>NC_081362.1:25918598-26230265 GCF_030684315.1 Stegostoma tigrinum | reverse complement strand
ACTTGGAAAATAGAATATAATGTGCGAAAGTAAGATTATGCACTTGAGAATGAAACCTAAAGGAGCTGAGTGTTATTTAAATCAGAAAAGATCTCAGAAAACCCCCTCAGAATATTCAGAAGATAGCCTAGATCCTAACTTTTTCTCAGTTGAAAGGTAAATGTAAGGTGTTGCATTCCAAATGCAATTCAGTTGATCAAACTATTGGATTTAAAGCAAAACACTTCATGCATTTCATACTTTTAAAATGCAACAAAAGGAAGGAAGGAACTGGAATAATCATTGGAATACTTAGAATAATATATACAGTAACTATTACTAAATAACTGTTCCAATACAGTAAACATCCCGTGAACAGATCCTTGCCAGCAGGCAAATCCAGAAAATAGATTGTTATAGACAAAAGCTGGGAGTTCCTAGCTTGCAAAGATAATGGGAACTGCAGATGCTGGAGAATCCAAGATAACAAAATGTGGAGCTGGATGAACACAGCAGGCCAAGCAGCATCTCAGGAGCACAAAAGCTGACGTTTCGGGCCTAGACCCTTCACCGAAATGTCAGCTTTTGTGCTCCTGAGATGCTGCTTGGCCTGCTGTGTTCATCCAGCTCCACAGTTCTTTGCTTCACATGCAAATCCCATAGCTTTCACTTCTTCCAGACACCAACAGCAACTGGTACTGAGAAAACAAAAATTCCTGGATCTATGGGTGGATGCTAGATCACACCAATTAAGGCTTCTTCTATTCCAACCTTTTTAAAACAAAAGCACCTAAGCAACTTGTGAAGCCTTATCTTTTTGTAGACTGCTCGGTGTCTGTCCTCCAATCTCTCTCTCAAAAAAAAAATACGGACAAAACACACTACTTAAAGCCACAATGTTGTCACTTGCCCATCCTTTCTTAAAAATCATCAGTATACAAAGATGGTTTTGTTTTCTTTAAGACCTTTAGCTTTACACTAAAAAGCATACTACAATACATGTGCATCACATTGACTCTAAGCATGCAAATATTCATACCTGACAGTATACTTCAGTCGTCGTCTCGTTTCCCACCATCGAATGTCTGTCTATCTTCAAAGCCGTGACAACGCATCAACAATTATAATGAAATGTGAGGCTGGATGAACACAGCAGGCCCAGCAGCATCTCAGGAGCACAAAAGCTGACGTTTCAGGCCTAGACCCTGAGATGCTGCTGGGCCTGCTGTGTTCATCCAGCCTCACATTTTATTATCTTGGATTCTCCAGCATCTGCAGTTCCCATTATCACTGCATCAACAATTATGTTCTTTCATCCCTGCCAAGTGTAGAATTTTCAAATTAAATATCTGCAATTAGCTCCATCTAGACAGTCTGGAAGTTTTGTTTTAAATTTTTCAAAAATTTTTAAGGTGTTTTGATCAGCACGTACAATTGTCTCAGACACATTACTGGCAACATAAATGTTGAAATATTGCAACGTCAACACCACAGTTCAAGATCTCCTCAATCGTGGAATATTTCTGATTATTCAGTGTTCTGAAAAAATACCAATAGGTCTTTCTGTCTCTTGTTTGTCATCTTGCAAGAGTACAGCATCAATACCTACATTGCTTCAGGAAGCGAGAAAGGAGGTTGCTAAGCCGCTGGCGAAGATCTTTGCTTCCTCACTCTCCATGGGAGTCGTACCGGAAGATTGGAGGGAGGCAAATGTTGTTCGTCTTTTCAAGAAAGGGAATAGGGAAATCCCTGGACATTACAGACCAGTCAGTCTTGCGTCTGTGGTCAGCAAGGTTTTGGAAAGAATTCTGAGGGATAGGATTTATGACTATTTGGAAAAGCATAGCGTAATTAAAGGGAGTCAGCATGGATTTGAGAGGGCAGGTCATGCCTTACAAATCTAATTGAGTTCTTTGAGGAAGTCACGAGACAGGTCAACGAGGGTCGAGCAGTGGATGTGGTGTACATGGACTTCAGCAAGGCATTTGATAAGGTTCTCCCACGGCAGGCTCATTCATAAAGTCAGGAGGTATGGGATACAGGGTGATTTGGCTGTCTGGATTCAGAACTGGTTGGCTGACGGGCGGCAGAGAGTGGTTGTAAATGGTAAGTATTCTGCCTGGAGGTCAGTGCTGAGTGGTGTCCCACAGGGCTCTGTTCTTGGGCCTCTGCTCTTTGTAGTTTTTATAAATGACTTGGATGAGGAGGTTGAGGGGTGGGTTAGTATGTTTGCTGATGACGCAAAGGTTGGAGGTGCCATTGATAGTATCGAGGGCTATTGCAGGCTTCAGCGAGACAGTGACAGAATGCAGAGCTGGGCTGAGAAATGGTAGATGGAGTTCAACCTGGATAAATGCAAAGTGATGCATTTTGGAAGGTTGAACTTAAATGCTGAATATAGGATTAAAGGCAAGATTCTCGGCAGTGTGGAGGAACAGCGGGATCTAGGTGTTCAAGTGCATAGCTCCCTCAAAGTTGCCACCAGGTGGATGAAGTTGTTAAGAAAGCATATGGTGTTTTAGCTTTCATTAACAGGGGGATCAAGTTTAAGAGCCGCGAGGTTATGCTGCAGCTCTACAAAACCCTGGTGAGACCACACTTGGAATATTGTGTCCAGTTCTGGTCGCCCTATTATAGGAAAGATGTGGAGGCTTTGGAGAGGGTGCAAATGAGGTTTACCAGGATGCTGCCTGGACTGGAGGTCTTGTCTTACGAGGAGAGGTTGACTGATCTTGGACTTTTCTCTCTGGAGAGAAGGAGGAAGAGAGGTGACCTGATCGAGGCGTACAAGGTAATGAGAGGCATGGATAGAGTCGCTAGCCAGAGACATTTCCCCAGGGCAGGATTGACTGCCACGAGGGGTCATAGTTTTAAGGTGTTAGGAGGAAGGTATAGAGGAGATGTCAGAGGGAGGTTCTTCACCCAGAGAGTTGTGAGCGCATGGAATAGTTCACCAGTGGTAGTCGTGGAAGTGGAGTCATTAGTGACATTTAAGCGACTGCTGGACATGCACATGGACAGCAGTGAATTGAGAGGAATGTATGTTAGGTTATTTTAATTTTGGATTAGGATTATTCCACGGCACAATATCGTGGGCCAAAGGGCCTGCACTGTGCTGTACCTAATATGTTCTATTACTCACATCGATAGCCACCTTGAATGGCTTTGTGTAATTGAGTGTGTCCCACGCTGGGGCAGTGGTTTGTGCAACTTTCAGCCTGTCAAATATCTTCTGTCAGATCTCCATCCACTGATATTTTCTGCGTTTCTTCAGTAAGTCAGTCAGTGGAGCAACCACACTGCTAAAATTTGGTATGAACTTCCAATAAAACCACTCAATCCCAGGAATTGTAGTACTGTTGTCTTTGTCGATGGTATGGGAAAATTCCAGTAACCTTTGTTTTCACATCCCATGGGACCATTTGCTCCATGACCAATGACATTGCCAAGGAATGTGATCTGGGCTTTTGCGAGTGAACTCCTGGCCAGATTTATCACCTAGTCTGTCTCCCGAAGTCAATCAGACAATTCCATTTGAAACTGCAAATGTTCCTTCCAAGTATGACTAAAAGTCACCAGGTCATCGATGTATGCCGCACACTTTGGTAATCCAGAAATGACTTTGGTTAGTCTTTGAAATGTAGTTGGTGTATTTTTCATGCCAAATGGCATGACTTTAGGCTGGTATGCTCCATTTGATAGCATGAAAGCCAAAATTGTCTTTGCTGTTTCAGGTAAAGGTATCTGTCAGTATCCTCCTGAGTATGCCCAACTTAGAAATACAAGTTGCTTGTCCCACCTTCTCAATGTAGACTTCCGAATGTGGAATAGGCTATGAATCAGATTTTGAAACTGCATTGACTTTGGTTATGTGGGGATTATCACATTGAGTACCGTTTGGTTTTAGCACTATTGCTATGGGTGAGCTAAAGCCGCTGCAGATCACTTCAACAATATTGTCTTTGTGCTGTCTCTCTTTTTGAACCTGTGCCAACTTTACAGGGTTACATCGATCAGGATGTTGCTTAATTGGATAAGTGTTTCTTACGTCTGCATCATGCATGATTAGATTAGAGCTATCCAGCTTATTTGTGTGTATCTCCCCATGTGATTGAAACCATTCTTCCCAGGTCATTTCAATTTTCTTTTTGAAGGTAACTTAGTAATTTATCTCAATTTTTGAGATTTTCCTCACTGTTCCGTTTAATTTGAGCAATGTCCAATTCAGTCATGTTAACTTTGTTCTTCACCTTGTGTTGTAACAAGTAATACATTCTTCTTTTGCTTTTTTTCCCTAACAAAATGCCTTTTGAGTATAAGCATATGATACACAGATTTCTTTCTATCTGGCATTCTTATCACTAAACCTTGCCTTTTTAAAGGCTCACCTACCACTATCTGTACTAGCAAAGTTGTGAATTTTTGGTTTCTTGTTTGCTTCCTATTTCATCACATTATGTACTACTTTCAAATACTGTGTAGCCAACTCACCAGCTCTGTTTAATCTTTCCCTAAAATTCAGCACAAGCCCAAATCTGTGATCTCTGAACCTAACACACCCTTGCCAAAAGGCAAATTCAGAACACAGGTTGTTTCACATGCCATTTCCACAGCAGGCAGAGATCTCCAGCTTTTGGTTGTAACCGAAAGAGTGAAAGAATCATTTTTTTTCTTCTTCCAGACCCCAGCAGCAACTGTTACTGAAAAAAAATCAAAAATCCTGATTCTGGGTGGGATCTTGACCCAACATCTATTCAGGCTGCTTCTGGTGTTCCATTTCTTTAAAAACAAACACCCAAAGCTTCTCAAGTTCTTCTTCTCATAGACTGCTTAGCAGCTGACACCTAATCTCTCCGTAAAAGAAATGAGAACAGAACATGCCTGTTAAAGTCACAGTATTGTCACAGCACACACAATGCTGTTAACAGTTTTGATCCCCTTATCTAGGATGTATCGGCATTAGAGACAATCTGGAAAAGCTTTACTGTGTTGATCCGAGGTATGAGGGGATTTTCTTATGAAAGTTTGAGTAGGTTGAACGTGTGCTCATTAGAATTTAGAAGAATTAAATATACAAGATTCTGAGGCAGCTTGACAGGGTTGATACCAAGAGGTTGTTTACCATTGTGTGAAAGTACTGGATTGGAGGGCGTTAGGAGTTTGGGGTCACCTATTTAAGACAGATGAGAAGGTATTTGTTTACATGAAGGCTCATTATTCTGAGGAATTCTTTACCTCAGAGAATCAGGTAATTAAGAATACTCAAGGCTGAGCTACACAGATTACTAATCAGTCTGGGAATTGAGGATTACAGGAAAATGAATTCAGATCAGCCATGATTTCGTTGGAGAAGACTTGAAGAGCTGAATGTGTGCTCCTGTCCCTTGTGGTTTTAAAGTAACTACAATCTTCAGTCCAAGTAGCCTCTCTACAGCTGCATTTCTCCAATGATATGATGACCAGAAGTTCAAGCAGAAGCCAGCTGTGACCCAACTGAGTGTTTACATAGTTCAAGCATAAACTCCCAGTCCTGATGCTCTACATTTTGGCTAATGAAGTCCACTTTCTTCAACTTTTCAGCCACTTTCAGGGAGCTCTAGGTCATTCGCTCCATGCTTTCTCTGTTCTGCTGTAATTGTTAGTATCCTTTCTTAAGTTGGATTTAACTCCGCCTGCCACTCTTACACACGCGTGATCACACTAGTGCTACCTTTGTTTCCATCATAATCAACCACAACCATTTTTTATAGCATATGTTTTAAAATTATATCCCTAATTCAAATTCCAATCTTGTTATAACCTACAAAAAGCAACAGATCAAATGTGCTGAGCCTGCAGAAATCTGAATGGACACAGCCTTCAAGTGCAAAATACCCATCAACCATTATGCGTTTCCTTCCTGCCTCTGAGCCAGCCATTTTGGGTTCAGCATCTTATACAGCTTTAGATGCCATGGAAGTTTTAAGTCTGTGACAAATCTACCATGTGTTCACCTTGCTAAATTCATAAAAACTATATCAAATGTGCTGTCTTCAACTGACCTCGTCAGTAGCGCATCTCTGAATCTTACTTATTAGCCACAAACTTCCCTTCACAAATCTGTGCTGATTCTGTTTGACCAATGCCTTTCAAAACAAGAATTTATCTTGTCCCTAATATTTTTTCAATAATTTCCACCATCAAGGTTAGGCTATTTGGCCTGTACTTAACTAATCCCTTTCTTTTATACTTTGACATAACTGTAACCAGAAATTTTGAAATTATTGCTGGAGACAACTTCATTTTTTAGTGGCCTGAGATCATTTCACCTGGGTTTGTGTTTATCCACTTTCAAAGATGTTAAATCCCTTAGTATTGTTCTTGTTTTAATTTTGGTTAATAGTGCACATTTCACTTTGCTCATTATAACGTCTGTATTGTTCTTTGTATAAAACAAGGGCACAATTAATTTAAGGACAAAGCCAACGTCAGCAGCTACACGCTCAGGTTACCCTTTTGACCTAAATAGATTCTGCCCTTTAGTTATCTGGTGCTCCTTGATATTTATTAAATTACTTAGTTTTCCTTCATTTTACATTTCAATATTTATCCATATTCTCTTTGCTTTCCTTTTTAATTTCATCTGTATATATTTTAGACTCCTTTTTAGGTTTTCTGCACTTTGAGCCCTCTTTCTTTTCATTCTTTATCTGCTCCTTTTTAAGCGTCTTTATCCAGAATAAAATGATGGTTAGAACTTGCATTTGTTTGATACCTGGATTAGTCAAAATAAATGGTGAGTTTCAAGAAATGTCAAGTATTTACTGTGAGCATTTGCTTTGTTTTTCAGCTTCTTGGATCGTAAGTGACTCTTCCGTTAGGAGATGAGCAAAATTAGGATGTATGAGTTGATGGACTGGGTCAGTTATACGGTCCCTGGAATTACCTTAATTTTCTTTTGTTATTTTTTGTTCATTTTGTTATTTTTGACTTCCTGATATAAATGTGTGCAGCAATTAGTTTATAGGAGGCAATGGTAAGAGTGAGCATTGTGAGGCCATGGTAAAAGATAGTGCATTGAGCTTATATTTTCAAGATTGGAAATTAAATTTTAATAACATGCAAACTCCTAAACAAAGAAAAATGTGACCGTTGCAATTGAGGATCTGCTTCATTGTGATCAGGATTACTTGTTTTGCTTCATTCAAGCGTTCTGCCACAGAGATTGTCTTACAATTAATTCCAGTATGTTTTAGCTGTGACTGTTCAGTTTTAGCTGTTATCAAAAAAAAATTGACATTTTGTAATCCTCAAAAGAATTGTATTGTGTGATTCTTTTCCAGACTTCTATTTACGTCTTCCGTTTTCCACCAAAGTATGGAAATTCTCTGATAGATCATGTACTACATGTACTAATTGTAAATGCATCTGGAAATTTTATAAGATAATGCTCTGAAGTTATAAAGGATATCTGTGAAATTATAAAACAAAGCTCATTGAAGGGCTATTTTGTTCTAAGTACCCTATCCTCCCTTCTTCTCTCTTCAATCCCATCTTTTAAACCAGGAGACAAAAACATTGTGGGGGGGACAAAAAAGTACTTTTAGAACTTGAGATTAACATTGTGCAGGGTCTGTGTTCCAGGATGCACCCTTTTTGAAATTTGCACATTTTAATATATCCACCAATTTTGATAAACCAATGGGTTTTTCCCTCCTGGAGTATCTCCAGTTGGTACCAAGTACTTTTCTTAATTCATTGGCTTTTAGTTGCCCTGCAGTGAATAGCCACCCAAATTTATACTTCAATGGTAATGAATTAGCTGTAAAGTTAACTGGACATTTAAGGTTGTGAAAAGCGCAGTGCAACTGTAAATAGTTAATATCTTGAATTGCAAATGATCTTCAATTTGTAAAGTAGGTGGGCTAATCTAAACCTTAGTAATCAAATCATCAAAACTGACTCCTTTCTGAATTCTGTGTTAATATCTTTGGAAAGTTTTTGCATTTTTTTTGCAGCCCCCAATGGATTTCATTGTCAAAAAAAATCCACTCAAATTCTGTGCTAAATTTTAGAGTGTAGGCAGTTACCAGTGAATTTCTTTTGACTTTGCCAGGTGAAACTTTGAATGTAAAGTAAATTTTCCTGAATACGTCTTAGCAGATGTGCAGCATAACTTTCAAGACCATGCCCATGATATCATTGCTGTATCGTGGCATTTAACCTGATGGTATAAAGCTCCATCTTGCTGAGCTGTATTCTAATGCAACATGGCATGCTGGTCAGTAGGCAATTCAAGGGTTATAGGGAAAGGGCAGGAAAGTAGATATGAGCAATGTCTGATCAGTCATGATCCTGGTGAATGGTGGAGCAGGCTTGAGGGGCCAAACAGCCTACTGCATTCCTGTTTCTTACAGTCTGAGGGAAGTGTGCTGCATTACATCCTAATTGTGTTGCTTGAGCCAAGAAACACAAGTGCCTGTGATTGTAAAGTGTAGACTTGAGTGAATATAACCCTATCACATGTACTGTAATTTTGTTGTATTCTTCTGTACTACATGACCTACTTCTCATCTGTGTTATGGTAACTAACCTAAGTATGGATAGCAGCAGATCATCAGTATGTCTTGCCAAGTTCTATCAATCAAATCGCCGTAAATGAATCTCTTCATCCCAAATTAACAATGAATGTGTCAATGTGTCATTGGAAATGTTTTAAAATGTCAATTTGTAACCTTCATGGATTTAGTTGTCAATTAAAATAATATACATTCGAACTTTCCTCAACATTCATGATCAGGCTGTTAAGAATAAATCTATTTTGACTTTGCATTTTAACTTTGAAATGTGCTGAAATGAATTTTCCTAAATGCATCATAATTGAGGTTTTAAAGCTCCATCTAATGGTAGAATCATGCAGCTGCTGGATGACTCGGAATTGTGGTAGGTATAAGACATAGCAATGTTTCATAGTGGCCCAGAAATGGCTTGTAAATCCCATTATTGTCCCTGATCTGATTTTGGGGAAAAGTACTCTCTTCCATTTAAATGATTTTGGAGCTGGAGATGCCAGAAATCATTGAATCCAGCAGCACACATGATCATTGTAGCAACCACACTGCTTTACACAGTACTGAGTGAAAGGTAAGTGAAGACGGTGGGGGAGATAGCATCAAGATGACAATCAGGCACAGGCTGTTTGACCCTTTGAACCAGCTCTACTATTAATCTGACATTCCTCACATTCATGAGTTATGGGTTCAATCTAGTGGTAACCCAGGAGCTAGAATAGGTTTTTAACTATTAAGCATAAGTCTGTCAGGACCCCCTGAAGACTTTAAGGGCACATCTTAGAGAATTCCAGACAAGGAAATTGGCCATCGGAATTTTCAATTTCCTGGGCAGTTGCCTTGGAGCCAGCAGTGTCCAGAATTCTGTATGGTCCCAATGCACAGCTCCAGTCTACACTGCTGTAATGGCAATCTGGCTTTTATGAATTCTTCAAATTTTTTGTCGACACTTTGAATGTTGAATCAAAAGAACAGGCTTAAAAATCGAAAGTGGGGTACAGTTGGTTGTAATTAATCACATTTGTCAACACTAGTTATGAATTCAGGTGGATAGTTTGCCTATTTTTCAGATGAATTTACAATCATAATGTAATCTCAACACGCTGTTATGAATCTCAGACAACTTTACTTTCTTACAAATGGCTTCAGTAACAGAGATCCACAGAACAAAGTGCTGGAGAAACTCAGCAGGTCTGGTAGCATCTGTGGAAAGAGAAACAGAACCAGGAGTCTAATAGCTGTTTGTAACTGAAGAGATGTTTGGTTTTATGCTGGTCAGAAAATGAGAGCTGTACTTCTAGAACATATGGCAAGTCAAGGTGAGGTTGAGAGAGCTAGGAGATCAATGGTGTCATAGGAATAAAAGAACAGGTGATCTTAATTATCAGTGTTTAGAATTCTGGAATGCAATCCTAGAGCACCACTTTGAAAGAAAATCCAGACTTTTGTGTTATGACGAGCTTTTGTTTAATTATATCAGTTTATGGTAATGTCTTAGGTTTATGGAAAGGTTAGCTTTGTGTCTGGGTACTTTTCTGGAAATGTAACTTGAATAGCACAGGCTCAGTAGTATGTGAAATAGGTCTGAAATGTAAACCCTAACTTTAAGTGCGGCAGTTCTACAACTGAAGATAATTTCCATGTTGCTACATGCTGAAATATTTGTTGTCAGCTGTTAATTTTAGTGAATGAAATAACTACCTGTTATATCAGTCTGCACATTTAAAACTACTGACCGAAGTCCAAGATGGCATCTGTGTTATTAGTATTGTCGAAGAAGGGCACACTGATCACAGAACTTTGAAGTGTTTTTAATACAAGTGTCTTTAGGGAAAGTTCTTATGATCTGGTTAAATTCTGAAAATACAGACTTTTAATAGCATGCCATTAGTGTCTTTTGTAATTTGGCTTACTCCCTGATTGTTTTGAAATTCTAGCAGTGACTAGGAATTGTTTAAAATGTACATAATTGGTGTGCATAAAATTAATTTTGCTGTGCAAGAAGCAATACCACCTCCTCTCAACAGATTCCAAATCAGTCTGTTGAGACATGTTCTTGTACGTCTCAAGGGTAGATAGAGTATAAACCTGGCTCCTCTTGCCAAGAGCAGTTGATGCTACCACTGCTGCATTAGCCCTTTTTCTCTCATGTATCCACTAATGAGTGAGCATGTGCTTAAATGTCTTGCACACGTTTGATTTCTAAATCTTTAGACTGGCTGACCACTTACAATGATCTTATCTGTCATTCGGCCTATTCTCCTTGACAACTGCATGTGTTTGGCAGCGCGTGACCAACGATGCATTTAGTAGTAGATTAAAATGCTTCCAATTCAGTCTGGATTTTAATACGTGTGAAGAGCAACATCTATGATTAGAGTATAGGAGGAAAACTCCTATGGAATACAAATTTTCATAGATATTCCCTGGAGGCATAGAGAGAAATAAGCGTTTGGCTTTTCATTCTGTAGACAAAACTACTATGCCTTATTTAGAGAGCCCCTACTTTTTTCTGAAGAAAATGTGTATAATCTACCAAGATTAAAAATAAAAAGGCATTCTTCTAATTTCAAGTAATTAAAGTCTAACCTACTTAACTTCTCATAAGGAAATCCCTCCATACCCATAGTGAATATGGGCAATAGACTGTGAATATTCCCTGGTACACCCCAATTAGCAAATGCAATCAAAGCAGACTTTCTGATCTCTCGGTTCCCTTTGAACACTTCCCGAACACTTCACACCCTGGTAGATCGTCATATTTAATTAAAGTTCACAAGGGATTACAAATCTTCACATTTTGCCAGTCTACCTTCAAAATTCCTTCTCAACAGTGCCTTCATTGTGAACTACCTCAATGACTGCTCCCATTCTGTTCATTTAGCACTTGCATTCTCAACCTCTTGATATCTTTACTGACTGTTAGCTTCACCGAGCCAGTCCTGTCCTGGATTTTTCCCTGAGCTCCAGTCTTGCTGAGTTGCATCAAGCAAATACTGCTTGTGAGCTTTTCAGTTGTCTTCAAGTATTTAATGCTTCCTGGCTTCTTCTGAGTCCCAATAACTTGCCCCAGCAAGAGTCATTTCCACTTTATCAGCTGTCCAGGATATCTTTTGAGTCCCAAACATGACAATTGCCTGCCCACTAATTCCTAAATCTATTCCTGAGTTCATGCAACGTGTAGCCATCGAATTGCAATTAACTTCTCCCTGAGCCCCCTGCATAGAAGCTGTGTGGTTCAGCTACCTTGCAAACAGGGTAGCTAACTGCAGCATTGCTAGTATACTAGTCTGCTTCTATATCTCCTTCTCCTCATCAAGTCATTCACTGCCTGTAACCTTTTGAATTCTTCTCCAACAACAAACTATCTTGAGACCTATTGAAAAAATTTTCAGTTGGTTGGTCTTATTTCTGTGGGCAAAATTGCACGTTGCCACCTAGCAACTCTTGAGATATGTTTTCAGTAGATGCCACCTGACATAGCTTGATGCCAAATAAAGGATTTCATCAAATTGTGAAATAGTGCGCGCACTCAGATCCAACAACAATTTAAAAGAAGATACTTTGAAGTTCCAAATCTGAATTCAGTAACTGATGTCCTTCAGTTTATGCCTTAACTTTTCATTAAATTCATGAATCAATTTGACAACAAATGCAAATTTTTAAACAAAAAATTGTATGAAAATTAAAAAGTTGGCAGTAAGCAAGCTAAACTGCCTATTTCAAAATATTGCAGATGGTTCAGATTCCAGAGATAAACCAAAACTGTATCGTTTACAACTGAATGTAACAGATGTTGGTACTGAAAAGTCAGATGAGAACTCCATCCAGGTAAGAAATTTTCTAATATTACAGTTGTCCTTGTATGTGTTTTATCCCAACTTTTCAAAGATTTCAAATTTAGAATGCTGCTAACAGTTCTTTTCTGTCATAACATTTTATTCTGTTGTGGGAGTATTTTTCATCATGTCATTAACCAGAATTGAACAAGCAATCAAAACAAATACATCTTTTGTCAAAGTCTGGCAAATTCTTTGACTTTTTGTTGATTTTAAGTATTGAGGATACGTTTGAGCATATTTTTTGATCGATTTAAGTGGAAACTGGTTGAAGCTTAGGTAGTGAAAGATGCATAGATTATATGTAAACTCTATAGTATGTAAATGATCATGAATAAAAAATAACTAAAGCACTAGAAAAGATTATTTAGTCATTGTATTGGTGTTGGCTGTCATGCCCTCAAAGTTTGCTTTTGTACCTGTCTTTACAAGATTTTTAGGCTGAGAAAATTCTTAATTTAAATCCTTGACCACTTGTTGCATAAAAAGTTCCCTGATATAAATTTTGATACTATTGCTATTTACCTAAATCCATGTCAGCTGATTCTCAATCCTTCCACTAGTGGGAACAGTTACTGTTTACAATTCTCAATCCTTCATGATTTTGAATACCTCTATCAAGTCCCTCTGAATTTTTTTGAATTGGAAACGCAAGTTCTCTGGTCTGTCCATATTTGTGAAGTGTCTCAACTGCAACCATACTCAAACCTTTTCTGTGTCCTTTCTAAAATTTTCATACCTTTCCAAAAGTGCAGTGCCAAAATTGGCACAAAATGCCAGATGAAGACACTCATGAGTTTCCATTTTTCTAGTCTCTGCCTCTGAAGTCCTGTATGCATTTGTTTCTGTACTCTTTGGGATTGTCTTTTATCCTGCATCTCATCTTCCTTATCAAACTGTCTGACACGTGGAAAGGTGTTGGAACAGGAATAGATCATTCAACCCATCAAGTCTGCTCCACTATTCTAGATTATTGCTGATCATCTCCATGCCAGATCTTAAATGGCATGTGTCTGCCTATATCCACCCTTTACACACTTGAAAAATTATGTAATTTTCAGTGAGATTACCTGTTGTTCTTTTTGAAATTCCAGAGAATACAGTCTTCATATGCTCAATCTCTGCTCTTAAAACAATCCTGCCATCCCAGCAATTAATCCGGCGAACTTCTAATGAGTTCCCGACATGCTGAGTATATCCTTACCTCCTTGGATAAAGAGACCAAAACTACACTGACTTCTGCAGATGCAAGATTCCATTAAATATGGCAAGACATCGTTACTTCTGCGCTTGAATTACTTTGAAGTGAAAGCCAATGTACAATGTCTCTTTTGTAATTTCTTTTTCCAGCTGCATATTGACTTTTAGTGACTCATGAACACGAACACTTGGATCCTTTTGGAATTATCACCTTTTCATTACACAACTCCAAATCCAAAACACCCCAAATGCATGATCTTCAGTGTAATGTTCCAGAAACTTGTATGCTGTTCAGGAATTCATCCTCCAAGCCATTCATGTTGACTTGGTTACTTCAGTCAGTATTAAGTTGTCCATTTTTACTGTACTACCTATGTTACATTCATATCTGAGTTCCTGATTTATAATGTGTTCAATGTTCGGTATTCATTAAACAATTCTTAACAATGCTCGTGATAATGGGAACTGCAGATGCTGGAGAATCCAAGATAACAAAGTGTGAAGCTGGATGAACACAGGCCAAGCAGCAGCTCAGGAGCACAGAAGCTGACGTTTCGGGCCTAGACCCTTCATCAGAGAGCAGTTGAGACACTTCACAAATATGGACAGACCAGAGAACTTGGGTTTCCAATTCAAAAAAAATTCAGAGGGACTTGATAGAGGTATTCAAAATCATGAGGGATTGAGAAGTGTAAACAGTAATTGTTCCCGCTAGTGGAAGGATTGAGAATCAGCTGACATGGATTTAGGTAAATAGCAATAGTATCAAAATTTATATCAGGGAACTTTTTGACCTCTGATGAAAGGTCTAGGCCTGAAACATCAGCTTTTATGCTCCTGAGATGCTGCTTGGCCTGCTGTGTTCATCCACCTTCACACTTTATTATCTTAACAATGCTCGCTTCCCTTTTCTGTTTCCTAGCTTCACTCAGACTGATTCTGTATCTTGTTCCTTCAGTCTAAGTTCTCCTTCATGTACTGATATCATCCCTTATTAGGAGTCTACCCCACCTCCTTTTTCATTTTTGCCAGTCTCTGTCGACTACCTTTGTATGATCAGTTCCCAATCTTATTTACACACTGTAGCCGTGTCACTTTAATAGGAATTAAATCGTATCCATTTACCTCAATATATTCAGTGAAATCATTAACCTTTTCGCCATTGCTACTCTCATTCAGATACAGCATCTTTTAATTACAGTAGCCCACTAATTACCCTTGGACTAACCCCTTCTGCACTGAGCTAAGAACCAAATACAAATACTGAAGAATGATGACAGTAAATAAAAAGAGGAGGATAAGCAGTTTCTCCCATTTTTCTCCTAACTCACTACTCACCAAAATTCCTCTTTTAAAATTTCAGCTCCCCTTGCAAGCTGCATAAAAGATCTCCTGAATTTATATCCTCTGCACCTGTATTACAAGAACATGACAGACTTGGTTTACCTAATTAACTAATCTGTCGCTCAGTCCATTAGCCTATCGTTGTCTGTCATTATACTCCATCTTATTTACAGTACTCTCAATTGTTGTCATCTGCAAATTTTGGAATTGAGCCTGGATCATTAATACCCATCCAGAGAACCAGATGGTTCAGTTATCAACCCCTGGGAGCCCCACTGCATCGGAAAACGGTTGTTCGTTCCACAGTTTCCTATCACACTGCTGTTTTTTGCATGAACTGCGACTTCTCTGACAGGCCTATTATTAAGTAGCTTGTTATGATTGTGTAGATTTCAAACAACCAGGGAAACATTGGAGTCTGTCTAGAAAAGTTTTAGGGATGAGGTTGAATATTTGAGACAGTGGATGATTTGCAGAGTGTTTTGGATTCAGCTAGATGAAGTTCCATTATGCTTTTGATCATGTATATTTAATGTTTCTGTTTCTCTTGTACGTTAATTAGCAAAATGTAGATGGTTCATAGAGTTTTGGATGTGTTTTGCAGAGATTTTTGTGACTGTCAACTGTATAAGAAGCAGGAAAATATAGTACTTTGCTTTCCCAAACACGTTGAATCTACACTAACAATTTTAAATGTTACCAGGTTCAATTTCAGAATTAAGCACCTCAGTTTTAAAGACATACCATAAAACAGTGCTTCAAAGAACACTGCTTCCTGCTTAGTTTACTCGTTCATATCGCCTGCTCCCAATTCAAAACTAAAAGATTAAGCTGGTGATGAGCATCAACTACAAGAGTGTCCCATTGTACCAAATATCTCTATAGCTTTTAGTTCTTCCTATCACTAGTCCAGGCCTGAGTAGCCCTTTGACATGAAGGACAGAAGTAAGAAGGAATGCTATAGTCTTTGTGCATGACAATGACACACAGCAACAAGTGAGAAATGAACAAGATAACGAAATGTGAGGCTGGATGAACACAGCAGGCCCAGCAGCATCTCAGGAGCACAAAAGCTGACGTTTCGGACCTAGACCCTTCATCAGAGAGGGGGATGGGGTGAGGGTTCTGGAATAAATTGGGAGAGAGGGGGAGGCGGACCGAAGATGGAGAGAAAAGAAGATAGGTGGAGAGAGTATAGGTGGGGAGGTAGGGAGGGGATAGGTCAGTCTAGGGAAGACGGACAGGTCAAGGAGGTGGGATGAGGTTAGTACATAGGAGATGGAGGTGTGGCTTGGGGTGGGAGGAAGGGATGGGTGAGAGGAAGAACAGGTTAGGGAGGCAGAGACAGGTTGGACTGGTTTTGGGATGCAGTGGGTGGAGGGGAAGAGCTGGGCTGGTTGTGTGGTGCAGTGGGGGGGGGGGGAGGGGACGAACTGGGCTGGTTTAGGGATGCGGTGGGGGAAGGGGAGATTTTGAAGCTGGTGAAGTCCACATTGATACCATTGGGCTGCAGGGTTCCCAAGCAGAATATGAGTTGCTGTTCCTGCAACCTTCGGGTGGCATCATTGTGGCAGTGCAGGAGGCCCATGATGGACATGTCATCTAGAGAATGGGAGGGGGAGTGGAAATGGTTTGCGACTGGGAGGTGCAGTTGTTTATTGCGAACCGAGCGGAGATGTTCTGCAAAGCGGTCCCCAAGCCTCCGCTTGGTTTCCCCAATGGAGAGGAAGCCACACCGGGTACAGTGGATGCAGTATACCACATTGGTAGATGTGCAGGTGAACCTCTGCTTAATGTGGAAAGTCATCTTGGGGCCTGGGTTAGGGGTGAGGGAGGAGGTGTGGGGGCAAGTGTAGCATTTCCTGCAGTTGCCGGGGAAGGTGCCGGGTGTGGTGGGGTTGGAGGGCAGTGTGGAGCGAACAAGGGAGCCATGGAGAGAGTGGTCTCTCTGGAAAGCAGACAGGGGTGGGGATGGAAAAATGTCTTGGGTGGTGGGGTCGGATTGTAGATGGCAGAAGTGTCGGAGGATGATGCGTTGTGTCGGATTGTAGATGGCGGAAGAAATGAACAAGAGCCTCACTAACGTCAGAAGCTACTGAATTATATTAGAGCTAAAGCACCCAATGCACTTTTCGGGCAACATAACAGGATTTGGAATTCAGTGTTGCAATTTTGGTTTGGATTAGAGAGCAGAGTTTAGTTTTGCGGGTAAGGAGGTGGTCTAGTTTTATCCCATAATGTTTTTCCAGCTGTTTATTTCTTGATCACGTTTGGGTCAGTTTGGGAGGGAAGAGTTCCTCAGGCATCCTTAAAAGTATTAAGCAATACCAACCCTGAGCATCAATGATACACTTGAGCAAGATGATTAACTTCATTTTGTGACATGTTTCAACCTACTTTCAAAGGATGTGTGAGGGCAACCAGAAAAGCTCTTCAAATAGAATTATCATTTGAAGCAGAATTTTTCTTTACACCTGGATTCTTTCACGCTATTTTTATTATTGCAGATGAGAAAATCTGGAGTCTGAGCAGGAAAACATTTAGTTTTGTGCCACAGATGTTTGCATATGTTACATTTTTTATGTAAAAATGAGTAATTTGTTGTTTGACCACAAGTTGTCAAGTGTGACTTTGTCCAGTTGTGTCTCATCGTTTTCTACTCTGCTTCCACTCTGACCATTTTGTCCTTGGCCTCCTACATACCGATGAGGCTCATTGTAAGCAAAAGGAATGGCCCCTTGTTAGCCAGTTAAGCACTTTTACACCCTTCGAGATTCACAGTTGACTTAAACACTATCCAATCATAATTACTCTGCCCACTTTGTGCACGTTTCACCCGTTGCTAATTCCACTGTTCCTGTTTACACATGCTGTAGTGACCCTCCTTTTGGTTCCTTTCTTATTATGCTATCTCTTTTGCTCTCCATCCTATCATACACTGTCACTTTTCTTCTCACTGCTCCCCCTTCTGTTCCCTGCCTTTGTGCTTATATAAAATTTTTCTTTCTGAAAGATCATTGCTTGAAACTTCACTCACTGGATGCTATCCGACCAGCTGAACATTTCTAACATTGGTTTTTTCAGATTTAGTGTCTACATTCTTTTACTTTGTAAACTTAATGTTTGTGACTGAATGCTGGAGCCTTTTCCTCAAAACTGCATTTCTAGTCGATTATTGCATAACACTTTGGTGCTGTGTAAACATTTCCGAATAAGAATACAGTATATTTCAATAGAAAATGTCACTAGAAAATTTTTAAATGAAATTGATGACGACAGTTTTTAAAAGAAACAAATGGATTATGAACCCAGCATGCCAATTTTTTGAGATGAGAACAATTTTAAATTGCATTATTATAGTTCACTTTAAAAACTTGATTTTGTAGCTCTTTGGTCCAGGAATTCAACCTCATCATTGCGATCTTACTAACATGGATGGGATAGTGACAGTTACGCCTCGCAGCTTTGATGCTGAAACATACGTTGATGGCCAACACATCACTGAGACCATCATGTTGCAAAGTGGCATGCACATTCAGTTTGGGTCATCACATGTGTTCAAGTTTGTGGATCCTGCTCAGAATCATGTGAGCAAGAGAGCCATGGATGCAGGACCTATGGTCAAGGGCCAGAGAGTCAAGTCTGGGTAAGTTATTATGTTAAGAATGTTTAATCTGAACTACGTAGGTTTTAGAGATAGTAGGATAGTAGGAACTGCAGATTCTGGAGAATCTGAGATAACAAGGTATGGAGTTGGATGAACACAGCAGGCCAGGCAGCATCAGAGGAACAGGAAAGCTGATATTTTGGGCCTAGTCCCTTCAGAAAAGCAGGTTTTAGTTCGGGGTATTTAAAATGTTTAGTGGTGTTGTGGGAAGTCCAGGGGTTTGGCAGACAGGAAGGAATGAGTCCTAATAAAACCCAGGGGTTACACATGGTTTTATCCTGTCTAATACTTCCTGGGAAACCATCTAGCTAAGTGATATGTATGCAATAATGTTACACAATCATTTGAAAACATAGAATTTAGAAACGGGAATAAGCCACTCAGCCCCCTGAGCCTGCTTCATCAGTGAATAAGATGATTGATCTGATTACTTTATGTTCCTGCATGTTTCTGATAACCTTTCACTCCGGCTTCTCAGTAATTCTGTCGACCTATGTCTTAAAAATAGTCAATTACAGTGGAACATGTGTTCCAAAGGGTTGTGACCTGATGTGACTCCTAGTTTTTTGTATTTGCTCATGGGGTGAGCACGTTGCTGGCTAGGCCAGCATATTTCCCATCCCTAATTGCCCAAAGGGTAGTCTGAGTTAACAATACTGTCTGTGGGCCTGGAGTCGAATGTTGGCCAGACCAAGTAAGGATGGCATCTCTAACGGGCTCTAGTGAACCAGATGGATTTCTCTAACAATCAACAGTGAGTTCGTGGTCATTTTTAGACTCATAATTCTAGATTTATTTTCCAATTGAATTCAAATTCTAACATCTGCCATTACAAGAATTGCACCCAGGTTACCAAGACATTAACTGGGTCTCTAGGCTAGTAGTCTAGCAATAACACCACCAGACAATTGCCTCCCCTAGCTCTGGATTCTTTTACAAGAGGAAACATCCTTCCCATGTCAAAATTGTCAAGACCCCTCCAGATCTTTTACGTTTCAATTAAGTGACTTACCCTTGTCAACTCCAGTGAATACATGATTAGCCTATTTAATCTTTCCTCAAAAGACAACCTGTCCATTGCAGGTGTTGGGCCATTAAATCTCTGAACTGCTACCAGTACATTTACATCCTTTATATAAGGAGATCAAGAGGTACAAAGTACTCCACATGTGATCACACTTGTGTATATCTAAAGTGTATTCTCCTAGTTTTCGTATTCTGTTACCTGCTGAGTAACCAATAAAGTCCAGTTGGCTTTCTCGATTGCTTGCTGTACCTGCATACTAACCTTTTATGATTCATCTAGAATGCTTGGCTCCCTCTGGATCTCTCAACTCTATAATCTGTCTCAATTTAAGTACATGCTTTTATTTCTTTTCCCTGCCAAGAGGGCAATTTCATGTTTCCTCACATTATACCCCATTTAACCATCTTTATCCACTGACTTAACCTATCTATCTGTTTCATAACTTCCAAATGTCCTTTTCATAACTTAGCCAGCATTGAGTTTTTGAGGAAGTGACAAAGATGAGTGAAGGTGGCATGGTAGATGGATACAAGACTGATTTAGTCATAGAAGACAACGTCGCTGTGGAAGGGTATCTTTCTGACTGGAGATCTGTGACCAGTGGTGTTCACAGGAATCAATGCTGAGACCCTATTGTTTGTAATGAATATGATTTTTTTTTTGGTGAAGAATGTAGAAAGCCTGATTCGTAAGTTTGCAGGTGATGCAACAAGATTGGGGGAAACTGCAAATTGTGAAATAGCAGAGGATGGAGCAGGATATAGATAGGCTGAAGACTTGGGTGGGAAAGTGATAAATGGAGTTTAATCCAAACAAATGTGAGGTGATGCTGTTTAAATGAGTTAATGCATGGGGGGAAGTAACCAGTAATTGGAAAAATCTTTAGGAGTGTCAACATAAAGGCATCTAGGTGTATATATCTGCAGTTGCCTGAGACTGGAAATAGACCTCAGGTGGTCAAGAAGACCTGCTTATTTACATGTTCAGGACATAGAATATAAAAATTGGTAAGTATCTTGCAGTTGTACAGAACTTTAGTTGGCCCACATTTGGAATATTGTGTGCAGTTCTGGTCACCCAAAAAACTATAAGGATGTGAAGACTTTGGATATGTTAAAGAAACTGTATCAAGATGATCTCCGGGCAAGAGGTACTAGCTATGAGGAGAGATTGGACAAACTTGGTTTGTTTTCACTTGAATGTTGAAGGATGAGAGGTGACCTGAGAAGTTTATAAAATTATGAAAGGCATGGATCAAAGGAGTTTCTTCACCCTCTCTGGGTAGAAATATCAATATATGCTTAAGGTAAAAGGGGATAAGTTTAAAAGAAAAGCAAATATTTTATACAGAGGGTGGTAAATGACTGTAGTGCACTGCTAGACAAGATGAGGTGGCACATATGATAGCAATGTTTAAAAAGCATCTTGGGGGATATATGAATAAGCAGGGAATAGAGGGAAATGGGCCATGCAGAGACAGAAGGTTTTTAGCTGAAGCGGGCATCGTGTGGTGCAGGTCTTGGTGGATCAAAGGACCTGTTATACCTTTCTGTTCTTTTTAACTTCACCTACGTTTGCATCATGAAATTTATCGACTATGCCATCAAATTTTACACATTGTAAACGGCACAGGCCCCTGCACTGACCCCTTTTGCACACTATACATTACATTTTGTCAATCAGAAAATTATTCATTGTGACTGCGGTTTTCTGTTAACCAGTCAGTTGTCTTTCCAATCTGTTTCCCACAGCACCATGAACTTCTATTTTCTGCAATAATCTTTTATATGGCACCTTGTTATTACTTCAAACAACTCTAACAGTTTGGTTTCCCTCACAAACCATGAGCACTCAGCCCGATTACCTTGTACTTCTCCAAAGTGCTCTGCTATAATCCTGTTGGGGAAGGTGTTTGAAGTTAACACTATGAGGTTAAACTAACTGGCCAGTAGTTTCCTGCTTTCTGTCTCTCCTTTTTTTGAACAAAGGAGTTGTGTGATTCTTTTCCAATTTAATGGAACCTTCCCCGATTAAAACCAATGCATAAAGTGTCTCTTAAGCCACTTCTTTTAAGACACTACAATGAAAGCAGACTTATTGGCCCACAGCTCCAACAATTTGCTGTGTACCACTTTGCAGTGATTTTAATTTTCTTGAGTTCCTCCACTTCTTCAATTTCCTGAATTACTCCTATTTCTGACCATAAGATAGGAGCAGAAAATAAGCCATTCAGCTCATTGAAGGTGCTCCACTATTCGACCATGGCTGATAAGTTTCTCAATTCAATTCTTCTTCTTCCTCCTTGTAGCGTTTGATCCCCTTGACAATCAAGAACCTATCTGTTGCTGTCTTAAATATGCTCTGACCAGGCCTTCTCAGCCTTCTGTAGCAATGAATTCCACAGCTTCACCACTCCGTCTGAAGAAGTTTCTCCTCATCTCTGTTCTAGAGGGTCTTCTCTTTACTCTCAAGCTGTTCTCGCAGGTCCTAGTCTTTCCTGCTAATGGGAACCGCTCCCCAACATCCACTCCACCCAGGCCGTTTGTTTTATCTGCCATGGTGGAGATCAATCTAAGATACACATTCACTACTTCTACCGTCTCCTTATTTTCCATTTTGATTCCCTTGGCTCACTTTTATGTAGGATTAATGCTCACGTTGTTAACCGTTTCCTTTTATGAATATACAGAAACTTCTACTATCTCTGTTTATACTCCTAGATAGTTATTTTTATATACTTTAATTCAGCGAGTTTTGAGAAGATTTGTAGCTCAGGTTGAGGTTCTGGATGTGAGTTTGCTCGCTGAGCTGGAAGGTTCGTTTTCAGACATTTTGTCACCATTCTAGGTAACATCAGTGATGTTCGTCGAAGGCTCACTGATGTTACCTTGAATGGTGACGAAATGTCTGAAAACGAACCTTTCAGCTCAGCGAGCAAACTCCCATCCAGATACTTTAATTTTCCCTCCTAAATAAACAGCACTGAATTATAAAATTAATATCAGTTTTCAAATATAGTCTGTCCAGTCTACTGAGGTGCTATCCAGCTTTGTGCAATTATGTTTTTTCTTCAAGTTTGATGTGAAGTTTAATTTCTTTGATTAATAACGGTTGATGGGTTCTTCCCTTTAAATTTTTCTGTATCATTGTATCTACTGTGTATTCTGAAGTGTTCTTATAAACGTCTGCCTTTTATGCCTTTGCCTAATTTGCCAGGTCATCTTCGCCACCTCTGCATTCACAATTTTATAAATGCTCTTTTTTAAAAGCTCATAATACTAGTTTTTGACCCACAGTTCTCACTTAGCTGAATATTAAGATTTGATATATTATCGCTGCTGTCTAGGTGTGACTTCAATGAGGTAATTCATTAATCCTATATCATCGCGCAGGACCAGGACCAGGACCAGTGTAATTTACTGTCTGGTTGGTGCCACAACATGCTGTTCTAAGAAATTATCCTTTTGGGGCTAATTGTTCTTTTAAAAATTGGAAGCCAGGATCCCAGAACTTCACTCCTAACAGTAATTTGGGTGTTCCTATTACATGTGGACTGCTGCGGTTCAAGAAGGCTGTTCATTGCCACTTTCTCAAGGGCAATTAGAGCTGAGTGATAAATGCTGGCCTAGTCAACAAGGTACCATCTCATGAGAGAAATTTTAAAAATGTTGGAAAAACCTAGCATATCTGGTATCATCTGTGGAGTGAAACATTTAAAGCTTTAGTTTGATGACTTTGCATCAAAGTTTGGAGAAAAAAGTAGAAATTGAGGAGTCATCAAGGCAGTGAAAGGGAGATGAACAACAAATGGGAAGGTCTCTTACATGGTGGAGGCCAGGAGATTTAAATAATTTCATTATGCAATAGGCAAAGAATTGTAATGGATTTGGCTTTTGAAAAAGGGTTGCCTCTAAATAAGGGGCGAAATGCTACGTCAAAATTATCTGAATACAGCATGAAAGGATAAAGAAAGAAACAAAATTGTGACTAACCAATAAAACACAGAATCAAAAACAGTAGTCAAAATAGAGACAGAGGTTATGATGTAAAGTTGTTGAACTCCATCTCGAGTCAAAAATGCTGTAAAGTGCCTACTCTGTCTCGCTTAATTTATAGTTTGTTTGAAGTGTGTTTTGGAAAAAAAATTGAAATATAAAATTAAGTTTGAAGAATGTTTCTTCTTAAAAAAAAAAGTTGTTATTTATAGGCAAGGGTCCCGAAATGTCCAAGAAACTACATTTGACCTTGATGGAGACATTCACGGTGGTATGCCATTAACTACGAGCAAGGTAACTTTTTTTTGTTTCATTTTGGCTTTGTGCTAGTGTGAATAATGTACTATCCACTACAACAGTTTATTGTTCAATTCTGGTTCATGGCTTAAGTTATTTCACTTATTTTTCAGAATCTCTACAGTTGGCTAACTTGCATTCAAACAAAAAAATTCTGTTGGGGTTGGGCACTATTTAAAATGTAGAAGTCATGATTTGGGGCTTCAATCAGCAAAATCTTAAAAACTAGCCTTGAGATTTTGACCTTTGAGAGAATGCTTCTTAATTTGGCACCGGGTTACCTATTGACAAGACAGGACTTTTTCTTTTGCCCTGCCAATGTCGTTGATACATAGATGGACCGTGACATTTAGATCCCCACCTTCTCACTGCAAGTTTATCTCCAGCCTTAGATGTCCCGTACTGTTGCTGGGCAGGCAGTGTAGCCATTTGGAGTAATGCTGTATGCCACAGAGAAAGGTATCAATTCTCAATCCATATATTGTCCTTTACTGCCTCTGTTACTACATTCCCTCTTACAACTGCTTCCAGAATGATTTCCTATATCATGACGCCAAAGTCAGTTAGCTCAAGTTTCTTTCTCTCCACCTGCAATCCCAGTTATGGTACTCACCAAATAACCAACTTCTTTTCCTAAAGCAGAGTAAAAGTAAATTCCTGAGGCTGAAAAAGATTATGAAAAGCAAAAGCAACAGAAAAACCTGCTTCCCTTTCTCCTCTTAACTCTAAGGGCTAAGTCACACTAAGTTGGCTAGTTTTATATGCATGGAATTGAGCTGAGGGAGCTTTTTTAAAATACATTATAAAATTCTGAAGGAGGGGAAGATGATCTACTTTTAAAGACTCTTTCAACTCGCAGGTGCGCAAAGCTGTAACTTTTTCAGCAGACATCTTGGTTAGTGGATTACTAGTGCCTAAGTCTCCTCATTACAAAATAGGTTAAATTTTAAATAGAGTAACTGGTAATTCTGAAACTTTCAGAATTGTGTTTAACTGCACCTCTGTGCATTTCATTACACTGCCTTTGAGTTACTGTAATGATAAAATGACTGTCAGATTTGTTTGTATTTCTGTGTAAAATCTGGGCCATTCTGTTTGTACCTTACAATTCTGCCAAAAGTTTAGAATTGCCACACAAGTATTGGTCATTTTTCTCTAAATCTGGATCCTGCAAATGTTGTTTTTTTCCCTTAGAGTTCAGATAGATTGGATAGTGAGCACACTGTTTCCAGTTCCAGTTCAAGTGAGCGTAATGTGGTGAAGCCAATCATCAGGCTGGAACAGCAAGACTACTACAAACAAGAGATCAGGCAAGACACAACCTTTACAATCATTGAAATATTTATTTATTAGCTATGTTTTAAGATCTTACAGATTTTCCAGTGAGCAAATTCAGCCTCACATGGCTATAGAAACATTGTTTATATTCATGCAAATTGATCCTGGTCACCATTTTACTTGATTTGGAACAATTCGAAGGGAGGGACAAAGGAGGGAGAAGAGGAGGGAAGAATGGCAGAAATGCTCAGAAGCCTGGCACTGGGCAGACAACACAGCCACGTGTACTCTTACTCTTTTTTGCAGTGAACAGGTCAATTCCTGTGACTATACTGACTCCATGATCACTACATTCCTTACAGATCCCCTGTTGAAACTGCAGACCTTTTAAGCAAAATGATTGCCTAATTCGTGAATGTCCAGTAATAAATTAAAATGAGACGTTAAAGGGGTTTCACAGTTCTTAACACTCAGTCGGAACACCCCAACAGCCTCAGAGCTAGCAAATCTCAAATGTTTGGCTTGCAATTCAAATTTTGAGATGCTCTAGCCTGACTTAGAATGCCTGTAGTGAATTTCGCCATCCTCTGAGAAGGAAAGCCCCATGTTGAGACCATAAGACATAGGAGTGGAAGTAAGGCCATTCGCCCATCGAGTCCACTCTGCCATGTACCCCAATACGTCACTGATCCTTGGAGCTCCTCTTATAAATCTCTTTTGCACATTCTTTACTGCGTTCACAATCCATCCTAAAATGTCCCCACAGCAGGACACATCAAAATGAGGCCGAATCATTGATTTATAAAAGTTGATCATAATTCCTTTTGCTCTCTGTCTCTAGTGTTGAGTGCTTGATTCCATGTGCCATTTTAGCCACTTGCTGAATTTTGGACCTTCCTTAATTTAAGCATATACCAGAAAGCCTTTCTATTGCTGCAGTCCTTTAGATTTGTGTCCTTTATTTTCAGTTGTCTCTACTATTTCTCCCTATCCAAATATGACTTCGTATTTGTCTGCATTGAATTTAATCTGTCTGCTCATTCCACCAGCTGGACAGATGTCCTCTTGGAGTCTGTTACTGTTCGTAGCACAGTTCACGTACTTAAGTTTTGTGACATCTACGAATTTTCAAGTTGGACCTTGTACACTCAAGTCAAGGTTAATATTTGTACATAAATAAATGAGGGCCTATTACTAACCCCTGGTGAGCATAATTGTTTATTGCCTTCCTGTTGGAAGGAGAATAATTTCACCACCACTATTGGTTGAAGCCTGTTCTGTTCTCAAGTTTTGACATGACTTTGACACCATGACGTATACTAATAATACATAAAGAATCAACATAATTAAATGAACAATACAACTAAATTAAATAAAAAGTCATTAAAAATTCTGGGTATTAAGGAAGGAATGATGGGAGCTTGTCAAGAGTATAACAGTTATCATGTGGCTTTGAACTTGCAGTAAGACTGGAAAATGCAATATGGGTAATGTGTCAAAGCCGCAGTATGCGGAAGATCAAGGCTACTATTGTGATCCAAGGCAAACATACCTGAGACAAACGTTTGAAGTTTGAGCAACTTTGATAGAGTTTGAGCTGGAGGCACAATTACAGATATTGTGATACATCTGGGAGGGAGACTGTTACTGGATTTTATTTTGTACCAGGAGGCAGTCATACCTTTGGAAAGGAAGGGAGGATCAATGAACGAAATAACTATGGCACTGTGGTACAGGAAGCCATCCGAGCAGGGGATCTGTAAGGAATGTAGTGATCATGGAGTCAGTATAGTCACAGGAATTGACCTGTTCACTGCAAAAAAGAGTAAGAGTACACGTGGCTGTGTTGTCTGCCCAGTGCCAGGCTTCTGAGCATTTCTGGACTGGAGAACAGTAGTTGGTCTAGTATTTCTAATGACCTATCTTAGAAGGAAAGCAAGTGTGGATTTTAAACTAAATACGGAGGACAAGTGCCAAAATTTGACAAGTCGTGAATCAAAGAATGGTGAGAAGTTAACAGAGGAAGTAACAAAAGAATAATGACCAAAAGCGACCTAGAATACAGATACAAGAGCAAGTCAGATAAAACTAGAGGTTACAAAAATAACAAGGGCAAAGCCCAAGGCACTGTATTTGAATGCATATAGAATTTAAAACAAAACTAATAATATAAATTGAGATAAATAAGTATGATTTAGTGGCCATCACTAAAATGTGGCTGCAGGATGCCCTAGATTGGGACTTGAATATTGAAGGGTGTAAGATATTTAGGAAGGACAGAGCGAAAGAGTGGCTCTGTTAATTACAGATGTCAGCGCAATAGAGAGATGACCTAATTTCAGGGAATCAAGATATGAGCACAGATTGTGTAAAGGTGAATTATAATGGCAAAAGGTCATAAGTTTTATGTACAGGCCCCTTAACAGTAATGACATGGTAGTACTGGGTATCAAGGAAGAAATGAGCCTGTCAAAAGGGTGCAGCAATTGTCATGTAGATTTTAACCTACATATAGCATGGAAAACCAAATGGGGGAGAAAGTGTAGGTGAGAAATTCATTGAATGTTTTCAGGGCCATTTCTTAGAGCAGCATGTTATGGCACCACCCAGAGAGCAGGCTATACTAGAAACAAGAGAAATTGCTGGAAAATATCAATAGGCTTGGCAGCATTTGAGGACAGAAATCAGTATGAGTCTTGGGTCCAGTGATGCTGCTTCAGAACTGATAGACAGGAGAAGGTTGGTTTTTATGCAGAGAATGGGATAAGGGGCAAGGAGTAAACTTTAGGTGGAGATAGAGCTCATAGATTGAAAGGAACAGTTGGACAAAGGGGTGGATAATAGTCAGTCTAGGGAAATGATGGATGTTATTGGAGACTATTCGTGGCTAACAATGGGTAGTGTGTAATAGCAGACCATGTGATAACAAGCCCATCAATGTGGAGGCTGGGGTAAGCGCAAGAGAGAACGTGCCTCAAGCCCTAAAATTAAGATCGATATTGAATCTGGGAGACAGAGTTCTCAGGTGTAAAATAAGGTGCTGCTCTTCCGTCTTGCACTGAGCTTCGTTAAGCACTGCAGCAAGCCAGAGATTGTTTCCTGGCCAACATCTATGGGGTGTGTTGAAGTGGCAGGCAACTGGAAGCTCAACAGTTATTTTTGCAGACAGAATGTAATGTCACTGTGAAGTTGTCGCTCAGTCTATGCTTTGTTTCCCCAATCTAAAGGAGACTACATAATGAGCAGTAAATGTAGTAGATATTATATTAAGTGAAGTGCAGGTGAAGGGCTGCTTCACCTGGAGGGTGTGTTTGAGCCCTTGGACACTGCAGCAGGAGGAAGTAAACAAGTAGGTGTTATCTTGTGCGGTTGCAGGTTGAGATGTCATGATGCTGTTGCGGTGGTAGTAGTGGACAGTTGAGATTGAAGGAGCAATGGACCAGGATGTCCTAGAGGGAACAGTCCATGCAGAAGGCTGACAAGGAAGCGGATGGGAATGTGTGTCCTGTGGTGGCATCCTGCTGGAAATGGCAGCTAATGATCCTTTGCTTGTCGATGCTGGTGGGATGGTAGGTGAAGACAAGGGGGTGCCAGCTGCTGCTGCGGGAGGGTAGACAGGGGAATAAGGGCTGAAGTGTGGTAGACGGTCAGACCTAGATGAGGACCCTGTCAATTACTGTGCTGCAGAATCCTTGATTGAGGACAAAGGTGGATATTTTGGAGGCCTCCTTGTCAAAAGTTGGCATCATCAGAACAGATGTGACAGAGACAGAGCAACTGGGAGAATAGAATAGAGTCTTTACAGGGATTAGGGTGAGAGGGTGTATAGTCAAAGTAACTGTATAAGTCACTTGATTTGTAGTGGATATTGGTGGCCAGCCTATTCCCAGAAATGAAAACAGATGTTAAGGAAGGGAAGGGAGGAGTCAGAAGTAGACCAGGTAAAGATGAGAACAGGCTGTAAGTTGGAGTCGAAATTGATAAACCTTTCCAATTTGGGACGAGAGGGAAGCAGCACTGGCAATGTAATCGCTATACCAGAGAAAGAGTTATGGTTGGGGTCTGGAACAAAGAATGCTCTATGTACCCCACAAAGCGATGGATAACTGGGGGTACTCATGACCACCCTTTTGACCTGGAAAAAGTGCCAGAAGTTAGAGGAGTGCCTCAGAGTGAGCATGAGCTCAGTCAGGCAGGGTGAATGGAGACAGTTTAGGCCTTTTTTTTTCCAGGAAGAAGCAAAGAGCCCTGAGACCATCCTAATTGGGGTATGAGTGTGTAAAAGAATTGTACATTCATGGGAGTGGAATCATAAGATGAAATGAGGATAGTGACCATTATGGACACAGTAGCCTGATATTCCATGGTGGGGTCATAATCCAGGGGGAGATAGGAGGGGAGGTATCTGAGACCTGGCGCTCAGCATTTGCAATGAGAAGTTGGACTGCCAGGTAACAACCACCCTTGTCAACAGGCTTGATTATAAAGTTTGTGTTGGATCTGACAGCACAGAATGTCGTTCATTCATAGGTTGGAATGGGTGAGGGAGGCAGAGGAATTGAGGTGACCACTATCTCATCAACAGTTCTCAAACAAATTGAGTGCAGGTAAATAGCCAGAAAGAGGGACCCAAGTGGAAGGAAAGGGTTGGAAGTGAGCGAAGGAGTCTGGGGGTCGCAGAGAGGACTCTTGCCCAAAGAAATGGGCCCGAAGGCAATGGAAGAAGAGTTCAACGTCATGGTGCCTGAAATTCATTAAGGTTGGGATGCTGAGGGCAGAATATTCAGCATTAGTGTTTGGAAGGTCAGATGGAATAGTCAATATGTAAATATAGCATGCTATACGAGACCTAGTTGTGACTACCAAAATTGGATTAATTATTGACTCCATAGTGAAACTGACCGTGGGTAGTAGCATCCGTAATATAGTTGAATTTTACATGCAGTTAAAAGGAGAGAAGTGGGGGTCCAAGAGTACTAATAGAATTTAAACAAAGACAGCCATAAAGACATGAAAGCAGAGCTTACAAACGTGAACTGGGCAATTTAGGTTAAGGGGCAGGTCAATAAATGTGCAGTGACAAACATTTGAGGTGAAATTTCAGATAGGGCACAATAGATACATTGCAACAAATAAAAATTTTAATGGGACAGACCTGTTTGTGCTTAACTGAAAAAAAAATCAAAGGTGGTATCAAGCTTGGGTGTGAGGTGGGGGTTGGTTGGGGAACATAAAATTATGCAAAGATAGGTGGTAGGTCAGATTATTGGACAGAATATGAAAAACAGCTAAGAATTACAAAGATTAATATAAAGGGAAAAATTGAAGTACAGAAGTTAACCTTCTAAAACAAACATCTCTTTGGACACTTGAGGTAATGAAGTAATGTTGGCCTGATAGAAAATGTGTCTGAAGAATTAGTAATGGAGGATAAAGAGATGACACATGAATTCACCTGGTGTTTTGTGGTCTTCACAGATAGAACGAGCAACCTGGAAATAACTAAAACAGGAACTGAAAGGGAGGGAGGAAGCCAAGAAGGTTATAATTGCTGCAGAAGAAGTACTGAGTAAATCGTTGAAATTGAGAATTGACAAGACCCTAGATCATGGAGTTCATTCTGTGTATTTTTAAAAGAAGTAGCTGATGAAACTGTTGTTTTAATTGTCCAAAACTCATTCAATTCAAGAATGGTTCCTTTAGATAGGAAAACGGCCGGGTAACCTTATTCAAAAGGGATGGAGGCAGAAAGTAACAAACCTCAGACCAGTCTGCATAACACCTGTCATATGGAAAATGTTAGAAGCTATTAAAAGGTATTACAACTGGGCGCTGGATATTTGAGGTAATCAGGTAGAGCCAACATGTTCTTTTTCAAAAGAAAATCATGTGTTACTAACTTCTTGGAATTATTTGAAGAAGTAACTTGTGCCATAGATAAAAGGGAACCAGTGGGAATATTGTACTTTTAATTTCCAAAAGACATTTGATAAGATGTCTCATGAAAAAATATTGCAGAGAGTAAGATCTTGTGGTGTGGTGGGTAACACATTATAGAGTCAGAGATCTGCAGCACAGAAAAAGGCCCTTCAGCCGATTGTTGCCATGCTAATCACTGACCTGGTATGAATGGATTGCCTTTGAGGAAAGGCTAGACAGACTAGGTGTGTATCCTTTGAATATAGAACTGTCCACTTAATGGAAGAAATGAAGAAACATTCTTTGAGGATTAGGAGTGGAAGTCTTTGGTATTCCTTACCTCAAAAGGCAGAGGATGTCGAATTTAAAAACATTTTTTAAGGCAGTGATAGACAGATTCTTCATTGCCAAGGGGATTAAACATTGTCAGAGTTGAGGCTAAAATCAGATTATCCATGTCATTCTGAATGGCAGAGCAGCATTGAAGGGCTGAGTTGGCTAACTCATGTCTTGTTTGTACTTTCTGCCACTTACCCGCCTGACATCTGTCGGATGCACCCTTTTCCAACATTTTTGGGACTGTTTCTCTCTCTTCGTTTGTATCTGTCTCTTTCTAGTTCATCCATATGTGCATGTCTCATTCTGCTTCCTGTACTCTTACCAGATACTCACCACCAAATTGCTTTCTCATGAACTGATACTGTTTCTTCCTTCTGTTTGCACTTTGTCTGCACGTATTTATTTTAATTTATATAAAGTTTTATGTAGATTAACTTGCATGTTTATCTATAAATCCAGCATCTTTGTGTTACACCAGATAAGTAGCTTTTGTAACTGGTGTCTGCATTCCGGTTCTCTCCTCTCCACTGCATTTCCAACTTGATTCTTTGTTTTGTTGAATCATGTTTGATGGGCCACTTATCTTCGAGAAGCCTTAACTTGTCTTTTTTGGTTCTGTTGCTGAAACCTGGATATATTCAATTTTTTAAAGTTCAGATTTCCAAAATTTGTAAATATCAATTTGTTTTCAAGCTCCTTGTTTTAAGAAAAGTGATAGGTATACCATTTTACTCTAAAATTCCTGTATAAATTGACAGTTCTATGTTGTATTTTTAAAGATAATTGGCTCAGAGGATGTGCACTGTAGGCATTAAAACGGCAATAGAATCAAAACGTCCTAAATCCAGTTCTTATTTTTCTTAATAGTGGTGCCGTGAGGAGACACTTCTTAGTTGGTGTGGAAGCTGAAATCATTCTAGGACTAACTTAAAGTTCAATTTTATTTGGGTTGTATAATCTTTGATTTATTCATAACTTGCACTTAAAAATAATTCATAATTCTAAAATTGCATGACAACTGGAGGTTAGTATCTGTTAAGTGGGATCAAACATGCAGACATTATTTGGCTTGTTGAGAATATACTGTTATTTTGCAGACCACAAAACATACAAGGTCATGAGTTGACTCTGCCAGCAACAATAGAATTTCGAGAGAGTTGTAAGTAACTGGTAATATGTATCGTGTCTACTTGTATTATGCAGTTTCATTTTTCATGTCAGCTTTGATCCATTGGTAGCACATTTCTCTTGAGGCATAGATTCAAGTTCCACTTCTCAGGTTTGAGCACAGTATGGACCAGCACTGTTGTGTAGAGGAGATGAAATGCTGTTGTAGGTCTTTCAAATTAAACTTGGCGTTCCCAGTCAAGTGAATGTAAAATGATTCCACTTTAGGTTACGTAGCTGAGGAGTCCTTTGTGATATTTATCCCTCCCCCGACACCATAAACTGATTATGCAGTCATTTATTGCTTTGCTGTTTGTGGGACCTTGCCAATCTTCACACAGCAATCATGTTTCAAAGCTGACTGCAGAAGTATCTTAGTCATTCGCTTTGAAACATTTTCAGAGAAAATCCTGAGGGTTTGTAGTGGTTTACCAGTGTAAGTTTGCTCCTTTAAGCACTTGGGTAATTACTTGAAATTTAAGAAGTTCTAATATAGTGAAATTTTATATGGAACACAATTATATTAGTTAAGGTGATAACGAATTATTTTTATTTTACAGCTGAAGATGCCTTCCTGTCTGCCATTGTTAACTATACCAATAGTTCTACTGTCCATTTCAAGCTGTCTCCGACATATGTGCTCTACATGACTTGTCGATATGTCCTATCTAGCCAATACCGACCTGATATGAGCCCTTCTGAACGTACTCATAAAGTTATTGCAATAGTTAACAAGATGGTTAGCATGATGGAAGGAGTTATTCAGGTGAGTTTTGATACTCATTTCTTGAACTGCTTTCAGCTGTACTTTTTATGCATATGATTAGGATGGTTGACTTGCTGTTGGCAACAAGTGTGAACTGGCTAGTATCATCTCACCACTAAAGGCAACAAAACAAAAATATCAGTTTGGTCAGGCTTGTATTTTTTTTTGTGGTAGAAGAAAATAGGTATAGCTTATCTGTTACTTTAGATTCATCAGAAGGCAGGGGAAACAAAATGGTACTTAAAGTATGCCTTTCTAAATGAAAATTTTTAAGTAGTGTCCTAGTTTTAAACCAGGTAAGGAATTACTATTTACAAGTTCTTCTTCTGTTGACTGTTGTAGGAAAAGCAAACTTTAGTGCACCTACCTGTGTTTTTTCTGCCACTATTACTGAATTCAAAACTCAGTAGCTAGTGTATTGTTCCTATCATTTTGCTATGCTACATTAGTTGTACCACGTTTTATAAATAGTGCAGTTTTGTTTTAAATGGCAATTTCAAATTTAATTCTTAAAGTTGTGAATGTAAGCTGTGTAATTTTGTAATAAGTTTTTATGAACAATATAAAATGTGTGTTTTTGTATACAAAGTTAAATTATCTAATTTTCATTGGTTTTAAAAAACCTACCATATGCACACATCATCTGTTTGCTCAGTATCATGCAATGACTATTCAGCAAAGTCACCCGATTTAAAATCAATTATAAAATGCTTGCAACATGTTTAACTTTTCATATCTGTATCAGCTCTGTAAGACCAACTAACTTGATCCCACTCTTGCACTATTTCCCAAATCCCTGCAATTTTTGTCCTTCACATAATGTTGAAAAGTGATTCTGCTTCCACTATACGTTTGGATTTCATATCCTATCCTAATTGCTGCATTTTAAAAAATTGTTTTCCCCTTGAATTTTTTTGTAGTTTACCTCAAATTGATGTCCGTGGGTTCTCTGCTATTTAGCCAATGGGACCAGTTTTACCCTTTCCTATCAAGACAAATTTAGATAAGATTTTTATATATTGCATAACATGCTTCTCAGGTAAATAAATTCCTGCCAATGCCCTGATAAACATGGGGCAACTATAAATAATGATTGATAAATAATTGGCAAACTAAGCTCAACACAACTAAATGCTAGTGAGTGCTTTTTTAGTAGGTAGAATAAGGAGTTCACATCACTTGGAAGTATAAGTCTAGATGGGGTGAAAGGACAAATGTAGCAATCGCCAAAATATCTGCTACAGATCAGCAAGGCAGAAAACACGAGCTTTATTTCTAGGGCAAAGAAGTGAAAAGTAAGGAATTTATATTAAAACCTATCAAACCTTGATTAGACCACGCTTCAAGTAATGTCTGAGTTTGCATTTTCATGTGATCAGAAAGATAGAAGAGGCTCGAGAGAAGGTGCAGAGATGTCTTACAAGGACGAGGGGGGAGAAAAGTCAGTAAACCTATTGGGAAAAGAATGACACACTGGATTTCTTCCTTTTGTGTGAGAGATAACAAAGTCTTTCGAAGATGATCTGTTTTGCTAGAAACAGGCCATCAATATTTTATAGTCCAATAGGGGATGCAGAAGGAGCTCATTTACCCAAAGATTTTGTTACTGGGAACAGCCAAAGCGAATAAATTACCTACAGTGTGAAAACAGGCCCTTCGGCCCAACAAGTCCACACAGCCCTTTGAAGCATCCCACCCAGACCCATCCCCCTGTAACCCACACACCCCTGAACACTACAGGCAATTTAGCATGGCCGATCCACCTAGCCTGCGCATCTTTGGACTATGGGAGGAGACCGGAGCACCCAGTGGAAACCCACACAGACAGTCGGCCAAGGCTGGAATCAAACCCAGGTCCCTGGCACTGTGAGGCTGCAGTGCTAACCACTGAGCCACTGTGCTGCCCAGATTTATTGATCTACTTGAGATGTTGGCCAAGGCAGAGAAGGAAAAGGAATAGATGGGAAAAAGTGATTGGAAACTCAAGTGAGCCACAACGCTGGCATGGACTGTTTCAACTGACCAACCTGTTTTTGTGCAGTACATCTTATGTTGTCGTCTGTAGGTACACTTTTTCACTCATTATGAAGTAAATGTATTTTTTAGTTACATGTCCTGGGTGTTTCTCCAGACCTTCTTTCCAATGTGATCCCTTTTTGAAGCATAAAAATTGGCCTGCCCTGGAGAAAAGGAGAGGGATAGTTGTATCTCTGTTATTATGTTTGTATTTCCCTCATTTCTTGCTGGGCAACACAAGGTTCCAAATCTCACCTTAATTAATAGTTCTCTCTTCTAGTTTCCATGTGAGACTTAGATTGTAACAGGTAATAATCAATACTGAAAGAAACTTCTGATGCTTCCTACAAGTCTTCCTAAATATTGATGTGTAAATTCTGTCTACATTTTTCTTTTGGATTCAACATGTTGAGAACAATCTTCCAAAAAATGTAATTGTAGCTATGCGTTTATAAGCCAAAATATTGTTCCTTACAATGTTTAAAAGGGTAATTCATGAATAATGCAAAAGCATTACCATTTCAACATGGACAGTTAAATGGCAGCAGCGATTCCCTTACATGATCGGTGTCAACACACTACACCCAGAATACTGATTTATATAGGAATATTATTTATCCAAGTTCATAGATTCAAACAATCCCTACAATGTGGAAACAGGCATTCGGCCCAACAAGTCCACACCAACTGTCTGCATAGCTAGCAAACCACCCAGACTCATCCCCCTTCCCTGTCCCTCTAACTGTGTGTTTCCCATGGCTAATCCACCTAACTTACACATCTCTGGACACTGGGGACAATTTAGAATGGCCGATCCGCCTAAGCTGTACATTTTTGGACTGTGGGAGGGAACCAGAGCACTTGGAGGAAACCCTGCAGATATGTTGAGAACGTGCAAACTCCATGTAGACAGTTGCCTGAGGCTAGAATTAAATCCAGGTCCCTGGTGCCATGAGGCAGCGATGCTAACCACTGAGCCACCATGCCTCAGCCATGGAAAATGAGTAAAAAAAAAACGTAAGATTGGGAAACAAGAGAACTAAATCTGAGCAGACAGTGTTTTCAGCATTTAGACAGTACAGCAGTTTGGGAAAGTTCAGTTGTAACCAACTCAGCCAACTTTAGGAGTTTACACTGAGTGTCCAGCTTGCACAGGAACAGGTTGGCAGTGATTATGAAGGTATTGTGGTTAAAGTCTCCTAACTTGGCACGTGTTGGAGATTTTAGACTCCACGCAGAGCGGGAGTTAACAAATAGAAACATGCCTAAAAGAAAGGTGAATCAAGCTATAAAATGAGCACTTTAACAATCTGGCCGTCCAAGCGTGACCCCAGTCGTTCCTTCCCCAGCCGTTCTTTCCCCAGCTCTACACTTGGGTTGGGACCCATTGATGTAGTGAAAATAAGTACATCACCACAAGATTATTTGTCAGAATATGGTGCTAAGAGTGATTAGAAAGCAAAGACTTCCGTTTTGCTTCTACAACTGGTCTGACTTGCATGACTGTAAGGGAAATCATGTAAAGTGGATATCATCCATTTATGGATGGGTAAACCTGTAGTGGCGGAAATCAGTTTTAGGAGACGTGAATTGTAGCATCTTGCATCATATCTCCACCCATGCACTGACTTAATTTCTGGGAATTGGTTAGTTTTTACAAACAGCTTGCATAACTTTTATTTGTGTTTAATTATCTGTTGGGATATTTTCATCGACTTGTGTTATTTTAACATTTCTCCATGAGGCTTAGAAATTTTCACATACTTCATCCACAAAAATTGATATTTTATTGTGTTACTTTTGCTTTCCGAAGTACTTTTCAGTTCTTTTGTGTTAGTGATGCATAACATAGATAAGTATTGGTGCAAGATAAACTACTGAACATCAAAATGAGCAAATGTATTTTTGTGTCTATCAATCAAATAGCAAAAATCTCTTTCCATTAAGTATGACAATTCAAATATTTTCTTTCTTACCCTTCTGTCCCACCAAAGTCCTTGGGTGGGGAAGCTACATCACTACAAATAACAACCTAATATACAAATTGAGAAAGTTTCTTTCTAGATCATTGCAGTTCGGATGGCTTGTGTTTTAAGTTGCTGTCTGTGGAGTTTCATAATTAAACTTTTAATTTTATGCAGTGTTTTGCATTGTATTGATCATTATTTGTGTACGTCGTGACTGTTTTTTTTTCTCTATTTTGCCTGATTCCTCTTCCCTTTTCTGCAGGATATAGCCCAGTATGAACAGGTAGGACATGTTGCTGGGAACTGTTCCCAGCAGTCAGCTTAGCTCAGTTTCTCATGCTTTTCCATATCAGAAACAACAAATCCAGCAGCTGGACTGAACGGTACATAACACTCATTTAGCAATTGGAACATGCAGCACTAAAACTTGACTGCACAACTGTGTTGGCATTTCATTTTATCTGCTTAATGCACTTTTCTGTGGTGATGTACAGATTCAGCCCAAGTTCTCTCGCTTGATGTCTGTGGCCCTGTTCTTTTTGTCAGCCTTGTTTAACATTGCCTAGCCTGGCTCATGCGGTCAGGGTTTACATTTAAGACTGATCATGTAGAACCAAAGAATTTTAACTCTATAATGACATTATTTTTGATCATTACAGAAGCAGAAGAATATTGCAGGTGCACTTGCCTTCTGGATGGCAAATGCATCAGAACTTCTCAACTTCATCAAACAGGACAGAGATCTGAGTCGAATCACGCTAGATGCACAGGATGTCTTGGCTCATTTGGTGCAAATGGCTTTCAAGTATGAAAATTAAAACACTAGATGTTTTAATCCTGTCTTGTCAACACTTTTAGCTTCTCACTTAAGGCAAATACTGAATTGGTTTATGTTGTGACTTTCTCCACTGCACCACCACTCCAGTCCTTCCCAGAAAGTTAGCTTAAATATTCATGCTTTTCTGTTCTGTTTTCTGATTTTTCCAGTGCGGTCCATGCAATCTTCCCTGAATGTAGAATTTATATCAAGAGGATTGTTGATAGATTTTAAATTTGTAAGTCCTCAAAGTTCACTTTCTTCATGAGCAGTAGTATGATGGTATGTGTCCAAATAGTACATCAGAATTACTAATTGATTTTGTATAATATTCTCACTGCCATGACAGGAATTGAGCAAAACGTTGTCAAAATGCACTCAGTTACCGCTGGTACTGAGCATCTGTGTGATTTAGAAACACAACCAAACAATTTTGGAAGTTGGTTTGAAATGACCATGCAAGTATTTCGTAAACTGTGTCTTTTTTTTTGAAGTAGACCAGATATTTCCACTACTGAGGATTTTCCGTACAGATTTAACCTCATCTGACATTGCTCATCTTTGACTTACGTAGTACAACTAAATGACAATTTACTGTTTCTTGTTACGCTCATTTATTAGCTAAAGGGAAAAAAATCTTGGTGATCAAGATTGCTGTCAGATTCCAGATGGCTTATCACCTTTGTTTTATATAAATAAATGTGTGGGATTACAATAATTATTCTAATGAAGTATAGTTTTTGGGACCCCTGGAGATTAGAATTTTAACGAGGTTGTTGACTTCCTCGCTATGTCGATGTGTTTGATTTCAAGATGCTTCATCACCCTGCTAGAAGATAATGTCAGTGTGCCTCCAGTGAAGCATTGGTCTGTTGTCCCGTTGGTTATTTATATGTCTCAGTTTGCTGGGGTGGTTGGCATCACTTCCAGTTCTGTTTTTCAGTGGTTTGTATATCGGGTTCGGTTCAATGTATTTGATGGAATTTCAGTTGGAATACCAGGCTTCCAGGACTTCCTTGGCGTGTCTCTGTTTGACTAGTGCTATATTAGGTTTGTTGTCCCGGTTGAATTTGTGTCCTTCTTTCTCCATGTGTATTGAGACCAGTGAGAACTGGTCGTGGCTAGTTGGTGTTACCTGGCAGGTTGCTGAAAAGTCTGCAAACAGATACACCGACACCAAGGGACACCACCAATTCTCTCACTGGTCTCAATATGCATGGACAAAGGAGGACACACATTCGGCTGGGACAACACGTCCGTGATAGCACAAGCCAAATGGAGGCATACCAGGGAATTATTGTTTTCCAACTGGAGCTCCATCAACAAACACATTTGAACTGGACCTGATTATACAAATCACCGAGAAACTGAACTGGAAATGAGGCCACCCACTTCAGCAGACCGAGGCATATAGGTAGCAAGTGGAACGGAACATCAGCACTTCACTGGAGGCACACTGATGTAGCCTTATCAGGGTGATGAAACGTCTGCGATCAAACACAACAGCTCAGCAAGCAAGTCTACAATGTCATCAACAACCCAAGCTACAAATCTTCAAGAATTTTAATGAATTCTTTTGACAGTTTGCTTCATTTGGTACAGTACTTTTTAGGTATAGTTTTTTTTTGCATTTTAAAACCAGTAAAATACTCTTATAAAAGATGTACTGAATTTTCTTTAACTAGGTAGTTCTGAGGTTGAGTTTTAATTACTGATGAGGGTGTGAATTCCTATGGGGAATGCAGCTAGAGCCAGCACCTTAGCAACAGGGAGGGAGGAGAAAGGATAAAACTAGGTTAAAACCTAGAAAATTCTCAAATGCTTTCTCTTTGACCTAAGAAGTTTTTTTTGAATGGCTGTGCCAAATTTTATTTGAAATCTTAAGCCCTGCTAAAAGTTATTTTCTTAATTATTTCTAGAATTTATCTTGCCATGTTATACAGCATTATTTAGAAGTGTCAAGGAATGGTTACAATTTTGGTTGAAATCAAATACATGGAAAAGTGCTTTCTTCAGTTTTTGTTACAAGATATTAGAAACATTAACACTCTAATCGAGCTCACTTATTACACCGCTTCTAGGTAATGTTTCCCGTATCCTAAATTAAACTAAATGCTTGGCTTTCAAGCTAGTACTCAATTTTAAAAAAAAGTGTGACTACCTTGTGGTACCTTCCATGTTAACTCTGTTTCAGTGCACAGTTCTATTCATAGTATTTCACTTCTTGTTGGAGAAAATGCACTTTGCACAAAGTGCTTCAGTTTGAGAAATTGTAAATTGGTAGCATCAAAAACCTTAAATTGTCTTTGGGAATTTGCCATTTGCAACAGAGTAATTATTTTCACAGTTGGTAACCCTCAGAGTATTTGCTTTCATTTTATAGCATTTCATAAGGCATCTACTATTACAACTCCACATGTCATTATAAAGATTACAGGTCTTATTAGCGTTGAACATTTAGGCTTTCTCGATAACTGCTGAAGGAATAACTGCATTTATAAAATTATCTAGATGAAAGGACCAATAGGAATATTAACTGCCCTACAGATTTTAAGTGTAAAGAACCCCTTCAGAGCCTGTTAGTTGTAACTTTTTTCAAAATCTCAGAATTATGGATATATTAGAAAGATTGATCTACACAGTCATTTGAGTGAATGCTGACCTTGAAGAAATGAACTCCCAAGTAGGAAATTATGATAAAGAAAGGTTAAGAAAAACCAAGTTGTTTGCTTTAGGAAAGAGACTTCAAAATGATCTGATGGGATGTTTCAAGTATGTTGATGTTACTTAAAGGTATTCACAATTTTGGCCAAAAAGTATTATTTCACTAACTGACATAATTTGATTAGAAAGCAAAGTATTCAGTGACAGGGGAGTGAAGTAGTGAAGTAGTAGAATAATCCAGTTTTTCTTCTCCCCCCCCCCCCCCCCCCAAGAAAATTATTTCATGATCAGAGAAAATGCTTCAATCAACGAATTATAAACATTTGCAGCAGATAGTCATTTATCTCTAAGTTTGCACCAATCTATCCAAAGCTATCCAGCCTAATACCACTTCCCAGTAGGTTAGGCTCTTCAAGTACATACCCGTGTGGTTTCTAAATGTGATAATTTCTGCCTTGTCCACCTGTGAGACAAAGTTCCAGACCCTGCTGTTATTTGGATGAATTCATTTCATAACATCCCTTGACCAATTATGTTAATTTATGCCCTTGACCATTGATCGCTCTGCCAGGAGCAATAGGTCTATCCCATCCAATCTGGTCTCTGTTTTATCCCCAATTTAAGCTGTTTTCAACCTTCTTTGTTCAACGCTTCAAATAAACAATACCAGCCTAACAAACATTCTTCATAACTAACGTTTTTCTCATCCTAGTAGCAACATGTGTATTTCTCATCATTTAGTATGCTGTCATCCTTTCTGCAGTGTAATAGTTGTATTCTCGTTGTGGCATAACTGGTGTTTATAATAAAGTCCCAGCATACTCTGTCTATTTTTCTATTCCACACTTCCCATATTAAAAGCAAGTATCCCATTTGCCTTCACAATTACATCAAAATTGTCTGACTACCTCTGGAACTTTGAAACATACACTCCAAGGTCATAATGTTGCTCTGCAGTACTTGTGTCCTCCTGGTTATCACATATCCCTTGCTCTCCCTAGGTATTGCCTAACACTTTTCCAATTCTCAAATTCTCCACTTGCTGCTTTCTTGCCCAACCTTAAAGCTTTCTGGGTCTACAGCTTTCTTCCTTACTATTGACCTCGAGGCCCATTTTTGTAGAATCCATATTTTTTGTTTTTAAATGTAGATACAAATTTAAATCTGAATCATTGACATACCATGAAAAGCAAGAGACCTGGTCTTGGAAATGAATTGAACAATTTGGTTTGTTCAGAACACAGTGGAGGTAACCTGTAAAAGTGGTGATTCTTCTGCTGTCGTGGTTTACTCTTGTTGTTCTCTGCAAATATATAATTAATTTTGAGGATGACCAAAACATCCTTTATGTTCTGAATGTCTTCCTCTGAATGTGGGCTGTCACACAGATTTTTGTATTTCACGTGTTAAGCCATTTTTAGTTAATTATAAAATGTCAAATTATTGAATTCTGTGTTACAGATACTTGGTACACTGTCTTCAATCTGACCTCAACAATTATATGCCAGCATTTCTTGAAGATCCAGAGGAAGCAAGCCCACAAAGACCCAAAATAGGTCTGCAAGCTAAATTTAACATTTGCTGAAAATGTTATTCAAAAGCTATAATTTCCCAGGTCCAGATTACAGTTTTTCTTTAGATTCCAGCATATTTCATTTTGCATATTATAAAGTTATAAAAGCTTCTTCCTGTCTCCAGTGGGTCGCTTGCATTGTCAATTTACATTTTAACCTACTACATGGTTGTGAATTTGCACCCAATGTTAGTTCTTCATATTATGGTTCAATATTAATTTCTGCTTCCCTCCTCCCAAAAATGAGACTCCCTGTTTACACATCAATTTGCTAATTGCAAACTTGCAATAGTTCTTTAAAATATGATATTCAGTAAGTCCAACAGATCTGGGTGGAGGAGCAAAAGAGCAAGGAATGAGCATTTATGATAGGCTTAATCTTGGTTGAATAAACAGCTTTGAGAAGTTTTTGTGGGATGGCAGGTAAAGAGATAAGTGGTCGAATAAGAATTTCTAGAAATTAGATCGAGATCCTGGTACCAGAGAAAGGAATAAATGTATGTACTGCTAGAGTCAAAGAGATGTCATGAAAGGGCAGGCCAAATTAGACAAGATCAGAAATTGCAAAAGTAAGATGTAACCAGCTGGTGGTGGATTTGTAAATCAGGTTCAGAATTTTGAATTTGACCTGTTTAAAAACAGGAATTCAATCCAGGTTGTGAGTGGGTTTGTTTTTTTTTTGAGAAATCTAAGTGGAAGGCAAAATGAAATATTTAGACTTTTGGCCAATTTGGAATTGCTACAGGATGGAGTTGGAAAAGTCTGGCCTGGAGTTGGTGAAAATATGGCCAACAACTTTAGGAATATTGCTGCACTCTGATATTCTTTATCTCAATGAAAAGTTATTACTGATCTCTGGTTGGAGAGGTAATCAATTCTGTTTTGGCAGTCAGCCAATAAAGATAGTGAGGTCTGTGTTAAGTGTGTAGAATTTTTTTTTAGTTGAGATGTCTGATAATCTCGATAAAATTCTAAATCATTTGTGACCAACAGTAAGGCAGAGATGAGGATATAATCCAGCAGCACTGAGGAGGTGTAATTTCCCTGCCAAATGTTCAGTTTGGGTCTCTATCTCCCAAGTGAAGCTTTCTACCTGAGCAAGCCTAGATATAAGACCGTATGGAGCAGAGGTTGGAGGACAGCAAATTATCACCAAATAAACTGCTTTTCTTGAGGAAATAATGAGAAACAAAAAGTCTCACTTATTTTGCAGCTTGAGACATCCCAAGCCTTTTCAGACAAGTACATATGTTGATTCGAGTCAACTAATTTTCAGTAATAAAGCAAATCACCACAGGTGATAGCTGAAGTAAAAATAGAAAATACTGAGCATGTTGGGCAGGACTTGTGAAGTAAAAAAACAAGTTTGGTGACTGTTCATTAAAACAGAGAATGAAATAGACCTTTCATAATTTCTGAAAAGATAATTGACCTGAAATGTTAACTGTTTGTTTCATAAATACCGTCGGACCAACTGAATCTTCCAACGTTTTCAGCTTTTATTTCTGATTTTGAGTAAGTAGCTTCAAAGTACTACTGATATTTTTGACTGTTCCCATCTAGGTGTTTTATGAACCATTTTCATCAACAGCTCAGATTCTTTTTAAACAATTATCTGTTCCTACAAATGGACTTGTATTAATATTTGGCATACAGTGGCATTTTCAAATATTTATCTGAATACCTTCAGATATGCTGTTTGGCTTATTGTTGTGCAAGAATTTCTAATCTCTGCTTTCCTCCCCTGAAAATCTAATCTTGTGCAGTAATTGAATAGTGGTTTCTTTGCTTTTTTAAAAAAACCTCTAAGAGTCACTCCTTCAGAAGATTGCAGAATATTTTTCTGTGGGAATAAAATCAGTTAATGGGAAGCCAGCTCATTTCATTTACATTGGTGTCTTCAAAATTTTCTGTTTTAGGAAATTACTCTTAGCTGTAGTGCATGAAAGTATCTTGTCAAGCTAAATACTGCGATTTGCAAAAGATTCATTCCTGTAAAGATGCATAGTGTTTTCTTGGTGCAGTAATTTTTTTCTCTGTAGTCACTGCTATACTGTGTTATATATAAATTTGTTTTGTGTCAAAATAGTGCCATCTTCTGCAGCCCCATCTTCCCTGCATCATATTAATTTCAAAGTGGTTTAAATAGAAGGGAATTGCAATAACAATGTCATTGGGACTTGTTGCTTTTCAGGCAAACAAATGTATGTCTGATTGACTAAACTATCCTGTACTAATCTAGAATTTTAGTTTTCTGCTCTTACTGATTACATCACAGGAATGTGACTTTTTAGGTGAGGAAGAGTGCGTGATTTGCTCCAGCAGAAAAATAAGCAATTCCTTTATCTGCACCGGAATTGTAGGACCATACCTCTTCCTGCTTATCACATTTTGAAATTCTCTTTCAGACTCAGATTAGGAATGGGAGATTTCACTCTTCAGTTGTCTGATCTAGCATTCTGTCAGGCAGAAACTGTCCACTCTTCGATTGGCAGTGATGGGCTAGGTGAACTGTACTAAAACAAAGAAATTGGTGCAGTTGTCACGAGCATCCTTGGGTAAATGTGGCAGAAGATGGCAAGGAGCAGCAAAGAATGCAGGCAAAAATGAGGAAATAATTAGTTGTATCTGTTGCTATCTGGAATCCGATATATGTTGAAATCTGGCTGGCAACCAGAAAATGTGCGACATGCATATTGCTAAGAGCATAAAGTGTCAAGATACCACAAAGTTTTGAATAAACAGTTTTTTTAAACTGTACAACGTTATGACAATCTCTCACTTTACCATGCACATTTGTTACCATACAAATTGTTTCCAACACCCGAAGTTGGTGAATATGGCCAATGAACTGATCACTCCATGGCAGACATCTCAGCACTTGTTATCAAGACAGACTCCCACAGAGTTTGCAGCAATACTCCAGATGTTGATGACACAGGTTATTAAATCTCATTAAACTTTATATTGAATTACAATGTTTCAGTTTTACTAATCTTCATTACCTTTTGAATTGCTGTCATGGATTGCTTCATGATTGCTCCTGCTCTGTTTGATCATCCTTGGGCTAAAATCCTCTGCATAGAAAAAGTGTATTTCAGTCCTCTTTCGTATGCATAACTATAGCTCTTCAAAAAATGTCACCCAGTTAAACCTGCTGCTAGGTTTTCTTTTTATTCACATTTGCTCCCAATTAAACCTTAATTGCCTGCCTAACAAGAATCTATTCACTTGTCTCAGATATTGGATGACCATTGGCTTTAAGTAGCAAAAGCTGTAAACTGTGTCAACTGTCTAAAGATTTCTCCTCACCTCTGCAATTAGTAATATGCAAGACCTCGTGGTTTTGTGGTAACATTTGCAAAGGTGGAAGAAAAAGGCAAAATTTGCTTAATATACATGAAGCAACAATATTCTGTATGCAGTGTTAGTTTTTTAAAATTATGGAGGTTTGAATAAGGATAAAGGATATGAAGAAAAGTCATAGCAAGATTTTGCATATGTGTCTCTGATACCAGTCAAACATGTTTTGCTTCAAGAAATTAGAGAATTGTGCAAAAATAAATTATTTCAAATTTAATCTCCGTACCAGTTAAGCAGGTCCCCTCATGTTGACACGTTAGAGAGTTTGTTGCAAATTATATCCATGCTTCTTTGAACTGAAATAAACTTTACAATACAGCACAGATATCCAAAAGTCAAATCTCAAAATATGAGAACATTTGATGTAAAATTGTATATGCAGCTGTGTTTTACAAAATTTGATATATGTAATGTTTGTTCTATTTTCCAGATGATGTCTTGCACACACTGACAGGAGCAATGTCTTTGTTGCGTCGTTGCCGTGTGAATGCTGCTCTCACTATCCAACTGTTTTCTCAGCTTTTTCATTTTATTAACATGTGGCTGTTCAATAAACTGGTCACTGAGCCAGACTCCTGTCTTTGTTCTCATTACTGGGGAGCTATCATCCGACAGCAGCTTGGTCACATTGAAGCCTGGGCTGAGAAACAAGGTTTGGAATTGGCTGCAGACTGTCATCTTAGCAGAATAGTACAGGTTGGTTAATGAACTGATGCCTAACAATACACAGTCTCAATTTTATACTGATTCCATCCTAATCTTACATCGATTATTTATTGTTTTATGTGGATGCCATAAAAACATGAACATGTTGAACTGACTTACTAACAAACTGCCATTGGCAAAGGACTTAATGTTTTAATTCAAATATTTGTAGAATAGTTTAATTGAGGGGAAGAGGAGAAAGGACAGATAATTAATAATACATCAAATTAATTAACTCTTGGAGCTTAACTTTTAGACGTCCAGTCTAACTCATTTTCAAAATAGATTTAAAATTCCAACTCTTTTGGTTCTGAAGTTGAACCACTAGTTCAATCTGGTAAAGGCTATAAGTGCCCCTAAATTTTTAAGAAATAGTAAGATCAAACTTAAATGACTAAATTAGGTGTGCAATGAATGTCTGTCTTTTACAAAGCATGTTAAATATAGGTGGTGAATGATAAGCACAGATTGTTGCATGAAACTAGAAATTGGCAGTAATGGAGACCAGAATTAGAAAACAGGTTAGGACCAGATATTACTAAATTAAGGTGTTCAAGAAAAAGTGAAAGGAAACATCACTGAAAAGTATTCATGAAAATTTCCTTAGTATATTTCCAGCCATTGCTGCATCTGACCTTGGAGTATGAAATGGGTTAAGTGGGAATGGTAATCATTTTGTTATAAGATGTATGTTAACTGTGGGAAAGTGAAGAGCAACTTAGAGTAAAAATACCTAATTGAAAGGCCAATTTCGGTGGAGTGAGCCATATCAAGTAAATGGGAATTTTACTTGTTCTTATTCTAATGAAACAAATGGGCTCCGTTTTAAAAGCTGACAGTTTAGGGTGAATTCGACATGTATTTCCCTTCAAGGTATGGCAACCAAAGTCAGTTTCCTGGATGACAAGAAAATAAGACAATGACCAAATAATCAATTTGCATGTGTCTTTGCCAAGGAACATGTTTGTGGACTAAAATTGATAGAGGATTAGAAATGCTTGCTGAAGTTGAAGTTAATTTGCTAGGACTGAGTGGAGTGCTCTGAGAATGCTGGGGTAAATTAGAATTTTAAGAGGCTATGATCTTTCAACCCTCCTTAGATGTGGGAGGTTGGTGGTGCTGGCTCTAGAGGCTCGGAGAATTATAGTTATTGTGGATTTGTTAAAGAAAGTATATAAACCAGTACAGCCCAATAAATCTCATCTCAGGAAACATTTAAAAATGATGCTCCAGGAGAAAATTATCAGTGACTTGAATTTATTGTGGGTTAATTAAGCAAAAGCTGCATTAATTTGACTGCTCCTGTGGAGAAAGAGTGAGCCCCTAACTATCTTAGAGAAAAAGAAGTGCAGACATGTAGGTAAATTTCAGAGAACTGTGGAAAGAAAAGAGAATTTCAACTTCTCCAGCATTAGGTCGGATGGTGATAGTGGGAAAGATTTAGAGAATGTGGAATTCTTTAAAAGTATCAGAAAGAGCTTTTTCAACTAGTATGTAGAAGGCCGTACAAGATGTGCTTCTGGACTTAATTTTAGGTAATAAGCCTGGGCAAGTGGTTGAAGTATCATGGGGGAACATTTTTGCAGAAAGCAATTGTAATTCCAGATTGTTATGAGAAAGGACCAGGATGGGTCTAAATCCAAGTTCAAAACTGAGGGAAGGCTGATTTTTAATAAGGTAGGGTATGATTTGATCAGAGTGGACTGGGAGCAGATAAGTAAGCAAATCTGTGTCAGAGTAGCAGGACCATTCAAGAAAGAATAGGAAGAGCACAGGATCAGCACTTCCCAAGAAAAAGACAGAATGGGTCCAACAAATCCTGTCAACCCTGAAGATCAAAGGGATGCACAGGATTAGAAAAAGAGAAAAAGAGGCTTAGTGCAGGTATCTAGGCCACACAACCACAGAAGCCATAGAGGAATATTCCATTTGCAAAGGAAACTTCCTAAAAAGAAAATTAGGAGAGCAAGAAAATGTCATGAAAGAGTAAGGCGGGTTTTTTTTAAAAAAAAATACCCTTAATGTGCTTGTAAAATTACTTAGTGTAAGAGGATAACAAGGAAAGAGTTCAGCCTGTTATGGACTGCAGTGGTAATTTGTGTGTCGAGCAGAGGACACCAGTAGGGTTCTAAAAGAATATTTTATTATACTGTTCACCATAGAGAGAGATGATGTGCTTTAAAAATGAGAGAGAAGACAGAAGATGTACTGAAAGAAGTTAGTATAGACCACAAGTTCTAAGTGATCTGGTAGATTTAAAAGCATAAAAATGTTCAGGGCTAGTTGAAATATACCTCAGGCTATTGAGTGAATCAAGGGAGGAAATAGGGTATTCACAACTATTCTCATTTCCTCTCTGGCCACCGTAAAGGTGCCAGCTTCTGAAGGACTGGAAGACCACCAATGTGGCACCATGATTCAAGATGGGAGCAAGAGATAAATTGAGGTTATAGGCCAGACAGTCTGACGTTATGGTGGCAAACCTGGTGGAAGCGATTCTAAAGGACAGAATTAATCAAGAACAGTCAGCATGGTTTTTAAAGGAGTTATGTCTCACCAGCTTGATTGGATTTTTGGAATTGATAACCTGGTGTGTAGTTGAAGTAATGCATTCAATGTAGTCTACTTAAACTTCAGCAAAGCTTTTGATTAAGTTCCTGTTTGGGAGACTGACAGCCAAGATAAGGGCCGAGGAAATTTGACTAATTGGATCCAGAATTGGCCGAGTGGCAAAAAGCAGCGGGTATTTGGCAAGTAATAATGGGAACTGCAGATGCTGGAGAATCCAAGATAACAAAGTGTGGAGCTGGATGAACACAGCAGGCCAAGCAGCATCTCAGGAGCACAAAAGCTGACGTTTCGGGCCTAGACCCATGAAGGGTCTCGGCCTGAAACGTCAGCTTTTGTGCTCCTGAGATGCTACTTGACCTGCTGTGTTCATCCAGCTCTACACTTTGTTATCTCGGGTATTTGGCAAGGGCTATTTTTGTGAATGGAGGTCTGTGTGGAGTTACTCAGGAATCAATTTAGGGATTCTAGCTGTTTGTAATGTATATATGTAAACAATTTAGACTGTAATGTAGGAGAGTTGATCAGTAAGTTTGTGGTTGATCCAAATATTGGTGGGGTGGTGAATAGAGAGGACGATAACCTTAGATTACAAAGCTCGGGAAATCTTGGTGTGCCTTTCTACTGTTACCTTAGGGTAGGAGGACAGGCAGACAAGTTGGCATGTGTTACATAGAACATAGAACAATACAGTGCAGAACAGGCCCTTCGGCCCTCGATGTTGCGCCGACCTGTGAACTAATCTAAGCCCCTCCCCCTACAGTATCCCATCATTATCCATATGCTTATCCAAGGACTGGTTAAATGCCCCTAATGTGGCTGAGTTAACTACATTGGCAGGCAGGGCGTTCCATGCCCTTACCACTCTGAGTAAAGAACCTGCCTCTGACATCCGTCTTAAATCTATCACCCCTCAATTTGTAGCTATGACCCTTGTACAAGCTGAAGTCATCATCCTTGGAAAAAGACTCTCACTGTCCACCCCATCTAATCCTCTGATCATCATGTATGTCTCTATTAAATCCCCTCTTAGCCTCCGTCTCTCCAATAAGAACAGACCTAAGTCCCTCAGCCTTTCTTCACAGGGCCTGTGCTCCAGACCAGGCAACATCCTGGTAAATCTCCTCTGCACGTTTTCCAATGCTTCCACATCCTTCCTGTAATGGGGCGATCAGAACTGCACGCAATATTCCAAATGAGGCCGTACTAACGTTTTGTACAGTTGCAGCATGACATCATGGCTCCGGAACTCAATTCCTCTACCAATAAAACCTAAAACACCGTAAGCCGCCTTGTCAGCACTGTCAACCTGGGTGGCAACTTTCAGGGATCTATGTACATGGACACCAAGATCCCTTTGCACGTCTATACTACCAAGAACCTTTCCATTGACCTGGTATTCTGCCTTCCTATTATTCCTCCCAAAGTGAATCACCTCACGTTTATCCATATTAAACTCCATTTGCCACCTTTTGGCCCAATTCTGCAGTTTATCCAAGTCCCCCTGCAATCTGCCAAATTCTACCACACTGTCCACCACTCCACCGACTTTAGCGTCATCTGCAAACTTACTAACTCATCCACCTATGCCTGCGTCCAAGTCATTGATAAAATTGACAAACAGCAGTGGTCCCAAAACAAATCCTCGTGGCATACCACTAGTAACCGGCTGAGTATTTCCCATCACCCACCACTCGTTGCCGCCTTACAGAAAGCCAATTTCTAATCCAAACTGCTAAATCTCCCTCAATCCTGTGCCTCTGTATTTTCTCCAATAGCCTACCACGTGGAACCTTATCAAAAGCTTTACTTGTACACCACGTCAACTGCCCTACCCTCATCCAGGTCCTGGTGGATGAGGCGGTGAGGGGAGACCTTTTCCTCTTCCTGTGAACTGTCACAGGTGTCCATGCCACAAGTCGATACAGGCTTGGACCCAGATAGCAACCTGGTACAGTACTGTGTTCGGTGTCAGAAGGATCACTGACCAGTGCAGGAAAACGTCAATGTTATTCTGTAAGGGTAAAGTGCCGTCATCTCCTTATTGCTACAGCATTCTCATAGGGACATTACTCATTCTAACTCTGACACTAAACTGACATCTCTCAAAGGCTCATGGACTACAACTATTAACACAGAAAATAGGTACAGGAATAGGCTACTCAGCTCTTCGAGCCTGCACCACCCTTCAAAATGATCATGGCTAATCATGAAATTTCAGGATCCCATTCCCAATTTCTTTCCATAACCTTTGATCCCTTTAACCATAAGGGCCACGTCCAGCTCCCCCTCAAGTATATCTAATGAGCAGGCTCCAACAGCTTTGTGTTATTTTTGCTCTTATTCATCAAGGCATTGAGAGTTTAGAGCAGGGCGGTTATGCTGTATAAAAAGTTGATTTGGCCACAGCTAGGATATCGTGTGTAGTTCTGGAATCCACATAGGATCAATGTGTTTGCACTGGAGAGATTGCTGAGGGGATTTACCAGGATGTTGCCTGGGCTGAAGATTGGAGAAAGATTGCTTTCATTGGTGTAGAGGAGACTGGGGGGGTGGGGGGGGGTTGGAAATGAGATGTATAAAATTGAGGGGTAGAGGCTGGGAATACAGAAAGGAGTATTTCCCCTTGGGGGAGAGATCAGTGGCCAGAGACTTATGGTAAGGGGCAGGAAGTTTAGTGTGTAGGGGGAGCAGGAATTATGGAAAAACATTTTTACCCAGTGTGTGATGCAATCCAAAACTCACCCCTTGTATAAGGGCAAGTGCTGGAAAATAGGATTTGATTAGTTAGGTGGTTGTTTTTGACCAACAAAGACTTAATGAACCAAAATGCTCTTTTGATGCTGTAGACCTCTATTACTATGACTATGACCTGTGACTCTTTTAATCATAAACAAAGGGCAATATAGTAAAATTGTTATTTTATGTAACTGTTTTATGTCACTGAAAGTGTCATCTTGCTGCTTTTCTCCACTTTACGAAGATACATTTTAAACTTGTATTAATTTTAGATTGCTTTTTACGGCTGTTGGAACTTCGAGCTAGTCCCATAATTTTACGTAGAAAATAAAGCAGTTATTCTGCAGAAATCTGAATTTATTTGTTACTGTTATAGGCGACCACATTATTAACGATGGATAAGTATTTGGCAGAAGACGTTTCAAATATCAACAATACTTGTTTTAAGTTGAATTCATTGCAATTGCAAGCACTACTTCAAAGTTACCACTGTGCGCAGGATGAGCCCTATATCCCTCAGGTATTTAAATTGCTAAGCTGCAATCATTTTATTTTGAGGTTTTAATTTAAGTAGTAATAGAGTTGTCACATTGACATATATTTTGGTGTTGAAGCAAAGCATAAAATTGTTCGTTTTTGCTGGGGGTGGGGTGGTCGTGAAATTTTTCTCCCTTGAAAAGCCCAAATGGAGATCCTGTCAGAAAGAGCAAATTTTAAGAGGCTGCAGAATCCTAGCCAAAACTACCAGTTGTATGCATTTGATGGACTGTATTTATGTGATAATTTAGGTTCAGTTAAAAGTTTAAAAAGTTTTTTTGAGCAAGCAAGTAAACGGATGTGTTTAGGGATATTTGATGACTACTGGTTGTTAAGAACATTAATCCAAACTGAAATTTTGAAGCTTTCCTTTATTTGAAGTGTAAGTAAATGAAGACAGAATACCTTGATTCAATTCAAAGTTGCACCACAATAAGTTGAACCCCACAGGTTTGGTATTTACTGTGGCAAAAATCATGATTTTCTTTCTTAATCTTGGGGCAGCAAAAAAGTTTGGTTACCAAGGAGAAAGTCCCAACAGTGACATAATCAAAAATATTTTAACTGTAATGTGTGTTGGTTCTCTGTTAGCTGAAGAAAGGAGCACTGGGTTGGTGAGGAGCATAGACGGGGAAAAGAAAGGAGCCCTCTTTCTCCACTCTTCCGCTGTACTGGATTTACTCTTCTCATCCTCCTTCGCTCATCTCCCTGTACTGACTGCCTGCCTGCCTTCTCTGCTGTTCTCCTAACACCTCTCTCCATCTGCTCCCACCACCAGCTTTCCCTCTTCTCTGTGCTCACTCTCACTCTTCTCTCCCCTCCCTCTTGCCCCCTCTAACCTCTTCTAACCCGTCCTCTTCTCTTTCTCCTATCGCACTTCTCCTTTCCTCTTGTTCTCATTCTCGCTCTTGCGTGTGCTCTGCCTCGCTCTTGCACGAGCTCTACCTCTCTTTTTCCCTATGGGCATTCATACTGTGGCTTAAGGTAATGTAAACTTAACTTAATTACTAGTGAGTCCTGAACTGTAGCATATGGCTCAAGCTGAAATACATGGTATCACTTTCTGAAGCGGTTCTTTAAATTCTAACACATTATGTAACCCACACTTAATCAGTTGGTTAGTCAACCTGAATCTTTAAAATATGATGCAACGTAGCTCTTATTCCTTACCTCCATTTTTAAGTAATTCATGTTGACCAGAAATTGGTGGGTTTGTTTTTTAAGGAGCTAATTGAAAATGTAGTGGCATTAGCAGAGAACACAGCTGATGAACTTGCACGGAGTGATGGTAGAGAGGTACAGTTGGAAGAGGACCCTGATCTACAGCTACCTTTTCTATTACCTGAAGATGGATATTCTTGTGATGTTGTCAGGAACATTCCTAATGGCCTTCAGGAATTCTTAGAACCACTTTGCCAGAGAGGTATGTTTTTTTTAATTTCTTTGTCTTGCTCTCTGTAATAGAAAACATCAAAAATGCTTTTGGGCTATTACAACTTATCACCAAATGTATTTGTGCTTTTAAACTGACTTGCAACCAGATTGGCTCCCCGTATTTTGTGTCAAGAATTATCTTGGCATATGTGAATCTCTTCAGGTAAATTAACATCATATGGGCCAGCAACTCCGAGATCCTATACCATGTCTTTGAGTTTGCTAGACCCGGTTGAATTCAAGACAAGGCAGTTGGTCAAGGCTGGTACTGCTGGTTGCTGTCCAATTGGAGGTGCATTGTGCCATAATGCAGCAGTGACAAGAGACAAAGCTGAGATACTTACGTATCTACCACCTGATAAAACTTGGAATCTCAGGTGATTAATATTTACTTTTTGAGGGAATAAGTGAATGTACTGTATTAGCAGTTTGTGTTGCTAGAAGGAGACATGAAGCCAAAATGTTTCATCTTGCACTCATCAGGAATAAGGAGGAAGGTATTGATTGGTTAGGTGTTGCTGGCATTGAGGTGCAACAGGAACAAATATCCGTTAGTTATAGATCTCAGACTTGCTGGGTAGAATCGGATTAGATAGTGTTACCATGGGGAAAGCAGCAGAGATTTGCATTCTCCATGGCCGCATTCCAGTTGGAAAAAGTTATGATGTAACATGAAACCAAGTCCTGTGTATTAATAAAAATACTGTGGATGCCTGGAGATATGACATACAAACAAAGTGCTGGAGAAACTCTGCAGGTCTGTCATCATTTGTGGAAACAGAAGCAATTATTATTGAGTCCAGTATGACTCTTCTGAAGAAGTGATTTTGAGTTAGTACATGTGGCTTCCAACACATGCAAATATATCATACCGTGACCCCAACTAATCAATGCGACCATTCACAGTGGGCAGCATGTTGATTGCGCACAACGAACCAGTACTTGCAAGCTTCAGTGTCATATCTGGTGTTAGCTGTGATTTGGCCCATTGCACACCATTTACTACGTAATCCGTATGGTGCTAAAAATTGCACTAGAAACTGGTTTAAGATGATCAGAGTTTTAACTTTGTTTCTGACCAACCAGATTTACAGTACATGCTGATTTATCTTCTCTTTTTTGCCAGTCCCAGCACCGCCACCACAAGACAGCTATGTCCTTTTCCTATAATTGTGTGATGAGATTTTTCAGTCACTGAGAGTTAATGTTAGCTGTTATCAATGAGATCTTGTATGGAATTTGCCTTGACCTGTATTACAGATTTTTGGTTAATTTCACATCAAAATATATAATTTAGTTGAATGGCAGCATGAGTAGTATCTCTCAATACATCTGGCTTTTGTGAATGATAATTCTTATAAGATCATTTGAAGAATTAAATTGATTCTTCTGAAAATGTCTTGAGATTGGCACCAAAATTATGCAGCAAAAGATTCAGATCTGCTTCATAGATTAAAATGTCTTAAAGTAACATTTTATTTTTAACATGTGAAATTGCTTGCAATAAAGTGGTTATCATAATTTTTCCCAACAGTGAGCAATAAACTGAAAACTTGTCTGTTTCTTATTAGTGCCTTTCTCCCTCCCCAAACTAATCATATTTATGAAAAATACTACCATCCACCACATTGTTTAAATCTGGTCTTTTCTGTAGGCTTTTGTAGGCTAACAAGCCATTCACGATCGCCTGGTACTTGGACAGTTTATTTTGAGAGCGCTGACTATGAAAGTAATTTTCCACCCGATACTGAGCTGGTAAGTTGGTTATATAGAATGGACTGTGTGTAAATGCGCATATGTGCATTTACTCCCACTGTCATTGTTTGGAGCAAAGTTCAATACTATCTGGAACAGACTTATTTATATTTAATTTGTATAATGTGTGAGCATGGCTTAATTTATTGAGTTAGTTCGCATTAATGACTTTGAAAGCTTGTAGTTCTTATAGCAACTGTTGATACATAGAACATACAGGGACTGTTTAAAGAGAGCTGAATCCACCAGGTTTGATTTTGCTAATGCTAATGAATCATTATTGGCATTACTTCTGAATATTCAAAGTATATTCAAGATTATTGGATAATAGATTTACTGTCTGAAAATAAACCGTTTGTGTCAGTTGTCCCTTTTTAAGACTGGGCATTTCTGATTAGAACCAACTGGAGAAATTTCTCAGTTCTTTCAAGGAACTTCTCATCTTAAACACTGACTTGTTCTATGTCTTTTATGATGCCACCTGGTTACGTATTGACTTGCATATGAATGTGAGGTATAAATTTTTAAGTGAAAACCAAAAGAACTGCGGATGCTGTAAATCAGGAACAAAAACAAAGTTTCTGGAAAAGCTCAGCAAATTTTTAAGTGGTTTCCTTTTTTGCCTCTAGGCTTCAGTTCATGAAGTGGAGTTTGAATTCCAGTTTAGAATCCTAGATAATTTAACTGTCCTGGCTTCAAAATTTTAATAAATGTGTCTAGGTGTCTTATTTAGCTTAATATGCAAATTTTTGATACATTTATGTATCATCTTGTGTTTCAGTATTTATCTTTTTGTTATATCAGATTCTTGCTTGCTGGTAAACCTGCTAGCAATGCTGTCTTATCTGAGGTGTATTAGTTGTCAGAGGTACAATAAAAAGTTGGGTAAAACTTCGGCATTTTTGAATGTGTTAGTGTAGCTGCTTTTCAATTCAGCTGATTCTTTTTTCTGGTTATTTGTATCCAAGTCTCCCACACTGCAAGTTTATCTTGAATTTTGGCAGGTCTTTCATTCCTGTCTTTACTGTTCATATTTAATACATTATTTTCCAAACTCTGCATTGAATGAGATATCTGCAACCTTACTTTATAATTGATTATTGCTTTTGTAGCTTCAGATTCAACCACAGCCTCACCGATAAAGATTTGTAATATGTACTTCCTTCTGAGCCTAAGAACTCCTTCACCGGTGCTTGAATACAGGATCTTATCAGTTTCCTAACCCCTTCTGATATTATTATTTTGTGGAATGGTGCCATAACTTATTTTAAAAAAAAATTTGCAGAAATGAGTCATAATCGAGCTGTGAGCTTTTCATGCAGTTGTTCAGGTGTTGTTACTGATCACAAAGCTGGAAGCTAAAGGGAGGCCAATTGTACAGCTAACAAATAACTGGACAAAATATAGCCATGATTAACCATTTGAATGATAAAAACAAATTTAATGAGTGAAATTTCAAGTTAGATGCTGATTGTGAATTGAATTGCTGAATTTAAAAAAAATTAGCTTTTCTTTGTTTTGGTAATTTACAATTCTGTAAATTAGCATTAATTTTCTATTTTATTACTTTTCTGTTTCATTTTGTTATTAAGAAATAAAATGTATTTTATGTTGTCTCCTTTGACCCTTGTTGATATTGTGGAGTTTCGGATCAGATATTCCAACTGCTGAGTTCAAACTATTGGACAGTTCCTTCATTTGTTGTTAATTGGCGAAAGGTAAGTTCTGTACTGAGTTTGTATTTTTCACCACTTTTTATTCTTTTTCTGTTAAGAAGGAGCCTAATCGTAAAGAACCAGAGATAATTACAGTGACACTGAAAAAGCAAAATGGAATGGGCCTAAGCATTGTAGCTGCTAAGGTAAGATAACATTTACGTTTAAAGTCCTATCAGTAATGCTGTGACTTACATAAAAGAAGAACCTCAAGAACTTGGGGGCACAGTTTAAAAAATAGTGATCCATTTAAGTGGATGAGAATTTTTCTCTGGGCATAGTGTCTTTGGAGTATTCTGAGTGGATCCAAGGCAATTGAATATTTTTCATGCAATGGCAGATTCTTGGCTAACAAGGATATTAAAGGTTATCAAACATAGATCAGAATCTGGAATTGAGGCCTCAATCAGATCCACCATGATATCATTAAATGATGGACCAGGGTTGAGGGGCAAAATTGTCTACTACTCCTAATTCATATGTTGTTTCAACTATCAGGAGCAATAGAAAATGGCAAAATGTAGGATGATGCATGCCAAAGCAGTGGTGAAAATGTATTGGCTTATTCATGACTTCCAAAATATGACTTCCCTATCCTTCCTATCTGCCATTATTTTTAAGTTGTGTGAGAAATGAAGTTGAATGACCCTCTTTATCTGCTGTTTTTGAAGTGCCAATTTCTAACCACTAAGAATAGATGCTTTTAACTTGTAAAAATTCTATATATGTAGCTGCCAGTAGTCAGTCACTTGGTATTGTTGCTGACATTTGTGTTCCCTAAAAGAAATTCAAAAGTCATGAGTACAAAAACCCTGCAGCCTAATGGTATCAATGTGGACTTCACCAGTTTCAAAATCTCCCCTTCCCCCACAGCATCCCTAAACCAGCCCAGTTCGTCCCCTCCCCCCCCCCCCCCACTGCACCACACAACCAGCCCAGCTCTTCCCCTCCACCCACTGCATCCTAAAACCAGTCCAACCTGTCTCTGCCTCCCTAACCTGTTCTTCCTCTCACCCATCCCTTCCTCCCACCCCAAGCTGCACCCCCATCTACTTACTAACCTCATCCCACCTCCTTGACCTGTCCGTCTTCCCTGGACTGACCTATCCCCTCCCTACCTCCCCACCTATACTCTCTCCACCTATCTTCTTTTCTGTCCATCTTCGGTCTGCCTCCCCCTCTCTCCCTATTTATTCCAGAACCCTCACCCCATCCCCCTCTCTGATGAAGGGTCTAGGCCCGAAACGTCAGCTTTTGTGCTCCTGAGATGCTGCTTGACGTGCTGTGTTCATCCAGCCTCACATTTTATTATCTTGGATTCTCCAGCATCTGCAGTTCCCATTATCTCAAAAGTCATGAGTGATTGGTTTTAAAACCAATCAGTGTGAAATTGTCCATACTGGCAAAAAAAAGTAAGAACATAAGCATATTTTCTAAATTATGTAAGGTTGCAGATCTTTGAGACAGCCATCTCGGTGTCCTAGAGCATGAATGGCAGAAGATTTGTATGGTGTATTTGCAGATACAACACTTAATCAAGAAAACTACTACAATGTGTTTTTTTTGCAAGTGGAACTGAATGCAAAAGTAAGGAGGTTGTGCTTAAGTCATACACAGCATTGGTGAGACTGCATCTAGAGCACAGGTAATGTAACCGTAGTCCTACCGGACCATATGGCTGCTCCTTTCTTAAAAAGAGATGACTAGTGGTGCTTTAACCTGAGGGCCAACAGGCCTGAAGTGAGGGTACAGTTTGAGAAGAAGTGTCCTTCATGGTAACCTAAGTTCAGCGTGGGAACACTTTTGGCATCACTCGGAGCTAAAGAACCTCCATCTGTGTGCAGTACATGTCACTGTCCTTATGGAAGGATGCTGATCTGCATGAAGCAATCCAGAGAAGGTTTTCTAGACTAATACCTGAAATGGGTAAATTGCCTTACCAGGGAAGGCTAGACAGGCTAAGGCCTGTATCCTCTGGAGTTTAGAAGAGTCTAAGATGACTTAATTGAAGCATAAAAGATCCTGAGGGAACTTAACTGGGTGGATACGGGAAGGACGTAGAGGTCATAGTTTAAAAATGAAGATTTCCCATTTGAGACGAGTGAAGAAACTATTTTTTTCTGAGGGTTGAGAGTATTTAGATTTTCCCTTCCTGAAAGGACAGTGCATGCGGAATCTTTGAATATTTTTAAGGCCAATATAGATTACTGATTACCGAAGGGATGAACAATTGTTGGGATTTTTCAGGAGTCTAGAGTCATGAAACTATTGAATGGTGGCATGGGCTCAAAGGGCCATGATCTGTTTTTGTTCATATGCACTTGTGACCTTTAACTTTTTAAATAAACATCAATGGGAAACAGCTCTGGGTGACGATATTTGTGTGTTGGTTAGGGAAGCTGAAAATTGCCAGTTTTATTTATTTGTGTGATGTGGGTGTCATTGGCTAGGGCAGCATTTATTGCCCAACTTTAATTGACCAGAGGGCAGTTAAGACTCCCCTACGTTGCTGTGGGCCTAGAGTCACATGTAGGCTGGATACCTAGCTGGTTAGCTTCCCTAAAGGGCATAAGTGAACTAGTTGGGTTTTTTCCAGCAATCCATAATGGTCAATGTCAGATTCTTAATTGCAGATTTTTAATGAATTCAAATTCTGCCTGTTGCCAGGTTTGAGCCTGGATCCCCAGAATATTACCTGGGTATCTCTGGATTAATAGTTTAGCAATATTACCACTAGGCAATCGCCTCCCTATTTGTTTATCATGATTACAATTTTATTGTTTGGGTGCTGAATGATGAGTCACTGAACAATCTTCTGTCGAAATTAACAATCTATCTGCTGCATCAGTTGAGCGATTACTGCAGTTTGGTTGCTAGGATCACTTAAGTGATATTCACCAACTGTTGAGACAGACACCTCTGTTATAATGCTATATATCACCCTATAATCCTTGAAAAACATAATCAAGTTCATAAGCAAGTTGATCTCAGGTGGTTGTCCTATAATGCAATTGTTGCATTCTTATATGACCTTGCACTATAGACAATTACATTACAGGGAATCACTATACTTGTACAGCAGAAAGTTTGCATAATCTGAACAGATTCCACTCTTCATCAGTCGCGTTACAGCCAATTCACGTTAACAAAGCATGTTACAACAGAGCCACCTTTACTCAAATATATCTGCAATATGAAGAAGTGATTACACCAAAATATCAGTGAAATTATCGTCTTTATGTAGTTTGATCTTTCAGTGTATTCAGGGGAGCTGTGCATATTTTTCATGATGTGGAGGTACCGGTTTTGGACTGGGGTGGTCAAAGTCAGAAGTTACGCGACACCAGGTTATAGTCCAACAGATTTATCTGAAATCACAAGGTTTCAAAGCACTGCTCCTTCTTCACCTGATGTGATTCCAAATTGTGGTTTAAAATAAACCTGCTGGATTATAACTTGGTGCCATGTAACTTACATTTTTCATGCCCTCTATTTTCTTGAGCTCTGTGGAAGAAAAAGATTCATGAGTAGAGCATTTACTACTTCCTGGCATGCTTGCTGCTACTATTGCATACCTGAGAAAGTTAGGTTGATATTCATGAGTTTGCACAGAAAGTGAAAAAAAATTATTCGACACAGATATTGAATGTGAGAACTATATTGTCTGGAGCACGTTTGTAAATCATTTTCTAATTAGTGTTTCACTGTATGCCCTCTAGAGTCTACATCAGTCTTTTCTTGTCCAGGTGCAAACTATCTAGTAAATTTGGATGTGTTTCTACAGCTAAGAACTACTATGAGACAGGAAACATTGTAGAACAGTTGCTGTTATAATCCTCCTCTTTTGAGCTGTTTGATTCTAACTTGTTACCCAGGTGTTTGCAGGAGCTAGCTGAGCATTTAATGAGAGAGGCCATCTTGTGTATCACTAATGTTTTCCCTCCAAGTGAACTTGCAATTTCATTGTCAGCAAATGAGAAATGCAAGCAAATTACACAGCTGCCTAATGCTTTATAGGCTCTTACCAAAGAGTTGACATTTTGTTTTGGCTTTATAAGTACAGGTTGATACAGTACAGTCTATACTCCACTATATGAGCAACCAAAGAAACATGCAGTTTAAATGATTAGCCAATTGCTCATACAGTGCCAGGTACCTGGCTGCAAGTATCGGTTTAGAAAGTAAAATGCAGTGTTGCTGAGTTGTGTGGTAGGCAAAATGCAGTTTGGACAGATGACAGTATCCTGTTGGAGGAAAATAATATTCAATATCACCACTGCAAAGCAGCAACATGAAATTGTTAACTTGTTTCTTAAATTTTTGATATACTTTGCCTTTCCAGAGAATTAGCATCTGTTAGGTTTGATTCCATAATTGGGCAACACTTGTTGGAAAAAGAAAATGCTGCGCATGTTATTAACTGCACAAAAATCAATTTAAAATAATCCAAGGAGATTTTTAGAAATGACAGACTATAAATTTCAGGAACACATGCCCTGCAAAATAATGGAATATCTCAAACCTTGTTCTTTTTAAAATTACTGGCCAATTCAGCAAGCCTTTTGCTTCCCATTGGCTGAGGCGTTACCATGGAGAAAGCAATCAATACCCTTTTCTTTGATTAAAATAAATGGTTGTGGATGCTGGAAATTTGACATTGTTGCATTTATACTGGTGGATGCAAGATGAAAACTTTGAGCAAATATCTGTCCAGCACTGTTCAAGTTCTGTACCACTATACAATTATTATTTTAAGAGATATCATGTTAACAATTTTATGAGAACCAAATTGCATAGTAACAGTTGAACTTTAGCTGTTTGTTTCCAGGTGAATGAAATTATTTGATTTGCATAGTAACCATAAAATCTGTTTATGCTGAGTTCTCAAATCTATTATCTGACTGTCGCTTGTTGGTTAACCTTCTATCAATTCCTATGCTTATTCACTAAAGCGTAGAGTCTCACGTGCTGCTTCTCTGTCATCACAGCTGAACAACTGCACTTAAATAATTGCAGTGCAGTAAAGCTGCTTGAGAACCAGATGAAAAGCTTACTGATCTGATCGTTAGGGTGCAATTTAGTCACCCTGACCTCAAAGTACAATGACGGCAAACACGAGAACATTTAAAACCCACAAGTTACATACCATCTGTATTTGTAAATATGTTGCAGTTCCTGCATTGTCACTAGGTCAAAATTCTGAAACACCCTTTATCCTGAAATGAAAACTGTTTCCCTATTCCCACACACTTCCAGACCTGCTGAGTAGATTCAAGATTTTACATTTTCATTTGATTTCTAGTATTCAGTTGATTTTCACTTTGGATTTCTACCATCTTCATTATTATTTTTCATAAACTAATTTGATTTTATTATCAACTAACTCAACATATGCACCATTTTAGAGAAAAAAATCCCTTTTTTAATGGTTTGTTTTTGATACTATTTGAGGAGCTAGCCTAGCTCAATTTCTAAAGTAATGGCTAATTGTTTTGGGTGGCATGATGGTTAGTGATTAGCACCATTGCCTCTCAGGGCACTTTTTAAAAATCATGGCCAACTAACCTAACTTGTACATTTTTGGGAGGAAACTGGAGCGTGTGGAGGAAACCCTTGCAGATACAAGGAAAACGTGCAAACCCCACACAGTCACCTGAGGCTGGAATTGAACCTGGGTCCCTGGCAGTATGAGGTAGCAGTGCGAACCACCAAGCCACCGTGCTGCCAAGGAATCGCAGTAGTCCCTCCCTATAAATTTATTTCCAAATTAACTATTTTCTCTGGTACTTCATTCAGATTTGAATATCAGTCCAAATGCTTGTTTCATGTAACCTTTTCCTGATGTCCAGTTGTATATTATTAAGGGACCCACATTCATCTTAACCACCACCAATATTCCCAGATGATCCAAATAAATTATTCAGATGACCTACAACCTTCAACATATATCTTAGCTCAAGTAAATTTGTTCAGCTATTTGACACTGATGATCTACTTTCAATGTTTTCAGGGTGCAGGACAGGATAAACTAGGAATCTACGTTAAATCTGTTGTGAAAGGAGGAGCTGCAGACTTGGTAAGTGGACTTTATTCCTGTCCTGATTAAGCAGAAATGTCCTACATGTTGAATCACTCGAGGACTGATCCAGGTTAGATAAGTGAGTTGTGTGCATTCTTCTATAAAGTGAGGCGTAGTATAGATACATTTTGTCATTGTCTGGCTTCAGTAAACTACCTGAAATATTTTTGGGCAGCCTGATTCAACTATTTGGTGTCTGCAGTGTTAAACTGGCTGTTTCTGCCGTGTGCAAAACACTACTTGAAAATGTGTTCTTCTGATATTCCAATGCCTATGCTTCCCTCACCTGAGTGTTGCTTTGTGGGTGGGGTGCCTGGGAAAAAAAAGGGGCGGCAAAGTGGCTCAGTGGTTACCACTGCTGCCTCACTGCGCCAGGGATCCAGGTTCAGTTCCAATCTCAGGCGACTGTGTGGAGTTTGCACATTCTCCCCATGTCTGCGTGGGTTTCCTCTGGGTTCTCATGTTTCCTCCCATAGTCCAGAGATGTGCAGGCTAAGTGAATTGGCCATGCTAAATTGCCCATAGTGTTCAGGGATGTGTAGATTTAGGTGAGTTTATAGGGGAATGGGTCTGGGCGGGATGCGCTATGTCGGTGTGGACTTGTTGGGTCAAAGAGCCTGTTTCCACTCCGTAAGGATTCTACGATTCTGAGCCCATATCTAGTCAGCCATTTATCTCTCTTGGTATTTGTGACCTTGGCAAATTAGCTGTTACATTTCCCTACATTCCAGATATCCCTGCTACATTAGGATTCCATGGATGTCAATATACCCGAGTTACCAAAAAGTATTCAAATACAAAGTCTTTCTTTAAATGAATGGCTAGAAATGTTTATTGAATAGAAAGTATTGTTTCAGTAAATTGCTGATAAATTTTAAACCCTTCCCAATTGAGCGTTTTTCTCCAGCTACCCATGAAAGTAGCACTTGAAATGAGAAAAAGACATATGCAGGTGATGCAATTCAAAACATATTAGGAGAGTTTTAAACATTTGCTGAAATTTGAAAAATGGAATAAAAGTCTAATTTTGTTGAAACTGAAATGTTTATCTTCCTCCTATTTTCCTCATTTTAATAGCAATATAAATAATGTCATAAACAAAACAAAATCTAATTATTTGTAATCAAATTATTGCAGATGGTTTCCATCACACTGCAGTCTTAGAAATGCAGATCCTATTAGAATAGCCTAAGAGTTGATTAAAATTAGCTGTTGTTCATGTGGCACAGTGGTAATGTCCCTTCCTCTGAACCAGGAGGCCTGAGTTCAAGTCACACCTGCCCCAGAGGTATATGATAAAATTTCTGAATAGGTTGATTTGATAATATCTAACAACAGAAGTGAAGGCTTCTGTACCACCGTGATGGTGTCCAGGAGCCCATGGCTCATGAAAAGAGTGGTATTTAGTTGGGGGGCTGGAAACCCTTAAACTTTTGAGCTGTTGAGGACGATGTATATAAAATTAATTGCATTAGCAGCAACCATTCATATTTGCTCTGGCATATTGAGGTACCATTCATAATAATTTGCCATCTATTAACATGCTAATGAACATGACACAGGCTTATCAAAAATATGCTTTGGCCATAGATGTTGTTAAAACTTGTAAAACTGGTTACTTGACAACTGATGTAAATGAATCATTTAAGCAATTATAGTTAATAAACATTGCATACCAATAAATGTTCACTAGAAAATATTCACTAGATCCTTTTTTTGCTAGATCAGGTAAATTGTAGCTTAGTAACTGAAATAAATTACTTGTGCAATGCTCACTAGGATTCTGAAACAGACTTAACTGAATAGTTTTAATTCTTAACACATCTCAGCAAATGCTACTCACGTCTTCTCATCATTCTTGTTCTCATTGCTGCTCCCTGTGCGCTCACCTCCTGTCTCATGGTTGCAGCACTTTGTTTCTAATTCACAAAAACAACCTCCGTTGACTCATAACAAAGTATGGAGCTGGAGGAACACAGCAGGCCAGGCAGCATCAGAAGAACAGGAAAGCTGATTTCTTATTTTTCTGAAGAAGGACCCAGACCCGAAACGTCAGCTTTCCTGTTTCACTGATGCAGCCTCACCTGTTTTCCTCCAGCTCCACACTTGTTATTTGTGACTCTAACATCTGCAGTTTTTGCTAACACTTCATTGACTTATCTTGGACCATTTTCTCTGAAAGTCAGAAACTCTGATATCCTTTTCCTCTTAAATTTTAAGATTCTTAGTGCAAATATTTTAAATGACTGTGACACAATACAGCTCTATAGTGGGATTGAAAGCCCTTGCAGGTCCGATGCAGCCCATGGGCCATTGTTTTCTCACCCCTACCCTACATAAATTTTAATTACCAATCATTCCAAAAGTTAAATTATCTATAAGCTTTTTTCCTTTTTTCACTCTAGTACATAAGACAAGATACTGTCTAACTGTGACTTTCTTTCATTGTTTCTGCAGGATGGTCGTTTGGCTGCAGGAGATCAGTTACTGAGTGTAGATGGTCGTAGCCTTGTGGGACTTTCACAAGAAAGGTAATGCATACTTCAGTCTGTTTACTGATTACAGTGAGCTTGATTTGAGTTTTTTGAAGAGGTAATAAAAACATTGAAGGCAGTGTTGTCAACATTGTCTATATGGACTTTAGTAAAGCATTTGAGAAGGTTCTGCGTGGTAGACTGGTTAATAGGGTTAGATTATATCGGATCTAGTGGGAACTAACCAAATGAATATAAAATTGGTTTGAGGGTGGAGATAGTGGAGGTATGTTTCTCAGACTTGGAGGCCTGTGACCAGTGGTGTGCCATAAGGATGATTTTCATCATTTCATATAAATGATTTGGATATAAATGAGGTATAGAACATAGAACAGTACAGCACAGAACAGGCCCTTCAGCCCACAATGTTGTGCCGACCATTGATCCTCATGTATGCACCCTCAAATTTCTGTGACCATATACATGTCCAGCAGTCTCTTACATGACCCCAATGACCTTGCTTCCACAACTGCTGCTGGCAACGCATTCCATGCTCTCACAACTCTCTGCGTAAAGAACCTGCCTCTGACATCCCCTCGATACTTTCCACCAACCTGCTTAAAACTATGACCCCTCGTGCTAGCCATTTCTGCCCTGGGAAATAGTCTCTGGCTATCAACTCTATCTATGCCTCTCATTATCTTGTATACCTCAATTAGGTCCCCTCTCCTCCTCCTTTTCTCCAATGAAAAGAGACCGAGCTCAGTCAACCTCTCTTCATAAGATAAGCCCTCCAGTCCAGGCAGCATCCTGGTAAACCTCCTCTGAACCCTCTCCAAAGCATCCACATCTTTCCTATAATAGGGCGCCCAGAACTGGACGCAGTATTCCAAGTGCGGTCTAACCAAAGTTTTATAGAGCTGCAACAAGATCTCACGACTCTTAAACTTAATCCCCCTGTTAATGAAAGCCAAAACACCATATGCTTTCTTAACAACCCTGTCCACTTGGGTGATTAGTAAGTTTGCAGATGATACCAAAATAGGTGGTGTAGTGGACAATGAAGATTACCTCATGGTACAATGGGACCTTGACCAGATGGGCCAGTGGGCTGAGGGATGGCAGATGAAATTTAATTTAGATAAATGTGAAGTGTTGCATTTGGTAAGGCATACCAGGGTAGAACTTGTACAGTATATGGTCAGATCCTAGGGAGTGTTGCCGATCAAAGAAACCTAGGGGTGCGAGTTTGTAGTTCCTCAAAAGTGGAGTCACAGGTGATTGGCATGTTTGCCTTCATTGGCCAGTGCATTGAGTGTAGGAGTTGGGATGTCATGTTGCTGCTGTACAGTACAGTGGTGAGACTGCTTTTGGAATACTACACACAGTTCTGGTCACCTTTCTATAGGAAGGATGTCGTTAAATTTGAGAGGGTGCAGAAAAGATTTACGATGATATTGCCAGGACTAGAAGGTCAGACACTGAGGGGTGACCTTGTATAGGTTTATAAAATCATGAGGGACATGGATAGACTGAATAGCCAAGGTCTTTTTCAGAGGATAGGGGAGTCCAAAACTAGAGGCCATAGGTTTAGGGTGGGGAGGGGGGCTGGTAGAATTAAAATGGACCTGAGAGGTAACGTCGTCACAGAGGGTAGTGCATGCATGAAACCAAACTGCCAGAGGAAGTAGTGGAGGCAGGTGCAATTACAGCATGTAAAAGGCTTCTGAATGGTTATAGGACCAGGAAAGGGATAGAGGGATATAGGCCAAATACTGGCAAGTGAAACTAGGCCAAATTGGGATGTCTGGTTGGCATGGATGAGTAGGGCCTAAGGATCTGTTTCCATGTCAGTGACAGTCATTTGGAAAATAATTTTAATGGAAATCTTAAGCTGTGTGCTCCAAACATTTAGATAATGCAGTATGGGGAACATGAGTAGTATAAAAACAAATATGTCACTGTATGCTGGATATTAGTTTGAGTTACTGCCTCATCTCTACAGGTAGGCAAGAGCATGAGAGAGGCAGACTGCTTCACCCAAGACTGACCATGCAACTTTCTCATGCTCTGCTAACAAGCAATAGAGTTTAGGTAGGGATCAAGTTTGGTCAGAAATTAGGCTGGTAGACACAACATGTGGGAATGAGTTGAAGAATGCAAACTCTAATTTTTATATTGGGCAGATTTAATTTTAATAAAAGGAATGGTGTTTTTGTGCTATACCAGCGGTTTATCAAATATAATTTCTGAAAATTCTTAAATTCTGGCAATTAAAATTTAAATTATTAAACAAAAATCCTCTCTCTTTCAGGGCTGCAGAGTTTATGACAAGAACAGGTTCTGTGGTCACTTTAGAAATAGCAAGACAAGGAGCTATTTACCATGGTTTGGCCACTCTACTCAACCAACCTTCTCCAATGATGCAGAGAGGTACAAATAGTTGCAATGTTGTATTGCAAAAGGGATGCAAATAGTTTACAGAGAGGTATCGATAGGTTAAAGTGGGCAAAAAGCTAGGAAATGGAGCATAATGTGGAAAAATGTGAAGTTGTTCATTTTGAGAATGAAAACAAAAAACGTGTTATTTAAACAGAGAAAAGCTGCAGAAATCTACAACAAAAAAGGACTTGGGGCATTTGTGCAAGAAACACACAAAGTTAGCACATGAAGACTGGTAATCAGGACAGCAATGGCATATTGGCCCTTGTTTCAAAGGGGTTGGAGTATAAGAAAAGGGAAGTCTTTCTGCAAATGTACAGGTGCTGGTGAGACCACATCTGGAGTACTGAGAAGTTTTGGTCTTCTGATTTTAAAATAAAAGCTATTATTCTTTTGGATGCAGGTGTGAAAAGGTTTAGTCGGGTGCTCACCAGTATGGAGAGATTGTGTTCTGAGCAAAGGTTAACCATGTTGTGACTCTACTCACTGGATTTTAAAAGAATAAGAGGTGATCTCATTGAACATATAGGATTGCTAGAGAGTAAAAGCTGAGTGGATGTTTCCACTCATGGGAGAGCCTCTGACCAGAGGGCATAGTCTTAGAATTACGGGTTGTCAATTTAAGTCTGAACAGAGAAATTTATTTTTAGAATTGAGTCTCAGGAATTCATTGCCACAGGCAGCTGTGGGGGCAGAGTCCTTGAGTATATTTGAGGCTAAGACAGGTCCTTGATCAGGAGGGGTATCGGGGTTATTGCAAAAGTGGACGTGAAGAATGTAGGATCAGCCGTAATCCTATTGAATGGCATAGCAGGCTCGAGGGGCCAAATGGCCTGCTCTTGTTTCTGTTTTTGCTCATTACACTCACGTTCTGTCAAACAACATCTGAGAGCATAAATATTGGACAGGTAATATCTTTGATAACATGCCTTTCCAACCTAGAGGGTGAAGTTAAATAACTCCTGGCCCTCGTGATGAGCAGGGTATTTTCCTAGTGCAAGAGCACAGTTATTCTCATGAAATGTCACTGACTTTAAGCATGAACTGTTGCTGGGATAAAATCAGGGTCACAACCATTTATTGTGTGAGGAACGGTAATGGAAATGATTTTCCCGACACTGGCCAATTTGTGGGTGGTAAGTGGAGGCCCTCCAGCGCTAAGCATGATAATTGAGGGGAAAAAGCTCTCAATATTCAGGCTTTCATCGTGGAGAAGAGTACCTTCATTTGTAGTCAAGCAGGTGGAAAAGGATCTCATAAATTAGAATGTTAGACCCCTTGTCTGCTATCAAGAAACTGCTTACAGGCTAGGCCCTGATGCCCCTCAAGACCTTGTTTAATTTGGTTACTCTTGATGATAGACCTTAAAACTCCTAACAGACCGCTTATCATTCATCCTAAAATCTGACCGTAGGGGTGGGATTATGCAGGCAAACTATGAATTCTCTCAATTACATGCCTTCCAGTTTACCCCTTCCCAGATCAGGGGCCAAAGTCCTGCTTTTTGTCTCTCTCCACAGATGCTACCTGACCTAAGTATTTCCAACATAGTTTGTATTTGTTTTCTTAACATGCCAACGTTTCACCTGCAGTGATTGCCAGAAAAAGCAATTTAACTTGTCATTCATCTTAGACCTTGTTGTGCACAAAATTGACTAAATTTGTTTATAATAATACTATAAATCTCACAGTTGAGTTAACTTTGGTATTAATCTTGCTTCCATTGTTTAATAATCTACTGTTTTAATACAAGTTTTATTCTTCAATTCACAAGCTAGATGAAAACGTTCTGTTAATTTGGAAATTATCTGCTTACAAATTGCACATTACTTGCATTTTTTTTAAGGTATTTCTGTTATATTTGAATCTTGATCAGTCACTCCAAAACAGAGTTACAAGTAAATGTACAGATGCATTTGTTTCTTGTTTTGTGCTATATAACTGAGCTGTAAAGCAGGTTTGTCCAACACATGGTTCACTGGGGGATTCTATCTGGTCTGCAACCCGTGTTTCAAATATAGCTAGGTAGATGTGTAGCAAAGAGATGCTCCTCCAATCCAAGCATTCTTCCGTATTTGTTGCTAACAGACTCAATGAGCCTGCTCCTAGTTTCCTATGCTTCAAGTCAGCAAGTGGGCCGAAGGTAGAGGTTGGGAGCAGGTTGTGGAAAAACAAGACTCCTTCATGATTGGGCACCAGACAATTGAGGCCTGCATTCAATATGGTGAAATGGGTCTCCTGAATAGGTGCAGATTAGAAGTATGTTGAGAGAGATGTGCAGAGTGGGGGTGGTAGTAAAAAGTTTGTTGAAAACAAAAGAAATGCTGGGGATCACAGTGGGTCAGGCAACATCGACAGAGCTAATGTTTCAAATCTACATGACTTTTCATCAGAGTTGAAATGAATTGTGGAGGGGGCAGCATTTATGCTATAATTTGAGGCATATGGGTGGGGTTGGGTGGCGAGTATGAGAAGCAAAAAGACATTGATGGTTCACATTGTGATCAGAATGTGAGAATTACAGTCCCACTGGGGAGGGGGAGGTAAGAGAGGACATCGTAACAGAGAATGTAACAAGTAAAGCTAAAAGAATAGAAAGGAATGGGAGTTGGTTCATAATTTGAAGCCGTTGAACTCAATATTTAGTCCAGAAGGCTGTAAAATGCATGGTCTGAAGATGAAATGTTGTTCCTCCAGTTTGCGCTGGAGCACTGCAGCATGCTGAGGTCAGACAAGTGGGCATGCAAGCATGGCGCTGTGTTAAAATGACATAATATGGAAAGGTCAAGGTCCTGCTTGCACACAGACCAGAGGTGTTCTGTGCCTCCATTCCTCAGCAGGATGGTCAATACATTCTTGGCTTCTTCCTTCACCAGAGGCCTGAACACACCCCATCCACCACCACTCTCCTCTGCTTGGCTGAACTTGCTCTTTCACTGAACAATTTTTCCTTTAATTTATCTCACTTCTACCATGTCAAAGGAGTGCCTATGGGCACCTACATGGATCCCAGTTATGCATGTCTCTTTATGGGGTATGTGGAACAAATATTTGTTCTGGTCTTAGTGACCCCCCCCCCCCCCCCCCCACCACCACCACTTCTGCAACTCCGTTCTTCAATACATCAACCGTTTCGGTGCCGCTTCATGTTCCTGCCAAGACCTTTTAAAAAAATTTGTTTATTTTGCTTCCAGTTTCCACCCCTCAAACTTGCACATCATCCAATTTGACACTTTCCTTTCCTCAAACCCTCTTTCCATTTCAGGAAATAAATTGTCTGCTCCCATCCACGACAAAGTCAGTGACCGCTGTAGTTATCTTCACTACAGTTCTTCACACCCCACGTCCTTCAAAAATTTCATCCCATTCTTCTAGTTCCTTTGCCTATGCCACTTTCCAAAACAGTGCCGCTTACATGGCTTCCTTCTTCAATTATCATGATTTCTCTAATCTCTGGCTGACAGGGCCCTCAACCACATTTCAGACAAATCCATCAGAGCGCCATCACCCAACACATCTTCCCCTCACTCCCACTGTCTGCATTTTACAGGGATCATTCCCTCTCAGACATGGGAGTCTACTTATTGACCACTAACATGCGCACATGCTCCCCATGCCACCTTTCCATGTAACACCTGCCCCTTCATCTCCTTCCTGCTCACCATCCAAGGACTTAAACAGCCTTTCCAGGTAATGTAGCATTTCACCTGTATCTCCTCTAATCTTGTATTTGCTGCACCCAATGTGGCCATCTCTGCATGGAAGAAACTAAATGCAGACTGGTTGACTACTTTGGAGAGCACCTAGTCTTTGTGCAAGCATGACTGCAACCTTCCTGTAGCAGGTAGTTTTAACACAGCATCCTCCACACTTCAGTTTGGCTCTGATGAAAGGTCATCTAGACTCAACATTAACTTGCGTGTGCTCTCGCTCTTCCTCTTGTGCGCGCTCTTTCTCTCGCACGCGCGCGCGCTGTCTGTGGATGTTGCCTGACCCGTTGTGATCTCCAGTATTTGTTGTTTTCAGTACAGATTCCAGCATCTGCAGTAATTTGCTAATATAATTGAGTAAAAAGTGCATGTTGGGTGGGATTTGGGACCTAGTCCATAGAGTCATACAGCCCGGAAACAGACCCTTTGGTCCAATCAATCCACACTAACTATTTTTCCAAGCTAAACCTGTCCCACCTGTCCCACCTGCCTGCCCTTGGCCATACTCTTCCAACCTTTCCTATTCGTGAACTTTTTCAAATATCTTTTCAACATTGTAACTATACCTGCATCCACCACTTCCTCTGGCAGTTCATTCCACACACGAACACACTGTTTAAAAAACAAAGTTGCCCGTCATGTCCTATCTAAATCTTCCTCCTCTCTCCGTAAAAATATGCACCCTTGCTGTGACCTTCTTCCACCCTGGAGAAAAGACCCTTGTCATTCATCTTATCCGCGCCCCTCATGATTTTATAAACTTTAATAAGAAGACCTCTCAACCTCACCACCTACACTCCAGTTTAAAAAGTCCCAGCCTTTTCAGTCTACTTTTATCTCAAACCCTCTACTTCCATCTCAATCTCCAGACCAACTACTGGACCCCTTAGTTACTCCTTTCTTGGAATTTTTAAAATTTATGATTACTGTTGTGCCAAACCTTATTTTTCTGAGAAACATGCAGAAGTGTCTGCCCTACAACCAGTATAAAAGATTATCCTTTTTTTTTTTGCAAACACAAAAAGGAACAATTGATATTTTAATGCTTTCAATTTCCACATATACTCGGACTTTGGAAGTCATTCAGCTGAGATTTTGCAGGATGAGAAAGGAAGGAATTAACTAGGACTATTATGAAATTTCCTTCTTTCGAAATAAAGTTGTTCCTTGTCTTATTGTAAGTTCAGACTCATGCTACTGGGATGCGTTATTTCTCTTTGTCATTCAATGCTATTTTCTTACCGAATCATTGCCAAAATGTTGTATTCGTCTCCTTTTCATTTTTCTGTTACCTTGTTGTATATATCTAATTGAAAACAAATATATTTCCTAGTGGCAATCCTTTTGCCCAGTTCTTAAAATCTTATAATCTTAGAATCCCTACAGTGTTGGAACAGGCCTTTTGGTCCAACAAGTCCACATCGACCCTCAGAGCATCCCATCCAGACCTATTCCCCTATAAACCGCCTAATCTACGCTTCCCTGAACACCGTGGGCAGTTTAGCATGGCCAATCCACCTAGCCTGCACATCTTTGGACTGTGGGAGGAAGCTAGAGCACCTGGAGGAAACCCACACAGACATGGGGAGAATGTGCAAACTCCACACACAGTTGCCCGAGGGTGCAATCAAACCCTGGCCCCAGGTGCTGTGAGGCAGCAGTGCTAACCACTGAGCTACCGTACACTGGATATGAGTGGACACTTCTTATTTTTGAGAAACATTAATATTTGGCACAACTGTAATCCATAAATTTTAAAAATTCCAAGCAAGGAGTAATTGAGGGGTCTGATTGTTGGTCTAATTGTAAGACTGGAGTAAACTGAATAAAAATAAACTGAAAAGGCTGGGACTATTTAAATGATCATTGCTCTGCAGTTTCTATTTTAATCAACTTCAATGAAGTGCTAGCATCAGTCTTTAAAAATGAGGCCGTTAACAATGGAATAGGGTAATAAAACTCATTTTTAGTTGGAAAACCAGGCAGTTATTATAATTTTAGTTACTATAGTCACAGAGGACCGTGGTCTCATTGGAGAGAGATGACTATTGTTCAATTAACCTGAGGGTCACCACACCTCAGGTGAGGGGTGAGATTGAGGAGTTGTCCTTCATGGTCATCTCAGACAGTGGTAATTGAACCCACGATGCTGGCATCAACTCACGTTGCTAATGAGCCATCCAGCCAACTAAATTAACCTCTTGTAATTTTAGTAACAGTGTATAAAATCCTTTTCCAACAAATATCTAGTTTCAAACCTGAAGAATATGACATTTATAGATTACTCATTAAAAGTACTTCTAAGGTAATTGTGGTACCCAACTCTTTATACAAAGCTTGGAAACAACTGAATTCTTTTTGTCCACGTTCAGCCTCTGATCGTCGTGGCACAGGCAAGCCTCGCCCCAAGAGTGAAGGCTTTGAATTGTACAGCAATAATCCTCAAAATGGAACACCAGAAAATTCCCCGATGGGTTGGACAGAATATTCTGAACCAAAGAAACCACCTGGGGATGATAGACTGTTGAAAAACCGAGCAGATCATCGATCTAGTCCCAATGTTGCAAGTAAGCACGTAGTCCTGGATTTAGCTTCATAGTTATTCTGAGGTACACATTTAATTAGTAAGAGGAATGTTTACATAAACAAAGAATAATTGATTCTATTGCATTTGGCAGGAAAGCTCCTTAAAGATATTAACAGCTTAAACTTGCTTGCATGATACCAGTGAACTTTCTTCTAGTCTGTCTTTACTCCTGGATGGTACAGTTTGGTTTCATAGATGGTAATCCTCCAATATCTTATTTCAACTATACATTGATAGTATATCTAGAAACCATGTTTTAATAGATTTCCAGCTAACTACTAATCTCAAGCAATGTCTGTACTCCCATGCCTTCTAATAGTGGTTAGCCTTTGGGACTCCTGACCTTCTGCTGTAGATCATAATGAAGCATTTGAAAACACAGCATTATAACCTCACGGAAAATGGATATCTATTGATTACTATTAGATCCAGAATTATTACTAGTATTAGATTGTGACCAAAAATAGTTCCCTGCATAAATATAGAAATTGTGATAAGCTGGGCAGCCTTGACTTTTGCTTAACTTACAGGGTTGAATAGAGTCCTTAGTAAATGAGATTGTGTATGGGTCTCTCTCAACATAGGCTTAATGGGCAAAATAAGCTTTTTGAGAATGTTTTATTTAAAAGTTCAAAACTTTTGTCATATAATGCCATGGCAGGTGCATTGGGATTTTCATCACTTGGGGCATGATCATAACAGGAAAAGAATAGGTTGCGTAAAGAAATTTGTAGACAGTTGCCTGAATCTGAAACTATATTGTATTCAATAGACCTTACCAGTTGTCTGCCACAAGTTGAAGAGTTACTACACAGAATGTGGTGAGTTGGCCACAATGTATGCTGGTGTAAGCAAGTGTAATTTCTGACACACTGTAACAGAACTTGAGATTTTAAGTTTTATTCCATGATTGTTGAGGATGATTCACTTAGGAAACATAAGTCAGTTAAAGAAAACTGCAGGTCTTGGTATTACTAATTTTGCCTTTGTTCATTTAACCCATTTTTGGTAATGTAAAGATAAATCTGTGTTCCTTGACTGGAATATGAAGTAACACTTGATAATATTTCTGCATTCAAAGGTGATGTGACTTAATTTGTGTTTATATTCAGGTTTTAAATTTATGGAAAACCCTTAAACAGTTATCAAAATAATATAGAGCAATTTTTTTAAAGACATCAATGAACATTAAACATTTAATGTTTAAAATTCTAATTAATTTTTATCCAGGTGTTATTAAACTAAGAAAATTACCAGATGTAGCTGTTCAGTTTGGTCTCCAATGCTGTAACCGTTCTACGAATTATCAGCTTGTTGTGTCCATGCCACCTCTCTGGCAAAGTACCTAAGGATATCTCTCTCCCTAGCCCTTTATTAAGGACAGTAGACCATATGGCACTTCACATGAATCTTTTAGGGCTTATCTGATTCCCTTTTGAAAGACCTGATTTTGTCTATTTCCACCAAATTTGATGCATTTGAGATGCTAACTGGACACTATATAAATTTTCCTTGTTTTTGTTTGTTCTTTTGTAACCATCCAACTTTAATTGGTGTCCCCTGTTTTTCGTTGTCAGTGGGAACAGTTCCTGTCTTAGTACTGTCGGCACAACATTGTGGGCTGAAGGGCCTGTTCTGTGCTGTACTGTTCTATGTTCTACTCTGTCCAGACCCTTTATGATATTGAATGTTTCTATTTAGTCACATCTCAACATTTACTTTAGAATAGCCTCAGTTAGAACAGTGTGTGCAAGAGGAATTTGGGTCTGGCAGCATCTGTGGAGAGAGAAACAATGTCAACCTTTAAGTCTGATTACTACTTTGGAACTAGTCTGGATTTTCCACATACTGGAAGACTTTCATTATTGGAGCCATTCTAATTGATCTTTCCTTCTCTAAAGTTTTGAAATCATTCATAAAGTGCAATGCCCAAATTGGGCAAGGTATGTCCAGTTGATGTTGAACCAGAGTTTTACAGAAGTTTAGTAAGTTGTTTAACTTATCTATTAAGCGGTTTATTTATTTATTGTTTATTAAAGTTATCATTTTAAAATTATTGAAGTCAGAATAGGGTTACAGTTAATTGTGTAGCTCAAAGATTGTTATGGGAGAATTGACTGCACAGCTGGAATTAAACTGGTATCTAACTGCCATTACGGACATAGGGCTGCAGGGTGACCAAGGTTGAGAATTGAATGTTCAATGGCTTTCAACATATTAGACAGAACTAGGACTGGTGAAATGATTTCTTTCCTTATTCCACTCCTTCAATGGTCACTATAGAGCTTGAATTTCAGATGACGGGTAAAATTTTCAGTTTTAACAATAATATATATTATAGTTGTGATCTCAGATGATGGTAATGTTGAACACGTCAGATCTCAGAATGGCACCTAGCTTGAGAGATCATCTATTTAGACTTTTTGCAGTATTTGGTCAGATTCTGAAGTCAAAAGAATTGCAGATGCTGTAAATCCGAGAAACAAACAGAAATTGCTGGAAAAGCTGGGCAGGCCTGGCAGCATTTGGAGAGAAATCAGTGTTAGCATTTCAGTTTGAGTGACCCTTCCTCAGAACTGGCTGGGCCAACATTTAGTGCAGGCTCCTAGTTGCTCTGGAGGTCATGGTGGTGGTGAAGGTGAACTGTGGCTTTGAACTACCATTGTCTGTTTCATTTATATAGGCCCACAATGACATTAGGAAGGGATTCCCTGAATTTTGACCCAGAAAATTTGAAGGAAGCTAATATTTCCAAATCATGATGGCTTGAAGGGGAAGCTTACAGGTAGTGTTCCCATGCATCTGCTGCCCTTATCGTTCTGATAGTGGTCATGGATTTGGAAGCTGCTGTCTAAGGTATATGAGTTACTGCAGCGCATCTTGCTTGTACAGTCTGCTGCTTGTTATCTGGTCTCAGTCAAGTGGGCTGCTTTCCTGATGGTGTCAAGCAGCTTGTGTTGGTGATACATTCATTCAGGCAAATTGGAACAATTCCATCTTGACTTGCACCTTGTAGATGGCAAAAAAGCTGTTGGTTTTTGATGTCCATATGTCAGATCATGTGACCTCAAGAATATTATGCGACATGATTTGACTTGAGCAACTGTAGTGTTCTTTGCAAACGCAATGGTTTCCTTGATGAAGCTAGTCGCCTGCCGTTCGAAAATAACATTATATCAATATTGCAGGGAACGCACTTTCATGGATATTCAGGAAAAATAGGCAATAGGGAAAAGGAAGTAGAGTCATGCGATTTAATAAAAGCTGCACTCGGTGCATTAATGAGAGGATCTTTTTGGAGGATCAAGATGTAGAGGAATCAGTTTGGGTTGAACAGTGGGTAGAAAATCTTAGTTGTTTATAAGCCACAAAATTGATAATGTCAAGCATGATATAAACCAGCGGTTAATATAACAAAAATAGTACAGCAACTATGGGAGTCTGCATATAGACAGGTAAATATAAATAGCAGTAACCCTGTGGGCACCAGTTCTTGCTATGTACATGAGATGCTGTCCTAGAACAGTATGTTGAGGAGCTAACTAGAAAATGCACTATTTGAAATCTAGTATTGAGCATTAAGAAAAGGCAAATTAATAACCCTGTAAAGGAGCATCCTGGAAAGAGTGACCATAATGAGAAAATTCAAAACCATGAACTCAGCTCTTGAGCCTGCTCTGCCATTCAATAAGATGCTGACTGATCTGATTGCAACCTCAAATCGGCATTTTTGACTTCCCCTAATAACCACCTGCCCCTTGCTCGACAATCATTCATCTTATCTTTTGCTTAAAAATGTTCAAGGATTCTGCTTCCACCATCTCTTTAAGAAGTGTTTCAAAGATTTACACCCCTTTGAAAGAGAGAATTTTGCTTCATCTCAGGTTTAATGGATGATCCCTGGATTTTATTTGTTCTAGATCATCCCAGAAGAGAAATCATCCTCTCCAAATCTGTCCTTTCAAGACCTCTCAGGATCTTGTATGTTTTAGTCAAGTCACCTCTTACTCTCCTAATATCTAAAAGGTACAAGCCTAGCCTGTCCAACCTCTCCCTATAAGCCTGTACCCCATTCCAGCTACTAGTCTAATAAACTTTCTCTGAACTATTCCTTAAGGAATCTATAGGAATAAAAAAGATTAGCAAACACAAATATGGACCTAGTACATGCAGAAACAGAAGAGTTGTGATGGGAAGTGAGGTAATTGCAGAGAATCTAAACAAATACAACCAAGAGAAGAGAAAAGAATGAGAATAATAAAGCAGTCATAGAGAAAAAGGCTATTTGACCCAACACATTCATGCCACTAGATTAGCCCCATTTTTCTGCATTTGGCCCATATTCATCTAAACAATTCCTATTCATGTATTTGTCTTTTTAAATGTTGTAATTGTACCAGCATCTACCACTTACTGTGGCAGCTCGTTCCATATACAATCCCTCTGAGTGGAAAAAGTTGCCAGTCAGGTCCATTTTAAATCTTTCCTCCTCTCACCTTCAGCCTATGCCCTCTAGTTTTGGAATCCCCACCCTGGCAGGGGGAAACACCTTGGCTGATCACCTTATCTATGCCCCTCATGATTTTATAAATCACTATCGGGTCACTCCTCAGCCTGCAATACTCTGGGGGACAAAGGTCCTAACCTAACCAGACTCCCCTTATAACTCAAACTGGTGGTATTGTTGTAAATTGTTACTATTGTTACTAGCCTTGGTAGTATTGTTGTAAATCTTTCTTTTTTGCATCCTTCCTATAACAGGGCAACCTGAATAGTTCGCACTATTCCAAATGTGTTGTTATCAATATATTGTATAGCTTGAACATGATATCCCACCTCCTGTACTCAGTGCTCTGACTGATGAAGGCATGTGTTCCCATTGTCACCTTCACCACTCTGTATAGCTGTGACGTCAATTTCAAGGAGCTAAGTACTTGCACTGCCAGATCTCTATTCGACAATGCTCCCTGTGACCCTACCATTAATTCTAAGTACTGCCGTACTCTGTCTGAACAAAATCTTACCTCCCAATTTTCTGAATCAACCTCTACCTGCCATTCTTCACCCAAAGTCCCAATTGATCAAGTTCCCTTGTACTCTTAGATAGCATTCTTCACTGTCAACAGCAAACTTACTAACTATACCTCCTATATTCTTATACAAATCATTTATATAAATAATGAACAATAGAGGATCCTGCACTGATCCTTGTGAGACACAACTGTCACAGGCTTCCAGTCTGAACAACAACCCTTTACACCACCCTCTGCCTCATCATAAAACCAATTTTGTATCCAGTTGGCTAGCTCTCCCTGGATCCCATGTGATCTAACCTTAGTGCCAGTCCACCATGCAGTGCCTTGACAAAGACCTTTCTAAAGTCTTTGTAGACAACATCTACCTCTTGATGACTTCTTCCAAAAAATTCAATCAATTGTGAAAGATGCAAATTCCCATATACTAGGCCATGCTGACTATCCGTAATCAGTCCTTGCCTTTCTAAATGCCTGTTGATTATACCTCTCAATCTTTGCTGTCAGGTGGCTCATTAGTCTTTAATTCCTTGGCTTTTCATCACAGCCTTTCTTAAATAATGGCACAACATTAGCCACCTTCCAGTCCTTTGGCACGACAACCATGGTTGTTGACAACATAGATATCTCTGCTAGAGGCCCCACAATTGCTTCCCTATTTCCCACATGGTCTTGAAATACACTTGATTAGGTCCTGGGTATTTATCTACATTAATGCATTTTAAGACCTTCTCTTCTGTAACAGTAATTCAGTTTAAGATATCACCATTTACTCCCCTGAGTTCCCTCGCTTGTATGTCCGTCTCCACAGAAACATATCAGAAACAGATCTTGCCCATCTCCCATACTAAAGCTATCTCCCCCTTCTTTGCTGTCCGGATTTCCTCGTGTACTCCAAACCCCCATACTCCTCAAGGGATTCACTTCATCACAGCACCTTTCTGTGACTCATGCCACCTCCTTTTTCTTCACCAGAGCCTCAATATCTCTTGTCATCGAGTATTGCTTACTCTTGCCAGTCTTGCCCTTCACGCTCTATTTTACTTTAGAAAGTCTTCCACTTGCCTGATGTCCCTTTTATCTGCAGACAGTTTCCCCAGTCAACTTTTTGAAAGATCCTGTTAATACCATCAACATTGGCCTTAACTTTAACTTGTGAACCAGGCCTCTCCTTGTCCATAACTATTTTAAGACTAATAGAATTATGATCACTGGTTCTAAAGTGCTCCCTCATTAACACTGCAGTCACTTGCCCTGTGTTATTTCCCAAGAGGCTGTCAAGCTTTGCCCTTCTCTCATAGGGACAACTACATATTGATTGAAAAATCTGTCCTGAACACACTTAACAGATTTCTCCCTATCCGTACTCTTAACATAGACTGAAACTGCCATAGTGTTTGGAAGTTAAAATCCACAACTATTGCAACGTTATTATTTTTATAGCTGTCTGCAATCTCTACTTGCTCGTCAATATCCTGCTATTAGGGTACCTATAATACAACTCTTCCAGCCATTACCCCTGCTTATTTCTCAGTTCCACCTGGCATAGTCTCACTGGACGATCCCTTGGGAATGTTGGATGGACTGCCCTAGTATTTTCCTTATCAAAAACGCCACTCCTCTATCTTTCCCGTAGCATCTGAATCCCAGAGCATTAAGCTACCAATCCTGTCCTCCTATGAGACATGTTACTGTAATGGCTATAGTATCCTAGTCCCATGATCCCATCCATACTGAGTTCATCTGCCTTGCCTGTCAGACCTTTTTGCATTGAAGTAAATGCAGTTTAATTCATCAGTCTTTGTTCCCTATTGCACTGTTGCCTGCCTTGTCTACTTAGCTAGCTCTCTAACTTTTGGTACTAGCCTCAACCTTCTGTTTTGCCTCAGTACTGTTTAGGGTCCCACCCCACTGCCAGAATAGTTTAAATCCTCCCAAGTAATCAAATCTCCTCTTTAGTTATGGGTTGCCTACTGGTTCAGGTGAACTTGTCCTCTTACACAGGTCACCGGTGTCCCAGAAGAGATCCCAATGATCCAGAAATCTGAATCCCTGCCGTCTGCACTAGCTCCACAGCTATATATCTGTCTTATCCTCCTGTTCCTACTGTCATTGGCACACGGCACAGCGAATAATCCAGTAGTTACTCCCCTTGAGGTCTTGCTTTTTAACCTCCTGCCCAACTCCCTATATTCACTCTGCAGGACCTCATCCCTTTTTCTGTCTGCTCATTGATGCCAACATTTACAACAACCGCACTCACTTCTGAGAATTTGTTGCATCCATTCCAAAACATCCTTGACCCTAGCAGTGGGGAAGCAACACACCATCTAGGAGTCCTGCTTGCATCCATTGAAATACCTAACTGTGCCCCTAACTAGAGTCCCCAGTCACAATTGCTCGCTCAGACTTTGCCATACCCTGTTTTACAGAAGAGCTAGTTATGATGCCACAGATTTAGCTACTGCTGCTTTTTCCCCTGAGAGGCTATTCCCACACATCCAACAGTATCTAAAGCTGTATAATTGTTTGAGAAGGGGATAGCATAGGAGAATCCTGCACTACCTGTGCTGGCAGTTATCCATCTACCTGATTTGAATCTGCAGTGTGACCACCTCTTTGAAGTTACTACCTATCGCACTGTCTGCTTCCTGCATGAACCTCAGTGAATCCAACTGCTGCTCGAACCAATCCATGCAGTTTGAGAAGTGCTACCCTGTCCCACTTCCTATAGATGTAAGTGCCAGGAACACTTGACTGCTCCCTGACATGTTTGACAAGAGAAGCATACTACTCCACTGACTACCATCTCTGCCCCTTTAACAACAGTAGACTTTGGAAATAAAAACTCTTATCTTGCTCTTGTTTCTGCTCGCTGCCCTAAACAAAGCCCAATATTCACCTAAGCCCACACTTAGAAGAACCAGCAGCACTTGCACCACGAAGCAGCCTGTATCAAAAATAGTTAGAGCATGCCTTCCTTTCATTTGCTGCCTGCACAAACGCTGTTGAAACATTCTTTTTGAATGTTTGGTGTATTCCTGACCTGCTGGACCTGTGGAAGTAGTAAGAGAAACAAGACACAACAAGGCCTCCCTCTCCCACTTCACTAGACTGTTACAATTAGCTTAAGTCCCAGTGTTTCACTCTGTCCAGCTTGCACTCTGACATTCCATAACTAGCATTGGAGAAATTAAGGGTGATGAGTTCCCCGGACGTTATCTACATCGCAGTGTTTTGAAAGAGGGGTCCGTAGTCTTAGGGGATGTGTTGGTGAATATCTTCCAGAATTCTGTAGGTTCTGATTCTGGAACATTTATTGCAGATTGAAAGATAGCACAAATCAGAATCAAGGAATCCCTACAGTGTAGAAACAGGCCCTTCAGCCCAACAAGTCCACTCCGACCCTGAGAGCATCCCACCCAGACCCGTCCCCCTTTAACCCACCTAATCTACACATCCCTGAATGTTACAGGCAGTTTAGCATGGCCAATTCGCTTACCGTGCACCTCTTTGGACTGTGGGAGGAAACCACAGCACCAGGAGGAAACCCACACAGGCGCGGGGAGAATATGCAAACTCCACGCAGTCACCCGAGGCTGGAATTGAACCCAGGTCCCTGGTGCCATGAGGCACAGTGCTAACCACTTAGCCACTGTGCTATTCCGCCCCATGCAAATGCAACCTTTTTTTTTGGAGGAGGAAGAGAAAATGGGAAAAAACATAATGGGAATCCACATTATGGGAGAGATGTGTTTACATTGGAGAGGGTGCAGAGATTAATCCAGAATGCTGCCTGGGCTGAAGAGAACGCAAATAGACTGGGACAAAAGCCCAAATTGCTGGAGAAACTCAACAGGTCTAGCACCATCTGTGGAGAGAAAGCAAAGTTAACATTTCGTATCCAGTAATGAGTTTCAGACGAGAATTATTTTCCATGGAGCTGAAGAGACTGACGGGAGCATGGTTCAGATGTATAGAACTGAGGGGCAGAGACAGTGAAGAAACGTTTCACCCAGAGGCTGATGGGAATCTACAACTCACCACCTGTAAGTGTGGTAGAGGCAGCAGCCCTCAACGTTTTGGTATTCAAATGCAGACTTGCAGTGCCAAGGCATACAAGGCAATGGGCCAAGTGCTGGAAAATGGAATTAGAATACTTGTTGTTTTTGTCCATTTACAGACCGATGGACCAAAGGGTTTTTACTTTACTTTTCTCTGTTATGGACCTCTATAACACTCGTGTCTTTTAGCCTGATATCATTCGGAAAAATGTTAGAATCAAAATAAAGCATGTAATAATTGTTCACTTAGTAATGATCTAATTGGACAAAGTCAGCATTAATTTATTGCATGATTGACAAACCTGATGGAGAATTTGTAAGGATGTAACTAGCAGAACAGACAAGGGGAACCAGTGAATGTGAAAATATTTGGATTTTCAGAAAGCTTTCAATAAAGTAGTAGGTGTTTTCTTTTGAGGATTGGTAAATTGGATGCATTTGTGGTTTGGCAGGTAACCCTATCTTTATTCAATAATCTGGGGTTCCTACTTTTGATTCCTGCTCATTCCTAGCTTCCTAAATCCCACCTGTAAGACTTCATTCCTGAATATCCCTCTGTCATTCGTCCTGATTTACCAGGAAGTCTGGCTATTCATCTCCCCTCAGTGTTCTACAGCTGCTCAATGCCTTCCTTAAACCTGGGAAGGAAGTAGCACAGCATCATGGATTCAAGCCTGTTAAGTGCAGAAACACTGGCTTCTCTAATAAGGTTCCATTGTAACTATTGTTTTCCCCCTTGGATAGTCTAACCACCAATGGGTTGTGGCTGCTCTCCCCCCAGATGAGCTATCACTCTAGCTAGTATTAAGGACTGAATACAAATTGAGTTGCACTCCAGGATTCCTGCAGTACCTGGTTGGTCTGATTGCCGTAAATGTCTGGTGCTGCCTATTCCCCCTCTGAACACCCTTGAACTCTGAAATAACAGCGTGTTATGGATGTACCAGATTGATGCTATCTGCTGCTGTTCAAGCACTGAAACCCCGACATTGAGCTGCTCAGCTGACAACAGCTCCTACACATGTTGTCCAAGAGCTTCCTGGAATTTTCAAATAAAAAAGAATAAGCACTCCATAGAACTGAGGAATCCTACCACACTTCTGTCTAGGCGAAATGAGCAAAAGACTTACTGAAGATGTTTGTATAACCTTGAGATTCATGCTGCCACCACTGTGTTTCTTTCCTTGTCTGGAACTGATCTGTTTAAAGCATGAGCTCTTCATCTTTAGATTCTATGGACAACTGATTTCCCCGATCTGATTTAATGGGGTGTTTTTTTAGATTAGATTCCCTACAGTGTGGAAACAGGCCCTTCGGCCCAACAAGTCCACACTGTCCCTCGAAGCATCCGACCCAGACCCAGACCCAGACCCATCCCCATCCCCATATAACCCCCACATGCCTGAACACTATGGGCAATTTAGCATGGCCGATCCACCTAGCCCGCACGTCTTTAGACTATGGGAGGAAACCGGAGGAAACCCACTCAAACACTGGGAGAATGTGCAGACTCCACACAGACATTTACCCAAGGCAGGAATTGAACCCGGGTCCCTGGCGCTATGAGGCCACAGTGCCGCCCAGTTGATTTGGTCTCACTGTTCATTGATTCCCTGCCTCTGTTTTCAAGTGTTGGCCTCCAAAACTCGCTCTTCTCAGGCTCACACTGACAAAAAGAAGTGTATCTGCTTTGTTGAGCAATGTGTTGCCAACAATTTGTCATTGAGTCGATCGTACAAAATGGCTATGTATGAATTTTAAGAAGTTTCTTATTTATTGTGAGATAGAGGATACTGCCGACGCTGGAGTCTTGAGATAACAAGGTGTGGAGCTGGATGAACACGGGCCAGGCAGAATTAGAGGAGCCGGAAAGCTAACGTTTCGGGTCTGGACCCTCCTAAAGAAGGGCCGCAATTGTTTATTGTGTTGTGCATAAGAAATTAATTGTATGATGTAAATAATTAATGTTGTATTAATTCTGTTTGGATGAGAAGACCAACCTCCAAGTCCTGGTGTGAAGCCTGTTTATTCTACTGCACCTACCTCCAAGATCCAGTCAGTCTCCACAGGGAACCTTTGTGCAGAGGTCGGTATTTTGTGTAGGTTATGGGAAACAGCTATTTGATCTGTTTTTTAAAAAAGTTAGAAGGTTTTGAGTACTAAAATTACACTGGTGTTTGAACAGCCCTCTAATACCATCATCCTTTTTTAAGTCAGTCGTGGGATATAATGTCGCTGGCTGGGCCAGCATTTATTGCCCATTCCTAGTTACCCTTGAGAAAGGGGTGAACTGCCTTAAACTGATGCTATCCATTTGGTGTTTATTGACCTACAATGCCTTTGGAGGCTGTTCCAGAATTTTTACCCGGCAACGCTGAAGGAATGGTGATATATTTCCACGTTCTATGATTCTAAGTCATTATGATGACTGCCTTTCTGGAGGTTGCCATACAGTGCTGATGGTAAGCCGCCCAACAATGGCAGGACTGCAGTCAACTAATTAGCCACTTTGACAGTATTGTAGAAACATTGCAATTTTGCCAGCAGGATGCAGATGCACCCAAGGAATTGTGAGAAAGTACCTGCAAAGAGGAAGGTTGAGGTTGAAATACTGTTGAAGGAGATCTAAGTATTTGTCAGAAAATGTTAAAGGTTGCTGTCTTATGCAGTGTTGTTACCGGTGAGTATGGCATTCCTGGACAGGGTGGTCTCCAATTGTCATAGGTCCAACACACTACTGCCCTGATACTGTTGAGCAGAACTGCTGGAAATATGCCGGAGAAGTTCCGTCTCAGCAGTACTCCCACTAGTTACAAGGCGTCAGCTACCAGTCTGTCTTGCAGTGTGCTGTGACCACAACCCACCTAGTATTCACAATGGGATTGTAAATGCTGAGCCTTAAACTCTGCCTATGGATGGCTTGTGATTCTTTTAAAAAGGAAAAACCTTTTTTGTTTTATGTTTTGCAAGTATGTAAATAGGAGTTATTTAACCAATACACCTAACCTGTAATGCTGAACAGTGGATTTGACATGGTTCTTGCAGCAGAACCTATAAATATAAAAGCCCTTTTTTAAAGAAGGTCTTTAAGAAAAGTTCAATAACAATCATATATTATGCATGATATATTGTAGCCTCTAAACTATTTATGATTGATATTTTTAATTCATGTATTTTTAATGCATGCCTCTTCAGTTAAATAAATTGTTAATTCTACTTTAGGAGCAAGTATTACCTACAAGACCAGAAGCCTATCCAATTCCCACGCAAACATATGCCAGGGAATATTTCACCTTCCCAACATCTAGATCCCAGGACAGAGTGAGTCCTGTGCTTGGACAGTGGCAACACTATGATGACACAACATTGATACACGAGCAGCCTTTCAGTGGCACCATACAAGTAAGAGTATTTTTTGAAGAACATTATCTAGATATTGGAATAGAATAGAAATACATAGAATAAATCATGAGTGTTTTTAAAAAAAGATCTGAAGATGTTAGCATAAACTGCGGTATTAGTTGCATATTCTCCTTGTGTTTTAGAATGAATCATAATTCAGTATGTGATAGCTTCTGGTTTCAAATGTATTAGTACAGCATTTCTCCAGGTACAACAGCTGAGACTGGATGTTAACACTGCTTAATACGTAAAGCTGTTTATCACCTACGCTGAGAATAAAGGGAAATAAAAAATGAATGAAAGCTCCTGTAAAATGATGACCTGTTTTATTTCAAAGCTATTAATGATGGCAAAATTGTTAAGTGTGCTTTAACTTTTGAATTTAGTTATATAATCCAAGTTAATATTGAGTGCAAAATAGCTTGTTTTAGCTATTCTTGGAAGGATAATCTTGACTTAATTAAAACTTGATGCTACTTCATTGGAAATTCAGACAACCTAAGTCTGTGTACCTTCCTTCTTTTTAGAGGATGCTCATTAATTTTGGATTATTTATTTAGCTGTATGTTTAATAGCTGCAGAAATATCCCAAGTGGTTTCACTTATAGAGAAGCAACTTCAAGTTCAAAAACATAAACTAAGATGAACCAATCTAGAATTGATAATGCCAAAAAAATGAAAAGGACAAAGTTAAATGATTTAAAGTGAGACATTTTATCAAACTGTTGCATAGGTTGCCAGAATATTTTATTTACTTTAGCCATACCTGTTTGCAGTTCTTGCATATAAGTTGAATGCAACAACAGTCTTGTATATCTTCACTATGAAAGTTGAAGAATTCTCCTGTGTAAATTACTCAATGTGAGTTTGATAATTCAGTGTTGACTACCCTTCAAAGTTAATTCATTCATTTGAAGTACTTTATGAAATTGTAAAGATATGATGAGGCATTATATAATTGAAAGCTGCTGCTTTAAATATGAAGGTTAACAGGAACTCGTTGCTTTGTTCTGGTTCAGTCTCCCATTTTGCTGGTACCACTGGATTTGCAGGGTAATATTGCTGTTCATTTTTAAGGTTGACCATGGACCAGTGATTCTGGAGTACGTTCATTTTAACCAGCAGTGTTGTTGCTACTGATTGGGAGCAACAGTAGAATAAGAGAGACTGGATATTGCCTAGATTCAACTGCAGATTGAAAACTGATCCACTATTTGTCTACTGCAGGCCATAGTTAATGTAACTAAGTGACTTCATTGTGTAACTGCAACTAATTGGGTGAATCTGTGGATTAGAATCTGGTTTTCACCTCTGGAACCTGCAGTATAGCTCAATCTAGAAGAAAATATGTGTTAGCTACAATGATTCAGTGCGAATGTCTTTGAACATGAGATTATATCAAATTGTCTTTACTGTGGTCCTAATTAAAAATGTTATGGGTCATAGCACAATTGGAAAATGTCCACAACTGTACTGTTGTAGTTGGAGGCGAAACATGGGACAGAATAGCTGGAACTTTGCTACACCAAATAAGGTCAAATCAGTTCCATTTTATGATGCAAGTTCCTTTTTAAATGTTCCTAGAGTGTTCTGTGTCACTTGTCCAGTAGCATTTCCCTGATGGATGCTTGCATTTATCAAATGACTAACTTATTTTGTTCACATTCACTTGCATTGTTAAATGGGAGCAGATGTGCTTTTCTTTAAGATCACCAATCTGCATTGTCACCATATGTATGGAACAGGTGAATGAAACAAAAAGAGTGTTTGCTCTTTGGGAAATGCATCCAAAGATTCCATGCACACTACTTTTGTTTCAGATACCCTTATTTAGTACATCTGGGATTTTGAGGTTTGAGAAGTAAACCAGAAATATATTTATAATATTTTAAAGTTTACCAATTAAATTATGCATGGATAGAATAGATCTTAATCAGGTGTAAATGATGATGGTTAGCGAAATGTAACTGAAGTAACTTACGAAAGTCTGAAAGTATAAGCCTCCTTTGTTATCTTAGTCCGCCTCTGTAGGAGCTATGAAGTGGGGCCTATATATGAGAAAATCTGGAAGGCATAGTTTCCTTGATATAGCACATTAGCTTATTTTGTATAAGCAGTGTAACCTGAGGAGAAATTTGAGACCAGCTTAAAAACAGTGAGTAAAATAGTTTGGGGAAAAAATTGTTATTGAAGCAAATATTTCTGTAATACATTGCTGGACTCTCAGCATAATACAACTATTATGAAGATTCAAGTTTGTGGCAATACAGATATAATTGTTGAATTAATGCAGTAATGAAAGATGAACAATTTACTATCTTTGATCGAAATTTGTTATAGAAATGTGAAGCCCTGCTGTACAGCATAATAGGTTTCCACCTTATTTTGCTCCATCAAAAGTTGACAGAACTGGACAAATAACAGGATAGCAACTACTCAGTAACAATTAGCATTCCGTTGTTATGCATTGCAACCTAAATATTATGCTTCATTCCCTGGACCTGTGTCACCATTGGTCAAAGGCAATAATTGCCAGCAGCCCGTTTTAATTTTGCCTTTTATTTTATGTACACTGTCAACAGTAAATCTTGGATTATTATGAATGCCTTTGGAAATACAATGGTCCTGCACTCTCTTAACCATGTAACAGCCTCTTAAACGCAGTTTCCTAAAGTGTATTGAGCTCTCACTCAGTTAATTGTCGTCTTCTTTTTCCTCTCTCTGGGTAATTACACACTCTAGACAACTTGCTATTATGCACGCATGCATGCGCGCGCACACCCTGGCCAAAACATTAATTCTGTTTTCTCCTCCTCAGATGCTGCCAGACCTGCTGAGCTTTTCCAGCAACTTCATTTTTGTTCCTGACTTACAACATCTACAGTTCTTGCGGTTTTTATTTGCTATTACACACGTTGGGGATTTCACACAAACATTGAGAGTCCAGTGACCCTTCAGCAGATCTGCTGGACTCAAAAAGTTAATGTTTCTTTCTCAGCAGATGCTGCCACAACTGCTGAGTTTCTCCAGCACTGTTTTTGTTTCAGATTTCTAGCATCTGCAATCTTCTGTTTTATTTTGGGAATTTCATACTTGTTTTATAGGATTAAACCCAATAGAAAAATTTTTAAGATTCCTAGTTTGAGCTGAAATGGAAATATTTGAAACAAGATGTATTCTTGCTACGTTCTTCTTCACCCTATTTGGTTCTGTGATATGAAGTGGCTAGTGATAGTACCACTAAACTAGAATCTGGTCTACTACAGCAGTAGGGTTTCTAATTATGTGCAAGTTAACAGCAAGATTTCAAACTGCTTTAAATTTACATATTCTCAGTTCTTAGCACATTTCAGCTGTAAAATATTTTTGTTTTCACATGTTTAAAACAACAAATTTTAGCATGTATTTTCATTATAATATATTTTTAATTGCTTAACAGCGTGGAACTCGGTCACAAGAAGAATTACATGAGACAAAAGCTTTCCACCCAGAGAAATTGCGACAGGAAGATATGCTTCGCAGAGATACAGAATACCAGAAAGACTTGGATCGGAAGCCAGATGTATGGGCTCATCAAATTTCCTCAATGGATTCTAGTGCATCAGGTCAAGAACAGCTGAACTACTCTTCAAAATCACTCCCAACAAGTGCAATTGCACCTCATAAAAGTGGGCCTGGGCGTTGGAAAACTCCAGCTCCAAATCAGGCTACTCCAGTTGCTGTTTCCCAACCCATCCGAGTGGAAAACCAGTTGCCACCACCCCCACCACCACCTCCAGTACATTATGCAGTTGACTTTGATAACTCCCATAGTGATCTATCCTTACCACCACCCCCACCACCACCACCTGCTTCACAAGGATCAAATCCAAGCTCAGTGGTTGATCGTAGAAAACGAGAAGATCAGCAACGTTGGTATGAGAAAGAAAAGGCACGGTTAGAGGAAGAGCGGGACAGGAAACGTCGTGAACAGGATAGGAAAATTGGCCAAGTGCGTGGCCCGCCCCCTTTGCACATAACTTCATCTCAACCTGTTCATGTTACTCCAGCAATTCAGCAAACAAGGCCAGAAAAAATGGCTAGCCTATCACGACCACAGGATACAGTAATCCGTGAGTTACAGCCTCAGCAACAGCCTCGCACTATTGAGCGCAGGGACTTGCAATACATTACAATTAGCAAAGAGCAGATGCCTGGCAGTGATAGTCTTTCACCTGACCCTTGGAAACGTGATGCAAAGGAGAAAATGGAAAAACAGCAGCAGCAACACCTCTTGGAGATGCTCAGCAAAGAGATACAGGAGCTACAGAACAAACCAGATCGCACATCTGAGGAGAATGACCGTCTTCGCAAACTTATGCTTGAGTGGCAGTTTCAAAAGCGGTTACAAGAATCCAAAGAGAAGGATGATGATGATGAAGAAGAAGAAGAAGATGATGTTGACGCAGCACTTATCATGCAAAGATTGGAAGTGGAAAGACGGGCAAGGGTAAGGAGGATAAAATTAGGACTTAGTTTTGGTTCACTTTTGAAAATGTTTATTCTGCCCTTCTTTTGGCTTAAAGTTCCAAAGAGCATGTTTCATAGTGGGCTCTTGAATTGAATTTTAAGTATCTCAATAAGTGGGTGACAGCAGTTTGTTTCTAGGTTTCCTTTGTCATGTAAAGTATTTGTGTAAAATCCTTAAAGGTAAAAATATCAGAAGATACCTAATTAGAGAGCATAAATAATTTGCAGATTATCCAATTTAAACAGCACAATGGCATAAGCAATTATATCAAGAATAATCCACTCAGAAATAGTAAGAACTGCCAATGCTCGTGGAACACAGCAGGCCAGACAGCGTCAGAGGAGCAGGAAAGCTGATATTTCAGGTCAGGACCCTTCTTCAGAAATGCTTTTTTAGCTAAATTGTTCTTCATGAAAGAAAATTAGTTATCCTCAAATCGAAAAACCAATTATCCTTTTAGGATTCTATCTTCTATTTGTTTCAATACATGTCATCTTTATACATCAACAATTTCACATTTCAAAAACATAGCAAAATATGATTGGTTCAGGTAACAGCTGTCAATTAAGTTTTGTATTTATCTGAACTACTTGAGATGTCGCAATCACCACCATTCTTTCTGGATAGTAAATGCATCAATTCAGCACCAATCTCAGAAGCCACCACAAAGCAAACCAATCAATGTAGTTGCTCATTATATTAAGCAAGATGAAGTTGTACAAGAAACCTATTTACTGCTTATAAATTAGGTATTCCTTTTAACTATAATGTTACAGCATAAAAAGGTAGCTCTAGTTAGTTCAGAGGTTTCTAATTTGCTGCATTCTACAATAACTTCATTCCCTGTGACGAAACTTAGAATGCTGTCACCTCAGCCACTTTCTTTGTCTCAGAGCTTACCTCATCTAGGATTTGAACTACTTTTTTCCCCTGGAGTTTTGGCAATGGCTAGATTGACTTGTTATTTTTGACCACTGTACGTGCAACTAATGAGGTACTTTTTCTCTTTCCTTCTCATCCATCATCCTCTGTCCAAAAAAGGTTACAGCCAGCCTACTAAGAACAGTAATACAGTTGCAGAAAGGATGTTTGGGGACTCATCAACTGAGGTAGTATGGCCGAAGGTTAGAAACAGGAAAGGAGAGGTCACCCTGTTCAGAGTTTACTATAGGCCTCCGAATAGTTCCAGATATGTAGAGAAAAGGACAGCAAAGATGATTCTCGATAGGACTGAGAGAGACAGGGTAGTTGTCATGGGGGACTAAAACTTTCCAAATATTGACTGGGAACACTATAGTTCGAGTACTATAGATGGGTCAGTTTTTGTCCAGTGTGTGTGCAGGAGGGCTTCCTGACACAGTAAGTAGACAGGCCAACAAGGGGTGAAGCCACATTAGATTTGGTACTGAGTAAGGAGCCCGGCCAGGTATTAGATTTGGAAGTAGGCGAGCACTTTGGTGATAGCGATCACAATTCTGTTATGTTTACTTTAGTGATGGAAGGGGATAGGTGTATACCATTGGGCAAGAGTTATAGCTGGGGGAAAAGGCAATTATGATGAGATTAGGCAAGATTTAGGGAGCGAGGGATGGGGAAGGAAACTGCAGGGGATGGGCACATTAGAAATGTGGAGCTTATTCAAGGAAAAGCTCCTGTGTGTCCTAGATAAGTATGTACCTGTCAGGCAGGGAGGAAGCTGTAGAGTGCGGGAGCCGTGGTTTACAAAGGAAGTGGAATCCGTCTTCAAGAGGAAGAAGGCGGCCTATGTTAGGATGAGATGTGAAAGCTCAGTTAGGGCGCTTGAGGGTTACAAGGTAGCCAGGAAAGACCTAAAGAGAGAGCTCAGAAGAGTCAGGAGAAGACATGAGAAGTTGTTGGCGGATAAGATCAGAGTAAACCCTAAGGCTTTCTGTAGGTATTTAAGGAATAAAAGAATGACGAGAGTAAGATTAGAGCCAATTAAGGATAGTAGTGGGAAGTTGTGTGTGGAGTCAGAGGAGATAGGGGAGCACTAAATGAATATTTTTTGACAATATTCACTCTAGAAAACAACAATGTTGTCGAGGAGAATACTGAGATACAGGCTACTAGACTAGGTGGGATTGAGGTTCACAAGGAAGAGGTATTATAAATCCTACAGAGTGTGAAGATAGATAAGTCCCCTGGGCCAGGTGGGATTTATTCTAGGATCCTCTGGGAAGCCAGGGAGGAGATTGCCGAGCCTTTGGCATTGATCTTTAACTCGTCATTGTCTACAGGAATAGTGCCAGATGACTGGAGGATAGCAAATGTGGTTCCCCTGTTAAGAAGGGGAGTAGAGACAACCCTGGTAATTATAGACCAGTGAGCCTTACTTCAGGTGTTGGAAAAGGTTATAAGAGGTAGGATTTATAATCATCTAGAAAAGAATAATATGTGATTAAGGATAGTCAGCACGGTTTTGTGAAGGTTAGGTCGTGCCTTACAAACCTTATTGAGTTCTTTGAGAAGGCGACCAAATGGGTAGATGAGAGTAAACCAGTTAATGTGGTGTATATGGATTTCAGCAAGGCGTTCGATAAGGTTCTCCACAATAGGTTATTGTACAAAATGCGGAGGAATGGGATTGTGGGAGATATAGCAGTTTGGATTGGAAATTGGCTTGCTGAAAGAAGACAGAGGGTGGTGGTTGATGGGAAATGTTCATCCTGGAGACCAGTTACTAGTGGTGTACTGCAAGGGTCGGTGTTGGGTCCACTGTTGTTCGTCATTTTTATAAATGACCTTGATGAGGCGTAGAAGGATGGGTTAGTAAATTTGCAGACGACACTAAGTTCGGTGGAGTTGTGGATAGTGACGAAGGATGTTGTAGGTTACAGAGAGACATAGATAAGCTGCAGAGCTGGGCTGAGAGGTGGCAAATGGAGTTTAATGCGAACAAGTGTGAGGTGATGCACTTTGGTAGGAGTAACCAGAATGCAAAGTACTGGGCTAATGGTAAGATTCTTGGTAGTGTAGATGAGCAGAGAGATCTTGGTGTCCATGTACACAAATCTTTGCAAGTTGCCACCCAGGTTGACAGTGCTGTTAAGAAGGCATATACAGTGTGTTAGCTTTTATTAATAGAGGGATCGAGTTCCGGAACCAAGAGGTTATGCTGCAGCTGTACAAAACTCTGGCGTGGCCGCACTTGGAGTATTGCGTACAGTTCTGGTCACCGCATTATAAGAAGGATGTGGAAGCTTTGGAAAGGGTGCAGAGGACATTTACTAGGATGTTGCCTGGTATGGAGGGAAGGCCTTGTGAGGAAAGGATGAGGGACTTGAGGTTGTTTTCGTTAGGTTGAGAGGTGACTTAATTGAGACATATAAAATAATCAGAGGGTTGGATAGGGAGAACCTTTTTCCTAGGATGGTGACGGCAAGCACAAGGGGGCATAGCTTTAAATTGAGGGGTGAAAGATATAGGACAGATGTCAGGTAGTTTCTTTACTTAGAGTAGTAAGGGAGTGGAACGCTTTGCCTGCAACAGTAGTAGATTCGCCAACTTTAAGTACATTTAAGTCATCATTGGACAAGCATATGGACGTACATGGAATAATGTAGGTTAGATGGGCTTCAGATTGGTATGACAGGTCGGCACAACATCGAGGGTCGAAGGGCCTGTACTGTGCTGTAATGTTCTACATCCTTTGTCAGATCTGCTGACAAATCTGAAAAGGTTCCACATGGTAGATTTGTTGGGAAGGTTGCATGGCATGGAATCCATAGAGAGCTAGCTAATTGGTTACCAAATTGGCTTGACAGCAGGAGACAGGGCAGTTGTTCAGACTGGAGGCCTGTGACCCAGAGGTGTGTTGCGAGGATTGGTGCTGTGTCCGTTGTTGATCATTTATATAAATGATTTGGTTGAGAATTTTGGAGACATTGTTAATAAGTTTGCAGATAATACCAAAATTAGTAGTAGAGTGAACAGTGATGAAGATTATTCTAAGAATAAAATGGGATCCTGTTTACTTGGACCAGTGGGCCGAGCAATAACAGAGTTTAATTTAGATAAATGAAGAATGTTGCATTTTAATAAGACAAACCAGGACAGGATTTACACAGTTAATGGTAGGGCCATGTGGAGTGTTGATGAGCAGAGTGACCTTGGCATGCAGGTACATAGTTCATTGAAAATGGCATCTCGGGTAGACTTGCTGGTGAGGGGGATGGTTGGCAAACTTGCCTTCATCAGTCAGAGTATTGACTACAGGAGTTGGAATGTCACTTTACGGCAAGACATTGGAAAGGGCACATTTGAAGTACGGCATAAAATTCTGGTTACCCTGCTAAAGAAGCATGTTATTAAACTGCACAAAAAAGATTTACCACTCAGTTACCGAAACTGAAGGGTTTGAGTTATAAAGGGAAGTTAGATAGGCTGGGACTTTCTTCGCTGGGGTGGAGGAGGCTGAGGGGTGACCTTATAGAGACTTACAAACTCATTAGGCAGGTTGGTAAGGTGAATAGCCAAAGTATTTTCCCCAGGGCAGGGGAGTCCAAAACTAGAGGGCATAGGTTGAAGGTGAGAGGGGAAGACTTAAAAGGGACCAGAAAGGCAACTTTTTTTTTTACACAGAGGGTGGTGCATATATAGAACTAGCTTCCAGAGGAAATTGTAGAGACAAGTACAGTTGCAGTATTTAGAAGACATTTGGACAGGTACATGACTGGGAAGGGTTTAGAGGGATATGGATTAAATGCCCGAAAACGGGACTAGTTCAGCTTAGGAAACCTGCTTGGCTGGACAAGTTGGACTGAAGGGTCTGTTACCATGCTGTTTGATTCTGTCTTGACCTTTGTAATTGTCTTTCCCACTGTGCTTTCTTTCCCCCCCACTCCTTACAGGAAATCCTATCTGCCACATCTGTTGAAGTTGCTAAGTCCCTGCTGTAAGATCATGTCTTGGACCATTTCCAGACCCGTCTTCCCAATCTGTTTTCAAAGCCAACTCTCATCATTGACATTTTTTTTATCCAAGCTTGTTGATTCCAATTTTAGTGCCCAATTCCATAAGTTCTCAGTCTTGTGTATTTTTATTATGTTTTCCGGCCATCCAAAGTGTTTTGATTCCTTGGCTTCTTCCATCATAGCATGCTGTTTACGCACATTCCCACGGGTTCTCTTGTGGCTCACTGTATTCCCTCACCCTACTACCCCATCTTGTGCAAATTAGAACAAATTAAACACTATTCCTCTTGCCCTCATCTAAACATGCATATTTGATTTGTACACCAGCCTTCAATTGCTGCTGCTCTGTTGTCTCTTTAACCTCGCTCCATTTCTACATGCTGTCACATGAAGCATATTGTCGCACCTATAGAAAGAGACGAGGTGAATGTAAAGAACTGCTTGCCTCCATAGTAAATGCATTCAATAGCCATGAAGAGGGAGGAAGGGACAGAAATATTTTTTTTAAAAAACTGTAGAAGGAAAGGGGAGTAGCTTTTCACTATGAGCAGCACAATGGAGATAAGCTATAAAACTTTGTACAGGGGATCTGCTATAATGCGATAGTTGTGTACTAGCGCAAAACCGTGCTATATAAATAATGGGGCCAATGGGAAAAGTGGGGTTAGGGGTACATGGGATAAAAAAGTTTATATTTTTCAAGATTATTCCACACCTGTGTAGCTTCATTCTTATAGTTGTGGTTATAATGACAGGTGATGCTGCAAAGAAGCAATACGTTTACGAATACATCCTCTGTATTTGCAATAAAGTGACAGCTGGGCTTTTAATAGAGTTCTGCCACTGGCAATCCCAGTGATGGTTAGTGGAAGCATGATTCAAAAGAAGTGAGCAGTGCTAAATTATATGAGAGCGCGAGCTTACAGCCAGCAACCCTGCACGAGACTTCCCCAGAATTGACACATTGGCAATTTCAGATGTAATCTTTAACACCTGCTTAAGTAAGTAGAAGGTTATTGGAGTAGCTTTGATCCAAAATTGTATGTGATAGAGCTCATTGCCAGCAACCCTCCATGAAACTTCCCTGAAATTGATGCATCATCAATTTTTAGTAAAACTCCCCCACCCCCCCAACCCCTCCATTTAAATGCTGATCTGACCTAACATTCCATTGGCACAGACTTCAAGATAGATAGATTTTCAGATAAGTGAAGTGGAGGAATTTGTCCTTTCTTTCCTAAGTAGCCCACTGGCACTGAAGTTAATTGTAGGATTAAAATGCATTGTAAATCTGAGAACATTGTATTCAAAAAAAGTGTTGGAAACGAGCAGGTTGTTGCAAACAACTTTTGGTATACATGAGCAAGTTAAAAAAATTCTTAGACACTTAATATGTAACAAAATCTCAGCAAAAATACAATACACAAAGGTGCATGTTTTAACAGCACTCATTATTTTAAACTATAATTTTTACTTACACCATCAATTTAGCATTGGAGTCCATTCTTGTATTTAAATGAGCCACATTTTTAAATAATGCTAAATCGTGTTATAGCCAGTGCAAATTTACATTTTAGAGTAGCGTTCCCCCATTTGCCAATTGCATTATAGTCTATTTGCATTGCCTGCACACATTATAGGACAACCCCCTATACGTTAAATACTGTAGTGTTTGTTTAACAAGTATCTGCTTTATACGAGAATGTAAGTCCCAAAAGAGATATTAAGTATCTGGTTGCTTGTACTATGTGCATACAGTTACGTCTTGGGAGGAAAGGCTTCAGAAGCAACTGAGTTAAAATTTAGAGTGAATGGATCTATAAATGATCAATTCTGTAACTATTCTCTTGCTCACCTTCAAGTTTCACTATTAATCTCTGCTTATTTGTAATCCTGAATTATTTTGATTCTTTTCAGTCTCTCTGTCTCGAGTATGTTTTAAAAAGAAAGCACAGCCTTCTTTCTTATGTCTGTTCTCTTCCGTATGCCTGACACTGAGCTCTTCCTGATCTAGCAAGAGCTTATTGTTCGCATGCAAAATTTTCCAATTTTTGTACCAGAAGTAATTAAATCCGATCAATCAAATAACTATGGGTACTGACTAAACTAATGATTTTGCTCCATATTTCCTTTTCTTATCCCTGCTGCAGACTGTTCCAGCCATCTCAGTTCTAGATTTGGTATGTTCTGAATTCTTCCTCCAGCTAGTTTTCCTACTTGTTTATTCTTATGTCTGGTTTTGGAAACTACATCTAAAAATAGTAGTAATTTAGTGTTACGTGTGCCTTGTAAATGTGCCAAATATTGATGGTGTTATTTTCTTTTATGGTGTGTTGTTTTGATTTTTTTGGTGGCCTTTATTTTAAATAGCATGTTTACAATCTGGATGAAGGTTGAAATTGAATTTTTTTTAATGTTTGGGAACAACCTATGCAACAAGTAATTCTGAAATGCAGACCATTTGCCTCTGTCGTCCCTCTTCCAACCATCTTGATCTTTAGCATCACTGATTATGAATGATATCATAATTTCTTCATTATATCAACAAGATTCATGCACGAACCCATCACAAGAATTTATGGATCCAAGACAGATACCCTAGTTAATGGCAAACTTTGAAGCACTCTCTTGAACCAACTCTAAATTTTAAAAGGAGAACAAATGTTATAGGTACTCATCGGATCTGGCAGCATCAGTGGAGAGACTAGAGTTGACATTTCAGGTAGTTGACCATAGACATGATGGTCAAATGGCAAAGCAAAAGGATTGCGTGTAATCTGATTTTTATCTTGCACGCTCATCTTTTTGCCATTTAATTTTCTATCATCTATCCAATCACAAACTACGTTCTGTTCTCCAGCCCACCTTTCCTCTGTATCCTAGCTTTGCATTTATTTAAACCTGCAATCTCACTTCTTTTTAGCTCTGATGATCGGCTGTTGCTCTGACACATTAACTATCTTTCTTTCTCAACAGATGCTGCTGAGCTGGCTGAGTACTCCCAGTATTTTCAGTTTTTATGTCAGATTTTAGGCATTTGCAATATTCTTCTTTTGGCTTCACTACAAAATTCTTGTAATCTTTAAACAGTATCATATTTTTATATGTGGCACAAATTAGTTGTGCTGTTCTACTTTTGAAGCAGTATTCATTCACTTGGTGTTTGAAGTCTTTTTAGCCAAAAATTAGATGTAGAATACAATAGCATTGTGCCAAAGCTGTCTGTATTTTTGCCTTTCCTGCTCTCCTATAATCAACAGTTTGTAGCTCATGCAAGTAGCTGAAGAAGTAAGAATTCAAACATGATGGTTCACCCCCCCCAATGCAGTCATGTATTTGTTGCTTCAGTATCTTAAATTGCGAATTACTTTTTTAAATGATAATGTTTTATGCACCCTTATCACACTGAGCTTAATGCCCTCAACTTCTCCGTGATCCATATGGAAAGCTTTGTGATTTGCTTTTTAGAAATAAGATTTGATGTTTTTCCTTCCATTTGATCAGTATGATTTTGAAGCAATATCCTTCATATATTTTATATTCAAAATACTATTAAAACAAATGCAATAATGACCATATAATACTTATGTTTTTACATAGAACTGCATATACTATCTATCTTTACTGTGCCTTTACACATAAGCAGCCAAACCAAAATGTCCCACTTCACTATTTTATCATGATCTCTATAAAGCAGTGGCTTGAGGTTTATGCAACAATAAGTCACTAAAGAAAACTGTTATTTGAAGTAAATTCTGTTAGAATTAGAAATTACTGTTTTAATTGAAATGGCTGAACAATTGTAGTTATTCTGCATACATTCAACTTTTTTTTAATTATTCGTAAACAACCGGTCTTATGATTGGTCTGAAAATTGCTGAGGATTATAAGTGTCATCAGGCTCATTGGTTAACTGGTGTTTTTCATCAGATGTAGTGTTAGAATTGATGCAAGGATGGGAAAATAAATTTCTTTTTGAAAAGAATTTATCAGATGAAATTGCTGGTGTAGTTGCTTTACAAGTTAAACTTTATTTAATATATTGGTGTCTTGTATATCTCAGATTTTGGTTTGAGGCATGTTTAATTATAGTTTCAAGTATCTCTTGTTGTATAGATGTGTCTATAAACCTAAATATTATAATGACGGCTGGGTAATGTTTTTGTTGAACTGCAATTTATTCCAGCTTTTCTCCCTATAACATAGTGAGTTAGACCATGCAATTTATTGGGTGTTAACATTATTTGAAAGTGTAAAGCATGTGGTAGAACTTGTTAGAAAAACATGCTCTGTGATTTTAATGGTAGTGACATGTCGGAACATAACTTTTAGCATTGCAGGCAGCATTGCCCTTGTCAGTGTAAGTGTTCTCTGCTGTTTTATTTCAATTGAAATGTTGAACAGAATTGCTCCATGTCAAAGTTGACTGACACCTCACAGTTTTCAGGTGTTGTTGATAGAACAATTATGCTAATAGAAGTTGTTAATCTGCATTTAGAACTAAAGGAAGTGTGACATGGGTAGAATGTTTTGGCAGTGGAGGAGCAAAATAAAGTAGACAAAGGATTTAGAGATAATGGGAACTGCAGATGCTGGAGAATCCGAGATAACAAAATGGAGCTGGATGAACACAGCAGCCCAAGCAACAGCTTAGGAGCACAAAAGCTTGGCAGGGCAAACTTTTGGCTGCACTTTGTAATTTTGTGTGTTTTGGATTTTTTTTAGACCACTGCAGTATCTCTTCCTATTATTCAAATATCGAAGTAAAGCCTTGTTTAATTTAATTGTTCAAAAACTTCAGGATTGGGGAAGCTGTTATTAATTTTCCAAGTAATAATTTATGTTTTACAATGTCCCATTTTTATTTAAAAGCATTGTCATCTTTTGGGGGAAAAACTGATCCTATAAATGAGTTACATTCTGTAACATGTTCAGAGAAAATTACCTGACTAGTTAAAAGTGGCAATTTATAATGTCAGTGCGGGGGGGGGGGGGTGGGGGGGATGTTCTGCTGGTCATAGTCATTTCTGGCAGTGCAGAAACAGAACTTTGCTGTCTGATGGCAGACTGCTGATATATTAGCATTTGTGGTAATGTTCTGCAGAGTAACATTATGGTTATCCAAATAAGATCTCTTATATATGCCGAATGTGCTGTGAGATACTGGCAACACATTAGAAACAATTTTTCCAGGGATCGCCAGTTGTTGGATTTAAATTTTAAATATCAATAAAATTAATTGCAGTTGCAAGATGAAGAACGCAGGCGTCATCAGCAGCTAGAAGATATCCGAAAAAGAGAAGCAGAAGAAAGAGCAAGGCAAGATAATGAGCGTCATCGTCAAGAGGAGGAGCAAGCTAGGAGAGAAACTGAAGAAAAGGTTGATTTTTACTTGAAGTGCACTTTCTTGCTTTGCTCGTGTTCCCAGCAGCCACCAGTGCTGGTTTTGAGACATTTTGCCTATTTACAATTTTTTCACTACAGCCCCTTACAGTGAATGTGTCAGAAAGCTGTTCTCTTTAATACTATTTTTTTAACATTGACTGAAATTTCTGCTTTCTATAGAGAAGACAGGAAGAAGAATATTATACGCGTTTGGAGGCTGAAAGGCGTAGACAACAGGAAGAAGCTGAGAGGAAGTTGATGCAACCTGATGAACCTGGTCTGTACAGGCCTCCCCTTCCAAGGGACTATGCTTCTGAAACCCAGCAGTATGAGTTCCCTCCCCCACCCCATTCATCTAACGCTCCTACCCCTCCTCAGAGAAACATCTCTTACATGAAAACACAGATCGTCTCCCCTGACACAGTTTACACTGCCAAGTTTGTCCCATACAATGATGAGGACGAGGAAGATGCAAATCTTTCAGGTCAGGATAAGTACTCCGTCACAAGAAAATCGTATGGTGATCTCCCTTCTGCCCCTAAGCAGCTGCCATTCATTCGTCAACCCCGCCCGGTTTCAGATGGCTACTATCTTTCAAACTCATTCCGACCACCATCTGCCAATGCCAACAGTACTGCTCCAAAAGTTGGTGTTGCCCCTCCCCCTCCAACCAAACCGAACTTCATGCCACAGAGTGGTTCAAAAGGTAGAGATAAAAACGTAACAATCTTATGTTCCTTTTTGATGTTTGGACTTTCTAAGTTCTTCCAACTTCCTTTAGAGAATGCAACAATAATTATTTCCTGATGTAAAAGTCTCTTTCTCCAGAATAACAAACAAAATTTCACTTGATACTTGAATCAATGAATCATTTTGCCTTTAAAGAGTATTCTGTTTTCAACTTCTTAGCTTCTATCTCAGATTCTCCTATCCTCACAAATTAAATATTTTTGTGCACTCCCCTAATATGCTTAGTGAATGCTTAGTCCTTTAATTTGTTCCAATAAGAGTACTGTTGGTTTTGGTTTATAATCTGTTCTGTGAATGAATGAATGCATCTCAAAAGCCCCTCTCCATGTACTGGAAGAGAATGTGGCATGGTACGCTTGCAGTTTTTATCCATTTAGAAAATTTTAAACCTTTTTTTTACTGTTCATGTGGCAATGGGGGACTGATCTGGTGTGACCTAACTGAGCATTGGGTAGAATTAGTTGTGAACCTACAACAAACATGCTTGTTGCGATTTTATACATGTCTGCCTCTTAAAATTTAGATGTGTTATCTATTGATTAACTGATAACTATTGAAACAACAACTTGTTGATGGGTAAATAAAGATTTCACAACTATTTGTCCATAATGCAAAGAATGCAATCTGGCTGTTGAATCTGATTACTCAGAATTATAGTCTATATTGCATTCATACTCTATTCAATCATTATCTAACACTGTCATTTGCCTTACTCATTTCTTCATTTTGTGCTTAACCAAACTACCTGCCGTACATTTTTATAAAAATAAATTGCCAATGCATTAGTAATGTTTTTGAATGGTAGCAAAAGAAACACAAGTTTATGTTGACATTGTTTTACATAACAGAAAATTATACAATAATTGTTACAACTCACATGTAAAACATTAGGAAATCTCTGAAATAATAATTTTGAATATATAGCATATTAGTTCTATAAACATGTTACAAACGGGCCATAATTAGTCAACATGTACAACAGGAAAAATCACAACTTAATTTGGATAATGGGAAAGAAATATTGACCTGATTCTTCCGACGTCCAGTTCAAGGAAATCTGGACTTGATTTTGTGCAACTTATCAGACCTGTGCTGAAACTCTTGACGCGCACAGGTGCACCGTAGTTTTAGCTTTCTTTAGCGGTAATATTCATGCCCAGTGAGCCTCCATGATTTTCTTTTACTAAATTCACCTATGAAAGATTTGGTCTGAATAGATGGAATTTACCTGAAACCCTGGTCTGAAAATATTACGCAGTTTCATCTCTGGTACAACTCTGTGATTAGCCAGCATAACTCCAGTTAAATTCTACAACTGACTACCATGTGGTTACTCTTCCTTCCTTCTCCATCACCTCTTCCTCTTCCATTACCTGAACAATGTCTTTCTCCATCTCCTCCACTGCCTTCTCTGTCCCCATCTCCTTCACATGATTCCCTGTTGCCGTCTGCTCCACTCCCCCATCCCCCCACAATTGACTGCCAGCTCTATCTCTGCCATTTTATGTCTGCAACTTTCCCCAGATGGCATAAAATTGAAAGCCGGTTTGCCTTCAAGTTAAAACTTTAATGAGTGCATGACTTCATTATTAAGATTGCACACTACATTTGTATCCATCTATTTCTCAGGTCCAACAAGCTAAACTTGCCTCAGTCCTGAATTTTCACCTTTCTTCTCTTCTCCCCTCATTATGCGCTGTTCACCTTTTGACTCCATTCCTTCTGAGCATCTAATTTGTTTGTTCTTAATGCCAATTGATAGTGTAGACAGTTCTCTCATCTCTGGTATTGTTCCACTCCCTTTAACATTTATTTCCATTAACAAAAAATCCTATCTCAAACCTCTGGTTGATCTTTACAACCTACTACAATTACTCAACTTCTAGAATGTATTGCTGAATATTTCTATATAATTGAAAGTCCATATTTGAATATTTTCCAATCAGGATTTCATGAATTTGTAATGAAAATCACAAGGTATTTGCTGACACCATGATGTACTGTCTCCTGTTGGCCTGCATGTGTACCAAGATTGATGGTACCAAATACTGTCTGTTGGCCAATTGAATGGGACTTCAGCACCTTTGTTTATTATGTCTGCAGTGTATCCTACAATGGATTATTTTATCATATATCATTAACTGACCACTAACCTCCTTTCTTTCTGTCTTTACTTTCTTCCTCTCATTTAGTTACACCCCCTCCCCACCCAAAAGAAACAAAATTATACTTGGTCCTTTGTGTTGATGAGCTGCTCGTCTGCTACCCAGTCACAATTAACTGCAGTTACCACCAGTCAATGTGTCAAAGACCCAAGTTACATTCTTCTGCCTGTAACACAAGCAATTCCCAAGTCAGCCAACACCTTGAATTTAGAATTTGCAAAACTGTTCACATTCCTCCTTGCCTCCTTCTCCTTATTTCTCTAACATGGTCTTGCCCTACAACCTTCCAAAAACAATGCATTCCTCCAGTTTCTTTTGTCCCACCATTAACCATTTTCTTTCTAACCTTCTCCAATGCTTCTTTAGTTAAGAATCTTATTAAAACCTACCTTTATAACTGAGTGTATCATTCATCTTAATCGATGCTTCGTTAGACGAAAATCATTTTTTTCCTGACAACATCCCTCTGACGGCTTGGGACATTATCCAGTATTAAAAGTGTTAAGTAAAGGTAAATTATTACTCCTTAGCAAACCTTGTAACTTATTCAGAGTATTTTCAAACTTGAATAGTAGGACTAGGACTACTATTAATTTGAGGCTGGAGTCTCTGATCCTGGACCCGACCACGTGGTTTAACATGAATGTTCAATGTGTACAAGTCGTTTTGTTGCTTTACCTGGTTTTAAAAAAAAATTAAAGTAATTGTTCAACTTTTTAACATGAGGTTTTCCTTTCTAGACTTTGTAGCCCATTGTTATGAAAACACTTCAGTTTATTTTCCTACCATTCAATTACCAGTATGAAAGTTCATATTTTGCATGGGTTTTTACATTTAACCCTTCCTAAATGTAATCTAATCCTTTCAAGCTAAATATCTTATTTATTAATTAGGATTTGGTCCTTATGGCGGATCAACTGCAAGTAGCATTGGAGCAAATGAAGTTTACAAAGGCCCAAGAGAGAAGCATCTCGATCAGAATAAGGGGTAAGGTTGGCTGAAAAGGTAGTATTATAGGAAGTCGCCAATTGTTCTCCAAACATACAAGCTTTATATTTGCGAATGCTTGGTACTGTTTTTCTTATTTATAGGATGACCTGCAAATTTTTTTTTAAAGGTACAACACACAATTAAAACTTGTTCTTCAGATACTTTCTGAAAATGTCTCAATGATTCCCTGTTGGAACAGTCAATTCAGTCTTGGGCAAAGACCATGCAAGTTACATGATATATAAAGCAGGAAAAGTCTGTCTTGGCCCAATTATTCAGTGCACATGTTTATTTTTAGCACAGATTATTATTGCAGCTTTGTTATTACAAGTGTACTCATTAGGTTTCTCCAAAGTTTGCAATATTTTGGGAAGCATATTTGGATGAAAGCAATTACAACTTCAAGACTGCAAAACTCAAGATTAATACACAGTGGAACAAGGACCATGGTAGCTTATTCTAGAAGGGAGGGAAACGTAGTTCATAACAATGAAATCTTGTAGCGTTAAGGAATTATCACATCTATAGGAAAACACAAATCATGTATATGCCCCATTGACAGATTACCTAAACAACAGTAGTGGTTGAAAGGCTGGTGTATGGGTAGCAAAATTAAGGTTTATTGGAAGTAGTTTCATTGCCCATTTCTAGAAATTGTCGGTTTGATTGTATATTGTTACTGAGCATTATTACTAAGAGATAGATAGCAACCAGTTTGTTCTACAGTGCTGTAGTATGGAGTGTCTCAATTCGAGCAGTTTTTAAATTCCATGTTTTAGCTTTGGTTGCATCGGAACCTATCTTGCCTGTTTCTATGGTGTGGAGTTGCCAGTGTTGGACTGGGGTGGACAAGGTCAGAAATCACATGATGCAGGTTATAGTACAATCTTGAAAATTTCCAAATTATTTGACTGGGTTATGTTTTGGTATGCCAGCAAACTTATCTTTTGATAAGGTTTCTTTTTTCCACTTTGGACTGAAGGAAAGTTCCTGATTGCATTTGTTCTTTGCCAAATTTCCATCTTCAACTTCAGGTGTACCTGATGTTGGACAAAGACTCAACCTATTACATCAGCACGTGAAAATGATGTGTCGGATGTTTAAGATTAGAGATATTAATGATCTAAGGGTGCAGTAATCTCCAAAAGCATAAATTCTCATAAAATGATTGAACCCCTCCTGTGTTATATCAGCAAATTGTTGCAGCTGTTTGAAAGAACAAACCAATTAATCTCACTCCTGTTCTTGAGAGCTTCAAAATGCTTCCTTTTAATCAAGTTATTTACCCAAATCCTTAAGAGAGACTATTATTCCTTGATCAGGTCCTATCCTGGCCATAACACACACTCTGATATGTTGATAATGTTATCGATGCTGCTTCCTTCCCTCCAGAATTGGAAAAGCTAAGTGATTTTGCTTCCAATTTCCACCCCACCCACACTTTCATCTGGTCTATCTCCAACTTCTCCCCTCCCTTTCTCAACATTTGTTTCTATTTCTGGAGTTAGACTGGCCACTAATATCTTCATGAAACTCATCGACTTCCACAGCTAGCTGGACTGTACATCCTTGCACCCTGCCTTCCGTACAGACTCCATTCCATTCTCCCATTCCTCCATCTGTATTGCATATGTTCTGATGAGGTTAACTTCAACAAGGGACCCTCTGAAATGTCCATCTTTTTGCTCAACTGGGATTCCCCAGCAATGTTGTTGACAGGGCCCGCAACCAGATCCAACCCATCTCCCACACTTCTGTCATCACTCCCCTCTCTTCCCTCTTGCAATAGGGTTGCAATAGGTAAGGCCTACCATTCCGCCAGCATCAAGTTCCAGAAGATCATCAGTTGCCATTTCTGCCATCTCCAGCAAGATGCCACCACCAGACACACCTCTCCCCTTGTCCACTTTCCACAAGGATCATTGCCTCTAGGACACCCTTGTCCACACTTCCTTCACTCCCAACACCACCCCACAGCATCATCTTGACCGGCGAAGATGCAACACCTGCCCATCTACCTCCCTAATATCCAAGGGTCCAAATACACCTGCCAGGTGAAGCAACACTTCACCTACACTTCCTAGAATCTAGTCTATTGCATTCACTGTTCACAATATAGTCTCTTTTACATTGGGGAAATGAAGCATAGACCAGGTGAAGGCTTCGCAGAATATCTACTTTTTGCCTGCGAAAAAAGACTCCGAGCTTCTAGTTGCCTGCAATTTTAACACACCATCCTGTTCCCTGGCCAACATCTCTCTCAGGCTTGTAGTAGTGCTGCAGCAGAGCTCAGTGCAAGCTGGAAGAACAACATCTCATTTTCCACTTGAGGATGCTGCCGCGCTCCAGACTCAATATTGAGGTCGGTCTTTTTGGGGCCTGTACTCCCCCGTGTCCTAGCCCTCCAGCTCATGCATCAGGCCTTGTTATCACATAACAATACAATCATAGAATCCCTACAGTGTGGAAACAGGTCCTTCGGCCCAACAAGTCCACACTGACCCTTGGAGCATAGTCTGTATTGGCTAATGACCTAACAACAGTCTCCATTAACAGCTATTCAGCCTCCTAACCAGGTTGTTATCCACTCCTTAGTCTCTCCAGCTATGCTTCTGTCTGTTTGGGCTCTGTCCGCACCTATCATTTACTCTTCACCTCATCTTCTCCTCTGCTCTTCTTCCCCCCCCCCCCCCCCCCCCCACCAGTTCTATCATCTGCAGATAAAATTTTCTACCATCAGTTCTGAAGAAGAGTTTCTAGATCTGAAATGTTAAATTTGATTTCTTTCCACAGATGCTGCGAGACTTGCTGAGCTTTTCCAGCAACTTCTGTTTTTGTTTGAGGTTACTATTGACCTGTTTACACGTATTCCAGATCACCACAAATCTGTGCTCAACTGTTACCTATGTTATCTCTGGTTCTCTGTCATTTATTTTTAATCTGTCTCCTTCATAGCATTCTTTTCTGGCTTTGTGAACAATATTTCCTTAGTTGTGCTTGCTTTTAATGATTAGAACATTTCTATTATATCCCCGTTAACCCCTCAGCTCAAAGACAAACCACAGTAATTATAAGTTGACCCAGCATATAAATGACCCCTTTTTTAAGCACAAAAATACATATTTAAGTCAATTCGGCATTTACATCAGGCATCCAGTTTTCACCTTAAAAAATATGCATGTTTATGCTCATACCTGCCTTGTAAATTGGAACAAGGGATTGAGCAAGTGAAATAGGTAGTGTTTCCAAAAGATGCACAATATGATGATGCATAGAAAAGGAAATATACCAACTGCTTAACAAATGGGTCAGACTGCAAAAAGACTGATGGAAAGAGTGTTTTCAAGTCAGAACATAACATTCTAATTTCCAGGATCAAATGCAGCATTAAAACTCAGGTCATATTCTGGTCTGATTTTGAGAAATCTTAAATGGAATGAGCCCTTGAAATGAAACTGTCACCAAAAATGTGATGCATACATACTCATTTAATTGGACCAAATCAAATGTTGAGTCTAGCAAAGAAATCAGTGCAGCAGCTGGATGATGTAGCAGATTTGTGGAACAAAAGTGCCTAGCAAAGTAATAATACTGAGAACAGAACAGTCAGGTGACTTCCAGAAGACCCCAGCCAAAATGATAAATTTCCAACTATTCTTCATCAAACAGCAGCAAAAAATAATATCCATTTTCAAATTGGCAACATAGGTAAAATGTCCATGAATTTCAATTTGTCAACCATCTGAAATGTGGAATGGAAAAGTTTCAAAATAATTATAGTGAAAACTTCAGGACATGAAAAGACAATATTGGCCAGTTTGCATTGTCAGTTGAACAAAATTAATGCCTAAGATCGAGAGGTGCCTACAAAGAAGTACAATGCAAATTGCAGTTATGTTGAGGGGTCTACCTTCTGTAAATAAATCTTTCAGAATTATTCCTCAACAAGCCATTCGAGAATCACATTCCTGCTAAATGGAGCCCAGAATGGATCAAACTTTTGTCAATCACAGAATAAGGTTTGACAGAATATGAGAACAATTGTTTTCTTTCACTTCGAAAGTTACACTTAAAAATTGTACATGCTTTGGGTTGTTCCTCCTCAGGCTAAATAGTTAATAGAGAAAGACAGACACTTTCTGAAGAGTACAAAAATATTTGCTGCCCCACTTGATATTTGAGAGATTTCATCATTAATTCTCGGGGATGTGATAAATACACAAAATAGGAACAAGAATAGGCCACTCAGCCATGCCATTCAATATGATTGTGGATGATTGAACGCTTCAGTGCCTTGATGCCAATAACCCATCCTCGCAACCCTGTTGCCACTGGTAGTCAGAAATCTATAATCTCTACCTTTAAACATGCTCAAAAACTGAGCTTCTCCAGATTTTTCTGATAGAGAATTCCACAATTCATAACTTATGGGTTACAGTTAGGGGGAGGAAAGGGGACAGACAGACAGTGCAGAGATCCCCTGTGGACATTCCCCTCAGCAATAAGTATACCGTTTTGGATACTGCTGGGGGGGATGACCTACCAGAGGAAAGCCATAGTAGTCAGTTCTCTGGCACTGAGCCTGACACTGTGGCAAAGAAGGGAAGGGGGCAGAATAGAAAAGTACTCGTGGTAGGGGACTCGATAGTTAGGGGAATCGACAGGAGATTTTGTGGGCAAGATCGGGATTCCCGGAAGGTATGTTGCCTCCCTGGTGCCAGGGTCCGGGACGTCTCCGATCGGGTGTATAAAGTTCTGAAAGGGGAGGGCGAACAGCCAGAAATCGTGTTACATATTGGCACAAATGATATAGCCAGAAATAGGTTTGAGGATATAAAAAGTGATTTCAGGGAGTTAGGATGGAAGCTGCAGAGCAGGACGAACAGAGTAGTGTTCTCTGGTTTACTACCGGTGCCACGAGATAGCGAGGTGAGGAACAGGGAGCGGGCGCAGCTGAACACGTGGCTACGCAGCTGGTGTAGGAGGGAGGGCTTCAGATATGTTGATAATTGGGATGCCTTCTGGGGAAGGTGGGACCTGTACAAGAAGGACGGGTTGCATCTGAACTGGAAGGGGACCAATGTCCTGGGTGGAAGGTTTGCTCGAGTAGTTCGAGAGGGTTTAAACTAGTATGGCAGGGGGGTGGGAACCTGAGCTGTATACCAGAGGTGAGCGTTGATGCAGGTGAGGCAGTAGCAAGAGGTAGACCAGCTAGTGGGAAGGATTTTCCTGGGAAGGAACCAAGGGATCGGTTAAATTGTGTTTGCTTTAATGCAAGGAGTATCAGGAATAAAAGTGATGAACTTAGAGCATGGATCAGTACCTGGTGCTATGATGTTGTGGCCATAACAGAGACATGGGTTTCTCATGGGCAGGAATGGTTGCTGGATGTTCCAGGGTTTAGAACATTTAAAAAGAATAGGGAGGGGGGAAAAAGAGGAGGGGGTGTAGCACTACTAATCAGAGAGGGTATCACAGCTACAGAAGCTTCCTTTGTCGAGGAAGATCTGCCTACTGAGTCAGTATGGGTGGAAATTAGGAACAGCAAGGGAGTAGTCACCTCGTTAGGGGTTTACTACAGGCCCCCCAATAGCAGCAGGGAGATTGAAGAAAGCATAGGTCGACAGATTTTGGAAAAGTGTGGACGCAGTAGGGTTGTTGTAATGGGTGACTTTAACTTTCCTAATATTGATTGGAACCTCCTTCGAGCAGAAGATTTGAATGGAGCTGTTTTTGTAAGGTGTGTTCAGGAGGGTTTCCTAACGCAGTACGTTGACAGGCCGACGAGGGGAGAGGCCATTCTAGACTTGGTGCTCGGAAACGAGCCGGGGCAGGTATCAGATCTTGTGGTGGGGGAGCATTTTGGTGATAGTGACCATAACTGCCTCACATTTTACATAGCTATGGAGAAGGAGAGGATTAGGCAGAATGGGAGGATATTTAATTGGGGAAGAGGAAACTATGATGCGATTAGACATGAGTTAGGAAGCATGGACTGGGAGCAGTTGTTCCATGGTAAGGGAACTATAGACATGTGGAGATGCTTTAAGGAACAGTTGTTGGGAGTGATGAGTAAATATGTCCCTCTGAGACAGGCAAGAAGGGGTAAGATTAAGGAACCTTGGATGACGAGAGCAGTGGAGCTTCTAGTGAAAAGGAAGAAGGTAGCTTACATAAGGTGGAGGAAGCTAGGGTCAAGTTCAGCTAGAGAGGATTACATGCAGGCAAGGAAGGAGCTCAAAAATGGTCTGAGGAGAGCCAGGAGGGGGCACGAGAAAGGCTTGGCAGAAGGAATCCGGGAAAACACAAAGGCATTTTACACTTACGTGAGGAATAAGAGAATGGTCAAAGAAAGAGTAGGGCCGATCAGGGATAGCATAGGGAACTTGTGTGTGGAGCCTGAGGAGGTAGGGGAAGCCCTAAATGAGTTTTTTGCTTGTCTTTACGAAAGAAACCAACTTTGTAGTGAATGAAACCTTTGAAGAGCAGGTGTGCATGCTGGAATGGATAGAGATAGAGGAAGCTGATGTGCTGAAAATTTTGTCAAACATTAAGATTGACAAGTCGCCAGGCCCGGATCAGATTTGTCCTCGGCTGCTTTGGGAAGCGAGAAATGCAATTGCTTCGCCACTTGCGAAGATCTTTGCATCCTCGCTCTCCACTGGAGTCGTACCTGAGGACTGGAGAGAGGCAAATGTAATTCCTCTCTTCAAGAAAGGAAATAGGGAAATCCCCGGCAATTATAGACCGGTAAGTCTCACGTCTGTCGTCTGCAAGGTGTTAGAAAGGATTCTGAGGGATAAGATTTATGACCATCTGGAAGAGCATGGCTTGATCAAATACAGTCAACACGGCTTTGTGAGGGGTAGGTCATGCCTTACAAACCTTATCGAGTTTTTTGAGGATGTGACTAGAAAGGTTGATGAGGATCGAGCTGTGGATGTGGTGTATATGGACTTCAGTAAGGCATTTGATAAGGTTCCCCATGGAAGGCTCATTCAGAAGGTCAGGAGGAATGGGATACAGGGGAACTTAGCTGCTTGGATACAGAATTGGCTGGCCAACAGAAGACAGCGAGTGGTAGTAGAAGGAAAATATTCTGCCTGGAAGTCAGTGGTGAGTGGGGTTCCACAGGGCTCTGTCCTTGGGCCTCTACTGTTTGTAATTTTTATTAATGACTTGGACGAGGGAATTGAAGGATGGGTCAGCAAGTTTGCAGACGACACAAAGGTCGGAGGTGTCGTTGACAGTGTAGAGGGCTGTTGTAGGCTGCAGCGGGACATTGACAGGATGCAGAGATGGGCTGAGAGGTGGCAGATGGAGTTCAACCTGGATAAATGCGAGGTGATGCATTTTGGAAGGTCGAATTTGAAAGCTGAGTACAGGATTAAGGATAGGATTCTTGGCAGCGTGGAGGAACAGAGGGATCTTGGTGTGCAGATACATAGATCCCTTAAAATGGCCACCCAAGTGGACAGGGTTGTTAAGAAAGCATATGGTGTTTTGGCTTTCATTAACAGGGGGATTGAGTTTAAGAGTCATGAGATCTTGTTGCAGCTCTATAAAACTTTGGTTAGACCGCACTTGGAATACTGCGTCCAGTTCTGGGCGCCCTATTATAGGAAAGATGTGGATGCTTTGGAGAGGGTTCAGAGGAGGTTTACCAGGATGCTGCCTGGACTGGAGGGCTTATCTTATGAAGAGAGGTTGACTGAGCTCGGTCTCTTTTCATTGGAGAAAAGGAGGAGGAGAGGTGACCTAATTGAGGTATACAAGATAATGAGAGGCATGGATAGAGTTGATAGCCAGAGACTATTTCCCAGGGCAGAAATGGCTAGCACGAGGGGTCATAGTTTTAAGCTGGTTGGTGGAAAGTATAGAGGGGATGTCAGAGGCAGGTTCTTTACGCAGAGAGTTGTGAGAGCATGGAATGCGTTGCCAGCAGCAGTTGTGGAAGCAAGGTCATTGGGGTCATTTAAGAGACTGCTGGACATGCATATGGTCACAGAAATTTGAGGGTGCATACATGAGGATCAATGGTCGGCACAACATTGTGGGCTGAAGGGCCTGTTCTGTGCTGTACTGTTCTATGTTCTATGTTCTATAACCCTCTGTGGAAAAGAATCTCCTTACCTTGGGCCCAAGTGGCATCCCTTTTATTTTTAGCTTGTGCCACAGTTTTCAACTCACAAACCAGGAGAAACATCTTACCTGCATTTACCCTTTCTATTCCTTTTACGCCAGTTTTAATTAAATCACCTCTCGTTCTTCAAAACTCTAGAGAATGTAGTCCGAGTTTGCTCAATTTCTCTTCATTGGACAATACTAAAACAGTGGGAACAATCTAGGGTACTTTGATTGCACTGTTTCCACGGCAGTGATATCTTCCCTGAGATAAGGAGACCAAAATCACTAAGTACTTCAGGCGTAGTCTAACCAAACTCCTAACCAAATGAAGCAAGACTTTGTTCCTCCTGCACTCAAATTCTGTTGTAAATAAAGGCAAACATTCCATAAGCCTTCCTAATAGCTTGCTGCACCTAGATGTTAGTCTTCAGTGACGTATCAGCGATGAAACCTAGGTCCCTTTTGCACATTTACACTTTGCAATTTGAAAGCCGGGGCACAGGTTAAAAATGAGAGATGCCACTTGGGCAGAGGGCTATGAATTTTGGAGTTCTTCACCGCAAAAGTCTAAAGAAAAATCTTAAAAACCAAAAGAATTGTGGATGCTGTAAATCTTGTTTTTCCTACTTAGTGAATAACCTCAATTTTTTTCAAATTGTCAATCTGCCATGTCCTTGTCCATTCACTAAACCTGTCAAGATGCTCTTGAAGCAGCTTTACAACTTCCTCATGAAGCATTTCCATTTAGCTTTATATTATCTGCAAATTTGAAAATATTACACTTGGTCTCTAACTCTATCATTGATATAAATTGCAAATAGCTGACCCAAGTGGTGATCCTTGTAATAGCATATAAGCCATAGCCTGCCAACATGGACCCATTTATTCCTTCATTGTATGTCAGTCATGAAACCAAGCCAGTACATTACCTCCTGTCCCTGTGTTTTAATTTTTCTAACCAGCTTCATATTAGGAACATTCACAAAGTTCTTTTGAAAACCTAAGTATACTACATCCATCAGCTGTCCTTTTAAAATTTGATAGTAACATGTTAGAAACTAAACTCAAAAACTAAATTTGTCAAACTCTACTTCCTGTTTGCAAATCCAGATGTCTATTAATCACATCCCTTATAATAGATTCTAGCATGGATGTAAGTTTGCTCGCTGAGCTTGAAGGTTCGTTTTCAGATGTTTTGTCACCATTCTAGGTAACATCATCAGTGAGCCTCCGGTGAAGCGCTGGTGTTATGTTCCACTTTCTATTTACGTGTTTAGGTTTCCTTGGGTTGGTGATGTCATTTCCTGTTTTTTTTCCAGACGGTGATAGATGGGCTCCAAATCAATGTGTTTGATGATGGAGTTCCGGTTGGAATGCCATGCTTCTAGGAATTCTTGTGCATGTCTCTGTTTGGCTTGTCCTAGGATGGATGTGTTGTCCCAATCAAAGTGGTGTCCTTCCTCATCTGTGGCAGCAGATGGAGCGAAAGAGAGTTAACATTTTGAACCCGGTTTGACACTTACAATTTCTCTCTCCAAAGATGCTGTCAGACCTGTTAATTTTCTCCAACATTGTGTTTATTTTGATCATTTAGCTTATCTCCAGTGTCATTTTATTCCACGTTTATAAATTCTCTTGATTCCTATATTGGATCTATTTTCGTTTTAGCCAGACATTCCCTTTCATTCACTTACGGAAGCTTTTGCAGTCAGTTTTCATGTTTGCTAGTTTGCATTCATATTCTGTTCTGCCTCCTTATCAGTTTCTTGGTCCTCATTTTGCTATGTTCTATAAACCTCCCAGTCTCTAAATAGAAGTAATTCTGTGCCAGAGTTGTACATGGAAACAGACCCTTTGGTTCAACTTGTCTATACCGACCAGATATCCTAAATTAATCTAGTCGCATTTGGCCTGTATCCCTTTTAAACCGTTTTATATGCCCATCCAGATGCCTTTCAAATGTTGTAATTGTGCCAGCCTTCACCACTTCCTCTGGCAATTCATTTCATACACGCGCCACCCTCTGCATGAAAATGTTTTTCATGTAGGACTCCCCTACCCCGGGGAAAAGACCTTGGCTATCCACCCTATCCATGCCACTCTATAAGGTTGCCCCTCAGCCTCTGAGACTCCAGGGAAAATAGTCCCAGCCTATTCAGCGTCTCCCTATGGCTCAAGCCCTCCAACCCTGGAAACATCATGCAAGTCTTTTGTGAACCCTTTCAAGTTTCACAACATTCTTCCTATAGCAGGGAGACCAGAATTGAATGCAGTAATCCAAAGATGGCCTAACCAATATCCTGTACAGCTGCAACATGACCTCCTAATCCTATTCTCGTGCACTGACGACTGAAGGTAAACATACCAAATGCTGCCACCCCTGTCCTGTCTGCCAGTGGCTCTAGTTTCAAGGAATATGAATCTTACACTCCAAGATCTTTGTTCAACAACACTCCCCAGGACCTTACCATTAGGCGTATAAATCCTGCCCTGATTTGCTTTCCAAAATACAGCACCTCACAGCTACCTAAATGGAACTCTAATTGCCACTCCTTGGCCAATTGGCCCATCTGAATAGATTTAGTTATACAGTGAGGTAGCTGCCTTCACTGTCCACTACACCTCCAATATATTCACATCCAAATCATTTATATAAATGACGAATAGCAGTGGACCCAGCACTGATTTTTCTGGCATATTGCTCATCACAGGCCTACAGTCTGAAAAGCACCCCTCCACCACCACCTTCTGTCTTCTACCTTGGAGCTAGCTCTGGCAACTTAATAGGCCACTTCTTTTAATTGTAAGAAAATACAAACTTCCTTTGTCACCGGTTGGTGACTAAATTTTCTGAAGGAATGTAACATCCTTGTAGGTTATGTAGTAGCTCTTTAAGACTGTCTATTGCTGAGGTACACCCATGATATTTAATGGATTGTTCCAGTCAGTCTCAACCAGCTTGGGCCTTGTGTCCTCAGTTTCAGTTATTCAAATAAAACATCCTTGGTTCCTAATGAACCACCTCGTGCATAATTTTAAATTATACCATATTGTGGTCATTCATCCTGTAAGATACTTTTACAGGAAGGTTGTGAATTAGCTTTTTTCATTGTACATAATACTGTATCTAGAAAGCAAGTCCTTCAGTTGGCTCCTCAACATACTGCTCTAGAATACTATCCCCAAAACAATCCAGAATCTCATCCTCCACAGCTTTAGTGCTAACTTGTTTCCCCAATCAATATGCATATTGAATACTGTCTTCTCCATGGTACATATTTCTCTCCTGCTGATATATGCTATTTTCCATACTACCACTGCTATGTGGTAGTATGGGGATTGGTGGCCTATAAATAACTTTTAACTGAAGTTTGCTGTCCCTTGCTGTTTTTGGTTCCAATCAGACAGATTCAACTCATTGTTCTTGTGATCTGGGGTTCTCTTGCTAATGTACTAATCCCATTCTTTAGTATCAGCTCAACCTCCTTTTCCTTCAAGTTATCAAACTATGAAAAAAATTAAGGAATTTTCATCTCCAGGATACAGTGGATGATAACTTGTGATAGAGGAATAATTCTGGGAGTGAATATGCCACATCAGGTCTACAGTAGAATCCTTATGCCATAGCCAAATGAAATTTGCATTGGGTCCTGAAATAGGCATCTAATGGGGTTTTTACAACATTGTAGTTCAGGTTTCACTGTAGAATTATTTAATTGGATAGAATGCAGCAAATCAATTTGAATTAGTTTTTCATGTTTCAAAATAGTAGCTGCCTACATGAACATCAGCCATTCACGACTTAGATTATGCATGTTGAAGTTGTATACTTTTTAAGTAACAATTAGTTTGGAATTATTGTCAGACCTAGGAAAAAGTACACGTGATTCTGAAAAAGCAATAGTGCTTCTTATAAAGGTGATTTTTATAGCATGGAACTGGAGTTATCCCAAAAATTATGGTGACCAGCAAATGTAGACTTCCAGATGATAGTACTAGAAGAACCCATTAGCACATTTCTCAACGAATAGATCAAGGAAAGGGAGCCTGTTTGTTCACACATTATTTATATCTATCTGGTTTCAGCAGTGAAATGACATTTTAGATTAAGTGAAGTACATGCAGACCTTTTCCCTGAATATTTTAATTGTTTGAGGTCCACAGAGACAAAGAACAAAATACTGGAGGTCTGAAATTTGTGTTGGGGAGATTGGAGTTTGTGTTCCTTTAAGCGATTACCCCAAAGTATAGTTACATAACCATAATTTATCTTGAAGCTTTGCAGTTTCATGTACAGTTACTATCAGTTAGAATGGTCCAATTCATTTGTGACACATTTTGCAGTTATGGTAGTAGTACAGCGAAAGAGACTGTCTCCAATATCCCATCATCCATTACTTATAGTTTATTAGGTTGCACTGAATGCACAAACCTCATATGGGGGTATGCAAGCAGAGGAGGTTTGTCCATTATTTTTTCATGATTTTTGAACTTGTTAACAGTTGAAGCAAATACCTTCAAGTAGAAAACTACTGATCCATTGGAAAGTGCAATCTGAAATACAGATGTATTAAAATTAGTACTACATGCGACTAGTAATTGTGAGAAGAATGAATCTGAACTATAATTATGTATATCCCAGCATGTTAACACACTCTTATTTTTAAAAAAAAACAGCCAAGAGCCAGAAGCACCAGTTGTGAAGGGATCTCCAGAAAACCTTACATTTAAAGAACGCCAGCGTCTTTTCTCACATGGACAGGATATTTCTAACAAAGTGAAGGCATCACGAAAACTGATGGAACTAGAAAATGAGCTGAACACAAAATAAAATTGGTGTCTTAATAATGTTGTAATGAAACACTGAGTATATAATCTATGCTAGGTTGTACAGTCTAAATCTTTTGACTCCTGCAACTGTAAAGTAGGATGCAGGAAATCTTTCACTATGGCAAGTTGCATACCAAGCATATTATAAGTTAGCTACACAAATTGAGCACTGTTAAATGTTTTAATAAAATTAAATGAAGGTAATGGTCACTTATATGAAGTTTTGGGGTTCTGATTTTCTGACAGAGTGCACTACACCTGGAAATGGCATACAGTGAAGCAAAGTGGTATAATAGAGCTGTAAACGTTGTAACGTAGAAGCTTTTAAATATATTGAAAGAAACCTTGCTTGTCCAGCAGATGGTGCCTCAGTTGTTTCAGCTATGCAGTAGGTGGCTAATAAATGGGAAGTGTGGACCTCATTCTACTTACAAAAAAGAAAAGCTTTCTTCTATGTGCATCTTAATTTTAAAAAATTCCAACCAAAATGTCCTCTTAGCTAGGTGTTCTGAACTGGATTTTAAAGTTGTTGAACAAGTTTGTGTATAATATTGTGGTCTATAATTGTATTTAGGGATAAATGCACACTTATAAGCATAGAGTAGACTTCCACTGCCTTAGGAATGGAATCACTTTATATGAAATGTACAATAATTAAAAATGTCTAATGAAGATTGGAGTGTAAATATTTTTTTTACTTATTAAGCTGTTTCACATGTGGGACAGAAGAGTGATGTACCATTTCAGCTGTGTAGCAAGAACCAATAGAGAAGAGAATGAGAATAAACCCTCATGAAGGAAATGTTTGCTAGCTGTATTTAAAGTTGGACAGATGATTTGCTGTTTGCCAGACTCCTGAATACCAACAGCAAGATACAAACAACTGGAACAAATTAGTGTAATTTTATAACTGAAAAATAAATCACTATTGTTTCTGTGCTGCTGGTATTCAGAGCTTTTGGAGGAAAACTGTTCTTTTTCATGGATTCATTGGGTTTACAGAGTTTTGTGTGATCACCACTAGTGTGCTGTTATTAAACTGTTTACTGAACTCCAGAACTGCTGTAGTATCTTATTTCTACTGTATTTCACTTGCAACCTATTTTTAATAAATTACTTTGTACGTATTCAGAAGTTGTCCTGGCTTACTTTTGCCTGTAAAGCTTAAGTGTGCATTTTTAAATGTACAGATTAACTGGGTATATAGTTTACAATTTAATGTATTAGAATGCCATACTTCTCATGAAACATCTTAAAATTCTTGTTTTTAAATATTTTGCATTACAATGAACAAGTCATTTTTGTGTTTGAAAAATTGTTCCCTTCGCTTCCTCCTAAATTAGCAGTAGCAGCCATTCAAAAGAGGTGGTGCTTCACATAATCCTAGAGTAATACAGCATGGAAACGGACAGTCTGGTCCAACTTATCCATACCAACCGGATATCATAAACTGATCCAGTCCTACTTGCCAGTATTTGGCTCATATCCTTCTAAACCCTTCCTATTCATGCACCCATCCAGATGCCTTTTAAATGTTGTAATTGTATCATCCTCCACCACTTCCTCTGGCAGCTCATTCCATACGAGCAGGACCCTCTGTGGAAGAAGTTGCCCCTTGGGTCCCTTGTAAATCTTTCCTCTCTCGTTTTAACATTATGCCCTCTAGTTTTGGGTTCCTATACCCTGGGGAAAAATTTTTTGTCTATTCAACCTGTCCATGCTCCTCGTGATTTTATAAACTTCTATAAAGTCACCCCACTACCCTGGCCACATCCTTGTAAATCTTTTCTGAACCACTGTTCAAAAAAAGGGAATAAAGATAATCCTGGAAATTACAGGCCAGTTACACTTTTTTTAGTGGTGGGCAAATTATTGGAAAGGGATCTGAGAGATAGGATTGATGATCACTTGGAAAGGCCCAGTTTGATTTGCAATAGCATGGATTTGAGGGGTAGATCGTGCCTCACAAACCTTATTGAATTCTTTGAAGAGGTGACCAAACAAGCGGATGAAGGTAGAGCAGTAGATGTGGTATACATGGATTTAAGTAAGCCATTTGATAAGTTTCCCCATGGTCGGCTCATATAGAAGATAAGGAGGTATGGGATAGGGGGAGATGTGGCAGACTGGATTCAGAATTGGCTATCAGAGGTATAGATAGAGTACACAGCCAGACACACTCCTGTGGTGAAGGTAGCTGTCATGAAGGGGGATAGTTTAAGTGAGTGGAGGTAGATATAGGGGAGACATCAGACGTTGATTCTTTACTCAGAGTTTGGTAGGGACATGGAATACATTGCCGGAGAGGGTAGTGGAATCAGCCATGTTAGGGGCATTTAAGCAGCTATTAGGTAAGCATATGGATGATAGTATAATGTAGGGGTGGAGGTTAGATAGACCTTAAGTTTAAGGTAAAAGTTCACAACATCGTGGGCTGAAGGGCTTGTACTGTGCTATACTGTTCTATATTTCAAGTTTAACATCTTTCCAATAGCAGGGAGTCTACTAAAAGTGGCCTAACCAGTGTCCTGTACAGCTGCAATGTGACCTCTTAATTCCTATCCTTGATGCACATTGCAATGAAGGCAAGTGTGCCAAACACCACCTTTACCAGCCTGCCTGTGACTCCACTTTCAAGGAACAATGACCCTGCACTCCTAGGTCCCTTTATTTGGCAACACTCCCAAGGCCCTATGGTAAGTCCTGCCCTGATTTATCTTACCAAAATACAACACCTCATTTCTCTAAATTGAACTCCATTGCCACTCCTCCACCCATTGGCCCACCTGTTCAAGGTCCTGTTGCACTCTGAGGTAATCTCCTTCACTGTCCACTACACACCTATTTTGGTGTCATCTGCAAACTTGCTAACCATTCCTGTATTCACATCCAGATAATTTATATGAAATGATGAAAAGCAGTAGTCCTTGAAGCACACCACTGGTCTCAGACCTCCTGTCTGAAAATCAACCCTCTACCACCAATCTCTGTCCTACCTTCAAGACAATTTTGTATCCAGTTGGCTATCTCTGCCTGGATTCCATGTGATCTAACCTTACTAACCAGTACAGAACCGTGTCAAACAACTTGCATCAACCAGTCTGCTGCCTTCAATCGTATTTGGCTCTGCTTCAAAAAAAACAAATGAAGTTACTAAGACACTGTCCCACACAAAGTCATGTTGACTCTCCATCATTAGTCCTTGCCTATCCAAATGCATGTAAATCCTGTCCCTCAGAATCTCCAACAATGTCAGGAAGACATTGGTCTGTAGTCCCCTGGCATTTTCTTACCACCTTTCTTATATTGTGGCACCACATTAGCCAACCTCCAGTTTTACTGCACCTCACCACTGGCTATTGATATGTCATTATCTGGGTTCCCTGCTAGAAGCAGGATTGTTGTGAAAGTTGAAATGGTTCAGAAAAGATTTGCAAGGATGTTACAAAAACAAAATTACTGGAAAAGCTCTGCAGGTCTGGCAGCATCTGTGGGGTGAAAGAAAAAGTTAACATTTTGGGTCTGGTGACCCTTCCTTAGTTCTGAGCAAGAGTCACCAGACCTGAAACGTTGACTTTCTTTTTCCTCCACAGATGCTGCCAGACCTGCTGAGCTTTTCTGGTAATTTTGTTTTTGTTTTTGTTCCTGATTTACAGCATCTGCAGTTTTTACAAGGATGTTACCAGATAAAAGGGTTTGAGCAATAGGGGGAGGCTGGGGCTATTTTTTCTGGACTGTCGGAGGCTAAGGTGTAACCTTATAGAGGTTTATAAAATCATGAGGGGCATGGATAGGGTAAAAAGCCAAGGGTCCCCCAGGGCAGAGGTGTCCAAACTAGAGGGCATAGGTTTCAGGTGAGAGGGGCAAGATTTTCACACATGGTGGTACTTATATGGAGTGACCTGCCAGAGGAAATGGTGGAGGCTGATACAATTACTCTTTAAAAGGCATCTGGATGGATATATGAATAGGAAGGGTTTGGAGGGAAATGGGCCAAATGCTGGCAAATGGGACTAGATCAATTTGGGATATTTGGTCAGCATAGATGAGTTGGACCGAAGGGTCTGCTTCTATCTTGTACAGCTCTAGGACTCTGTATATATCTCTTCCCTAGCTTCCCACAAAGCTCTGAGACACCTGATTAAATCCTGGTGATTTGTGCACCTTTAACACATTTTAAGATATCAAGCACCATCTCTTCTGTAATATGGACAATTTTCAAGCTACCACCATTGTTTCCCCAAGTTCTCTAGCTTCCATATCCTCCTCCTCAGTAAATACTGGCACTCGTGAAATGCTCATTTAGTATCACACCCATCTCCTGTGATTCCACACACAAAACGGCCTTGTTGATCTTTAAGGGGACCTATTCTCCAAGTTACTCTTTTTTATTCCCCCTTGATGTATTTGCAGAATCTCTTTGGCACGTAGAGTTAAAAATAATACATAGATAGCTCATGTCCCCTTATGCCTTCCTAAGTGTCCTCCTACTGTCTTTATACTCTTCTAGGGACTGTCTATACCTCTTGTGTTCTAGAGCACAGATTGGATGACTGGTGAAATTCAACATGCCCTACACCTACCAGTCTTGCCCTGCACACTTTACAGGATCATACTACCTCTGAATTTTGATTATCTCATTTGAGGGCCTCCCACTCTCCACCTGTCCATTTACCACAAAGTCTCTCCCAGTCAACTTTTGAACATTCTTGCCTAATATTGTCAAAGTTGTTCTTACTCCAATTTAGAACTTTTACTATCCTTTTCCATTACTGTTTTAGAATTATGATCACTGGCCCCAAAGTGCTCCCCCCCCCCCCCCCCCCACCACCACTGACATCTCTGTCACATGCTCTGCCTTATTTCCTAAACGAAAGTCAGGTTTTCTAATGGATACATCCACATATTGAATAAGAAAATTTTCATGTACACACTTAACAAATTCCTCTCCATCCGAGTCCTTAATGCCAAGGCAGTCCCAATGTATGTTTAGAAAATTAAAATTCCCTAATGTTACAACTACATTATTATTTGCAGCTATCTGAGATCCCCTTACAAATTTGCTTCACAAGTTTCTTGAGGGGCTTACAGTACAATCCCAATATGGTGATCATCCCTTTCCTATTTCTCAGCTCTGTCCTTAGAACTTCACTGGATGTTTTCCCAGGAATATCTGCTCTAAGTACAGCCATAATGTTACCCTTAACCACAAGTGCTACTCACCCTCCTCTCTCACCTCCCTTTCTATACCCTGGAATATTAAGCTGCCACTTTTGCCCCTCCCTGAACCACATTTCTGTACTAGGTATGATATCCCACTCCCATGTTCCCAACCATGTCCTAAGTTTGCCTTACCAGTCAGGCCTCTTGCATTGAAATCAATGCAGTGTAATTTATTGGTCTCTGCCTTGATCTTGCCTGCCTTGACTTTCTCCTGTTCTCCACTGTACCAGCCTCAGACTTACCTCTTTTTCACACTATTTGTTTGGGTCCCACTGACACACCACTCGCAACCCGCACTAAGTTACCAGCAAATCTCCCCGCCAGTGTATTGGACCCCTTTCAATTCAGGTGCAACTCATCCTCCTCCCTGAAAGGCTTCCCAGTTATATGAAAATGTGAATCCCTGACCTCTATACCAGCTCCTCAGCCATCATTAGTCTGCCCCTTCCCCTAGATCTACTGTCACTAGCACATGGCACCAGGAGTAATCCAGATATTACTACCCTTGGACCTACTTTTTAACCTCCTGCCAAATTTCCTATATTCTCTTTGCAGAAATTTGTCCCTTTCTCTCCCTATGTCATTGTTACCAACTTGTACAATGACTTTCTGGTCACCCTTCCCTTCGAGAATGTTCTACACCTTCTCAGAGACATCCTTGATCCTGGCACCAGGGGTATAATACATCATTCTGATGTTTCACTGTCAGCTGCAGAAATGTCTGTCTCTGTCTCTGCCTGGAGAATCCCATATCACAATCGATCCTTTGGAATCCTGGCATACCCGTCAATACAGTTCAACCAGTCTTGGTACCAGTAACCTTACAGACCATTACTGTCGATATTATCCAAAAGAGTATACTTTAAAGTTTTTGAGAAGATTTGCAGTTTATGTTGTAGATATGCTCACCGAGCTGGTGGGTTTGGTTGCAAACGTTTCATCACCCTGCTAGGTAACATAGTGTACCTCCAGTGAAGCGTTGATGTCTGTCCCACCTGTTATTTATGCACCTCAGTTTGTTGGGGTGTTCGGTACCACTTCTGGTTTCATTTCTTGGTGGTTTGTCCTCAGGGTCTAATTCAATGTGTTTGATGAATAGCCAAACAGACTCCAAGGAATTCCTGGAGGCCTGGTATTCTAAGCAGAACTCCATGTAAGTAACAAGCAGGATAGAACACCAATACTTCACCGGAGTGCGCTGACAATGTTACCTAGGAGGGTGACAACATGTTTGCAACCAAACTCACCAGCTTGGTGAGCATATCTACAAACTTATAATATACTTGTTTGAGATGGGGATAGCTACAGGAAACTCCTGCACTACCTTTCCTAGCAGTAACCCATTTACCTGACTATATCTGTGGCTTTTCTCCCTGAAATTGCCATCCTGCACACCCCTGGCTTCTGTGAATTTTTCATTGCCTCTAACTGCTGCTCCAACCGAACTACACAAACTGATAGGATTTGCATCCAAACACACTTTCTGCAGACTGTAATCTTTAGGGAGAATCTCAATGTTCCTGATCTCCCACATCTATCAGGAAGAGCACCTTTTTAAAATCTATCTCTGCACTTTAAACAATAGCAGAATATACCCAAAAAAATCACAACACACTTTCTCAAAAACTCAGCGTTAGCCCAGTCTTACTGTTCAAAAATACTGCTCTAGGATAACTTAATACTTATATTTTACATTAAAAATTAAATCCAGAGACATCTCGGTAAAACAAGAAAAGCTCACGACTCACTATTACAGATTTACAAAAAAGAGATTTAAAAGTTGTACATGTCTTTAAATCACTTAGCTGATCAGGCTGTGCAATCACTGATCATGTGCAGCTGCTATGTGTAGTTCCAATAATGAGGTGTCTCAAGATCAGCTGTAAAAATGCCCTATACTGTTTTGCTTTGACCTATCAGCAGAGATGTTTGTAATTTTACAGTCAATCAGCTGTGAAATTTCATTGCCTGATTCTTTTGCTTTTTGTTGAACTCCAGAGCCTACTCCAACCTCTCCACGTGGTCCCTGTCCTGAAATGTTGTCTCCTGTTTTCACTCTTTCTTCTCCTGTTTAAAGTCTCATTGCTTTTTATCTTGGTAAGATGTAAAGACAAGACATGGTTTAGACTCTGGTTTTTCACAAGATAAAATATCAAGGTTTGTATTTATTGTCTATCCCCAGTCGTGCTAGAAAGGTGTGAAGTGCTGCATTTCTTTGTGATTCTGGAACTTGTGTAGAAGTCTTAGGAAATGAATGTTTGAAGATACACTCTTCAAGAGTATATGTCTAGGTCAGGATGGTACGCGGATCTAGAAGGAAACTTTATGGTAATAATGTGCATGCGTGCTCTTGTTTTTTTCCCTCTAGTACAAATCACTGGGGAGGTCAGAGTGAATGTCTATTTTGATATTAAATTGAAGTTCATCCTTTACTGTTCATGCAACAACCTCATTGTAAGTAATGAAGTGAGGTAAATATTGAGTCCATTGATATTTACAGTCATTATCTTTCAGAAAGAAATTATCTGAGCCTACTTTTTAATTTGTTCTGGCATTACCAAGGCCAGTATTTATTGTCCTGTAAATGATCATGTCAAGCAGTTTAGCCATAATTTAGCACAAGCTATAATGAAAGAAACATCCTTTTCAAGAAAGATACTCTTAATCTTAGATGTTGGCTAAAAGAGTTAAATATTCTCATTAACTGAAGGACTGTCCTACTAGTGACTTGAATCTGACAGTCAAGGGAAAAGTTTTCAGTGTAATACTTAGACCTGAAGAATATTAGAATCAGTGAATAGTGAGATGAAATAGTTAAACTCCGACTTCTAGAGATGTATCTCATGAATCAGGATTCTGCAACTGTAAGATGGTTGGAGAAGATTTCAAGGGACATCTTCACCAGAGTTGAACAGAAAATCCAATAAACCCTGATTTTACTTCAATCAGCAGTCAGATTTGACAGTTAATCCAATATCACTATCTAACTTTTATGAGGAGCATAAGCCTATTGAATGTAGAAAAAGTAGATTTGAATTTGGTTTTAGAATACAAGTAACTTTATTTGTCGTTTTACATTAGCTTTAACAACTATTTAGAACACAAATGTAAGAACTAGGAGGAGGATCAGGCTGTTCAGCCCCTCAAGCCTGCCCTGCCATTCTATAAAGTCATGGCTGATTTACCTAAACTCTTCTTTCATTGCTGGCTTCTTATAGCCCTCAATCCTGTTCCATAAATCTGCCTACCTTTTCTTTCAATACTTCCAATGACTTTAGCTTCCATGACTCATGGCGTGTAAAACTTCAGGTAATACAAGTTCGTTCGTATCTCAGTTTTAATTATCTCTCTATTCTGTAACTATATCCCCTAGTTCAAAACTCCCCCACTAGGGGTAACATCATGCCATTTTACTCCGTAAAACCCCCTAAGAATCTTGTATGTAGTATTTATTAGTGTTTGTTATGTTTTTATTTTTGTGCGATAAAACTCTTAATTTAACCTGTGAATCTTGTGACTTAATTACTTTACAATATAAAAGCAGTTTTATTCCAGTATGAATAAAATCTCTACTAAGTCTGAATCGCAAATTCGCAGACTGTGAAAGGTGCACTAGAATATTAGCAAGGCTTAGGCTAACAAGTTCTTTGAATTCAACTATACAAATTGAAGAGCAGTGAGGTTGCATCAGTGACAAAGAGCCATCCAGACAGGAAATATTTACCCCCAAATGGTTTGAACCAATTAAGGTTAATGAATACAATTAGCAAGAAAGTTGCACTTTCAGAAAAAGGTAGGATCTAAAAAGTAGAAGTAATTCATGCAATCGCATAGCATTTGGAGTTTGAAAAAGAAAAGGCCAGCTAAATTGCAGCTTGGGTTAGAAGGATTCATTGCAAATGAATCAACTTGAATTAGAAGAAAGAAATACCAAAGTTTGAAATTGAATGCGAGAGAAAAAGGCAGCAAGAAAGGAAACAGTATATCACATTGAATTTAAGTCTTTAAGTTCTAAGGAAGAAAGAAAAATAATGGGCTGAATCTTCTTGCTAGTGTAAGTCGCATCAAGCTTTTTTGGAGGTTTTTTTGCCATAAAGCTGATCGTGACTTGGTATCTTGCCAAACTCACTTCATTAATTACCTGTCCATTCCTATGGCCTCATGTCCAATTCTAGGCCCATATTATCATATGCCATTCTCAGGGCAACTTGCGACTCAGTGGATATTGCCAACAGAGTGGCATCCCTTGTGTCTGCACTATCTTTGAAAATCTGTTGTTTCCCATACTAACACAGCATTGAACAAAGCTAAGTTGCTCATGACACAGCATTGCTGAAACTGTCTCGCACACACAACTCATTCTCTCAACCTATTTGCTGTTTAACAGCTGATCCATACAGTTTACATGTCATTAGATACATCCCACCTAAACATTCTCTCTTGGACATCTTTCTCTCAGTGTTCACATGACAAAGTTTATCATAGAATCACCAGTGTGGAAACAGGCCCTTTGGCCCAACAAGTCCAAACTGACCCTCAGAGCATCCCACCCAGAACCATCCCCCATAACCCAACTAATCTACACATCCCTGGACACTACAGGCAATTTAGCATGGCGAATCCACCTAACCTGCACGGGGAGAATGTGAGAACTCCATGCAGACAGTCACCCGAGAGTGAGATCAAACCTGGGTCCCTGGCGCTGTAAGCCAGCAGTGCTAAGCACTGAGCCACCATAGTAGACATTACAAACTTGACTTTGTGAGCGCCTGCTTAGGATACATCACATGCGACTCTGGTAGCAGTGGGATTCGAACCCACGACTCAATAGAAACTGGAGCTTAAATCCAGTCACTGTCAATATGTGACATTCCCTTTACAAACAAGCAATTAATTGAACAATTTCAAACATGAACAAATGAATAGAGAATTGTTGTCCCCAACAATGTGAAAAAAATGCTCACATCTTGACCAATGGCAATATTACAGTTCATCATGGTCTGCTGCATCCAGCTCCTAGGTACTGAATCCAGATATCATAAGACCATAAGACATAGGAGCAGAAATTAAGGCTGTTCAGCCCATTGAGTCTGCTCTGCCATTCAATCATCGCTGATAAGTTCCTCAACACCATTCTCCTGCTTCCTCCCCGTAACCCTTGATCCCTCTGATAATCAAGAAACTATCTATCTCAGTCCTAAATGTAGTCAATGACCTGGCCTCCACAGCCTTCTGTGGCAGTGAATTCCATAGATTCACCACTCTCTGACTTAAGAAGTTTTGCCTTACCTCCATTATAAAAGGTCTTCCCTTTACTCTAAGGCTGTACCCTCGGGTCCTCGTCTCTCCTACCAATTGAAGCATCTTCCCAACATCCACTTTGTCCAGGCCATTCAGTATTCTGAAAGTGTCAATTAGATCCCCCCCTCATCCTTCTAACCTCCAATGAGTATAGTCCCAGAGTTCTCAAATGATCTTCAGATGTTAAGCTTTCCATTTGTGGGACCATTCTCGTGAACCTTCTCTGAAACTGCTCCACGGCCAGTGCATCCTTCCTGAGATATGGGGCCCAAAACTGCACACAATACTCCAAATGTAGCCTGACCAGAGCCTTATAATGCCTCAGTAGCACATCCCTGCTTTTATATTCAAGTCCTCTCAAAATAAATGCCAACATTGCATTTGCCTTCCTGGCTACTGACTCAACCCGCAAGTTTACCTTGAGAGAATCCCGGACTAGAACTCCTTGCGCTTCAGACTTCTGAATTTTCTCCCCATTTAGAAAATAGTCCATGCTTTTATTCTTCTTTCCAAAGTGTATGACCTCACACTTTCCCATGTTGTACTCCATGTGCCATGTCTTTGCCCACTCTCCTAACCTGTCCAAATCCTTCTGCTGCCTCCTCAATACTACCTGTCCCTCCACCTATCTTTGTATTGCCTGCACACTCAGCCAGAATGCCCACAGTTCCTTCATCTAGATCATTCATGTGTAAGGTGAAAAGTTGTGGTCCCAACACTGACCCTTGCAGAACATCACTTGTCACCAGCTGCCATCCTGAGAAAGACTCCTTTATCCCCACTCTCTGCTTTCTGCCAGACAGCCAATCTTCTATCCATGCTAGCACCTTGCCTCTAACACCATGGGCCCTTATCTTACTCAGCAGCCTCCTGTGTGGCACGTTATCAAAAGCCTCTTGAATTCCAGGTAGATAATATCCATTGGCTCTCCTGGGTCTACCTTGCTCATTACTTCCTCAAAGAATTCTATTAGATTTGTCAGGCATGACCTCCCCTTGATGAAACCATGCTGACTTTGCCCTATTTTACTATATGCTTCCAAATATTTAGAAATCTCATCCTTTACAATGAACTCCAAAATCTTACCCATGACTGAAGTTAGGCTAATCAGCCTGTAATTTTCCGTCATTTGCCTTACTCCCTTTTTAAACAAGGGTGTCATGTTAAAAACTTTCCAGTCCTCTAAGACCTTCTCTGACTCTAGCAATTCCTGAAACATCACCAATAACGCTTTCACTATCTCTTCAGCTATCTCCTTTAGAGGTCTGGGGTATAGTCCATCTGGTCCAGGTGATTTGTCCAACTTCAGGCAAATCAGTTTTACTCACTTTTTCCTTGGTGATAGCCACCATATTCAGCTCTGCCCCATGACTCTCTTGAATTTTTGGGATATTATTCGTGTCTTCCATGATGAAGACTGATGCAAAGTAATTATTCCGTTCCTCAGCCACTTCCTTGTTCCCCTCTACTGTCTCTCCACCACATTTCCCAGTGATCCATTGTCCACTTCTGCCCCTCTTTTGCCCTTTATATATCTAAATTACCTCTTACAGTCTACATTTAAATTACCGGCTAGCTTAGCCTCATATTTAATCTTCTCCCTTTTTTTGTTGCCCCCTATTGGGCTTTGTAAGCTTCTCAATCCTCTGGTTTCCCACTGCCCTTTGCCACATTATATGCTTTCTCTTTTACTTTTATGCTACCCGTGACTTCCTTAGTCAGCCATAGTTGCCTCATCATCCCTATACCATGGTTCTTTTACCTAGTGATGAATTTTTGCTACATCTCTTGCCAGTCAATTCTGCCCAGCTCCTCCCTCATACCTCTGTAGTTGCCTTTATTCAGCTGTAATACCGTTACCTCTGATTCTATCTTCTCCCTCTCAAATTGCAGAGTAAATTCCATCATCTTATGATCACTGCATCCTTAGGGTTCCCTTACCTTAAGCTCCCTTATCAAGTCTGCCTCATTGCACGACACTAAATCCAGTTTTGCCTGTTCCCTAGTGGGATCCACCACAAGCTGCTCCAAAAAGCCATCTTGTCGACACTCCACAAACTCCTTTTCTTGCAATCCACTACCAACTTGATTTTCCCAGCCCACCTGCAAATTGAACTCTTCCATGATTGCTGTGACTTTGCCTTTCTTACACAACTTTTATATCTCCTGGTGTATCGTGCGCCCCAGCTCCTGACTACTGTTTGGAGGCCTGTACGTAATTCCAACTATGGTTTTATTATCTTTGCAGTTCTTCAATTCTACCAACATGGATTCTACATCATCTGACCCTACTTTGTTTCTTCCTATTGATTTAATTTCATTTCTCACTAATAAGGCAACTCCACCTGCTCAGGCCACCTGCCTATCTTTTCGATAGAATGTATATACTTGGATATTCAGTTCCCAATCCTGATCCCCTTGCAGCTCAGTGATGCCTACCACGTCACATCTGCCAGTTTCGATCTGCGCCACAAGCTCTTTTACCTTATTCTTTATACTGCATACATTCAAATATAACACCTGTATTAACCCTCCCTCTTTTCATTTTCATTCGTTTTTTGAATGTTTGATTGCTAGCCTTTTCCAAACACTGTCCTATTTGTGTCTGTGCTGGAGACTTTAATAACTTCTCCTGAACTCTCCTTCCCTGTCATTTCTTTCATATTTTTCCACTTAGTTGAATCCACCACTACAGATGTTAGCTGCTGCTTTGTTTCCCACTGGGGCAAATTCCACCCTTCCCTTCACCGCCCTGCCCTCCCCCTCCCCACTTTATAGTTAAAAGTCCTGTTCACCAGCCTATTTACCCTTTTTGCTAGAACATAGGTGCCAGCTCAATTCAGGTGGAGACTGCCCCAGCTGAACAGATCCCTCCTATTCCAATACTGATGCCAGTGCCCCATGAAAAGGAACCCTTCTTTCCCACACCACTCTTTTAGCCACATGTTTACTTCCCTTCGTCTCATGTCCCTATGCCAATTAGCACATGGCTCAGGCAGTAATCTGGAGATTATAACCCTTGAGGACACATTCTATAAACTTCATTCCTAGCTCCTGATAAGCTCTGAACAGGTCCTTACAGCAACAACTGAATCCTCCCCCTCCCGTTCCAATATCCTTTCAAACTGGTCAGAAATATCCCTTACCCTGGCATTGGACAGGCAACACAACATGTGGGACTCTCAATCCTGCTTACAAAGAATACTATCTATCCCTCTAATTATAGAATCCCCTACAACTACCACCGGTCTTTTGCTCTCCACTTCTGAATGGCCTGCTGTACCACGGTGCAGTGGCCAGTTGGCTCATCCTCCCCGTAGCTCTTTTCCTCATGTACACAGGGAGTAAGTACTTCATACCTATTGGACAAGGTCAAGAGCTGGGGCTCCTCTGTTCCTGAATGCAGGATCCCACTACCTGCCTGATTACAGTAACACCCTGTTGTCCCTGGCAACTGACCACATTTGAATTATTTAATCTACCAGGTGTGACTGCCTCCTGAAACAAATTGACCAGGTACTTCTCCTCCTCCCAGATGTGCGACAGTGTTTGAAGCTCAGATTCCAGCTCATCAACTCTGAGCTGAAGTTCCTCGAGCAACCAACACTTGCTACAGATGTGGTCACTGCAGTTCGCAATGGGATCAGCCAGCTCCCACAAAATACGGCTACAACACATCACCTATTCAGCCATTTCTATTTAATTAATTACTTTATTAATTTATATAATTTATTATAATGAGTTAATTAAATTTGTTGATACTTTCCTCACCCTGACAGTTTCCTGCCCAAAATGCCCAAATATAGTAGTTCACTTCCCGACTCGCACTCTCACCACTCCTGGTGCTTGAATCAAGTATCAATCCAGTCCTGATGGAGTTGTAGCACCTGATGCAGCTGAGTTCTATCACAAACAAGGAAAGATTCCTCCTCCCTGTGTGCTCCTTGGAAGACTGCTGAGGAGCTGGGGGGATTCGCAGCATCTATCACATTGACTCATTGTCTACTCCAATTGTGCATAGCACAGCCCACCAGGAAGGTGGGATCCATTCTGTCCGAATTATGCTGATGGCCTTACAGATCCCACCAACCAGGGGAACTGTAGTCCTAATGTTTGCTTTACCATAGCCCTTGTCAAAGCTCCATGTCAGTTAGGGATTGTGCAATGTTTCCATGAGCCAGGACCCTAGTATGTATCTCTTGTACCACAGTAACAACCTCAAGGCACCTGGACCCTCAAATGCATCAAGTACACATCAATGTTCCAGGATGTAGGAGTCATAGCAGCTGCCAGCGTAGTAGGCTGTAAGTGGTAACAGTGATCACAGATTACCTGAACATGAATTGAATCCCTTTCTGTTGAATTTTGCAGTGTTGTGATATGGCCCTCTCAGAGCCACGTGTGCAATCAATGACACCCTGTACCGAGGGTAAGCCAGCTATTTTTCTGAATCCCACTGCAGCAGTGACCTTGTCATCAGGAAATGAAATACAAGCTATGGTCTTGCACAGGTAGTCACTGTCTTGTGTGGGTGTACAATTGAAAGATTCTACACAGGTCATCCATCACTGCCCTGAAGGAGCCAGTTGGTTAGATGTTCAAAACATACCATTGGGAGAAATGGGACGACCATTCCTGCAGCCCTTTTGTCTCGCTTGAGCATCTGGCATAGTTCCATCACAGTGTTCCAGAACATGCTTAGCCTGCACCAACACTGTACCTCACCTATCCTGAGGCAATGGAGTCAGGACCAAAGAATTTTGATCCTTATGTAAATATCTCACATTCTGAGGGGCCCTATGGCTGCAGCATCCCCCTGAACTGTGTGCTCCTCATCTTCCATTGTGGTATGCTGCTGTTCTTGGGCTTGCTGTCAGCCCTGGTCCTCCTATATGCACCTTCGTTGCATTGGAAAGCAGCTACAACGACCAACATCCCACAATTGGCTAAGCACAAAACTCTTACTAGAACTGACCTATTTTTGGATTGTAAGTGAGAAATGTTGCTTAGAATCATACAGTAAAGAAGAGGCTTTTTGGCCCATCAATACAGTGCCACCACAAAATACACTACTACCTTCAATAGTCCCTCTTTCCTGCACTAGACCCATAGCCTTGAGTGTTTCGACATTGTGTTCATCCAAGTACTTTTTAAAGGTTGAAAGGTTACCAGCCTCAATTACCGTCCTGGGCAGTGCATTCCAGAAGCCCATCATTCTTGAAGTGAAAATATTTTTCCTCAAAACCATAGGAACCTCCAAACATTCACTTTAAAATTATGCTCTTGTTGTTGACCTCTCGGCTAAGGGGGAACAGTTGCTTTCTATCTACCCTGTCCATGCCCTCATAATCTAAATGCACCTCTATCAGATTGCCCCTCAACCTTCTCTGCTCCAAAGAAAACAATGCAAGTTTATCTAGCCTCTCTTCATAGTTGAAATGCTCAATCCCAATCTCCTCTGATTGGGATTGGAATCTCCACTGTACCCTCTTCAATGCAATCAAACCATTCCTATATTGTTGTAACCAGAACTGCACACTGTACTCCAGCTATGTCCTAAGTAAAGTTCTGATCAACTGTAACATAACTTCTCTGCTCTAATAATCTTTGCCTCGACTGATAAAGGCAAGCTTCTCATATGCCTTAACTACTCTACTAACTTGTCCAGCCACTTAGAGGAGTAGAAACCCAAGATCCCTCTACTCTGAGCATTCTGGTGTCCTGTTATTCATTTAGCACTCCTTTCCAAGACATTTCTATCCTCCTGTAACCTAATATCTTTTTCCTCACTGTCAACCACTCGGTCAATCTTTGTGTCATCTGCAAATTTACTTGCTATTAACCCATTTTCTCATTTACATCATTTGTTGATATCACAAACAATAAGGGACGCAGATCCGTTCCCTACGGAACTCCACTGGACACTAACCTCCAGTCACACAAACCACACTCTACCATCGCCCTATGTCTCCTTTCATTAAGCTAATTTTGGATCCAGCTTGCCAAGTTACCCTGGGTCCCATTTGCTGTTAATTTCTTTATTGATTTCCTACATGGGTCTTTGTCAAAGGCCTTGCTGAAATACGAATAAATTAGAGCAACTGTCCAACTCTCATCTGTACACTTGGTCACCTCCTCAAAAAATTCAATCAAATTTGTTATGCATGGCCTCCTTTGTTCAAACCATGCTGACTATCCCTGGTCAAGCCTTGCATCATTCGATAAAGATTACTCTTTAAGGTTTTGCAGTAGATTTGTAGCTTGGGTTGTGGATGTTGTGATTGCTTGGCTCGCCAAGCTGGTTCGTTGCTCCACAGACGTTTCACTACCCTGTCGGGGTACATTATCAGTGCCGCGTCCGATGAAGCGCTGTTGTGTTTTCCTGCCTGTTATTGTCCTGCCTGGACACCAGAGTTCAAATAACAGGCGGGAAAACACAACAGTGCTTCATCAGAGGCTGAACTGATAATGGTATCCAGCAAGGTAATGAACATAGAACATCGAACAATACAGCACAGAACAAGTCCTTCGGCGCTCGATGTTGCACCAGCCTGTGAACTAATCTAAGCCCCTCCCCATACACTACCCCATCATTATCCATAAGCTTATCTAAGGACTGTTTAAATGCCCCTAATGTGGCTGAGTTCACTACATTGGCAGGCAGGGCATTCCACACCCTTACCACTCTCTGAGTAAAGAACCTGCCTCTGACAGCTGTCTTAAATCTATCACCCCTCAATTTGTAGCTATGCCCCCTTGTACAAGCTGATGTCCTCATCCTCGGAAAAAGACCCTCACTGTCCACCCTATCTAATCCTCTGATCATCTTGTATATCTCTACTAAATCCCCTCTTAGCCTCCTTCTCTCCAATCAAAACAGACCAAATCCCTCAGCCTTTCTTCATAGGGCCTGCGCTCCAGACCAGGCAACATCCTGGTAAATCTCCTCTGCACCTTTTCCAATGCTTCCACATCTTTCCTGTAATAGGGCAACCAGAACTGCACGCAATATTCCAAATGAGGCCGCACAAGCATTTTGTACAGTTGCAGTATGACATCACGGCTCCGGAGCTCAATCCCTCTACCGATAAAACCTAACATACCGTAAGCCTTCTTGACAGCACTATCAACTTGGGTGGCAACTTTCAGGGATCTATGTATGTGGACACCAAGATCCCTTTGCACATCTACACTACCAAGAATCATTCCATTGACCTGGTATTCTGCTTTCCTATTATTCCTCCCAAAGTGAATCACCTCACATTTATCCGTATTAAACTCCATTTGCCACCTTTCGGCCAAATTCTGCAGTTTATCCAAGTCCCCCTGCAACCTGCAACGTTCTTCCACTCTGTCCACCACTCCACTGACTTTAGAGTCATCTGCAAACTTACTGGCCCATCCACCTCTGCCTGCGTCCTAGTCATTGATAAAAATGACAAACAGCAGTGGTCCCAAAACAGATCCTTGAGGCACACCACTAGGAACCGGACTCCAGGCTGAATATCTTCCATCAACCACCACTCATTGCCTTCTTACAGAAAGCCAGTTTTTAATCCAAACTGCTAAATCTCCCTCAATCCCATACCTCTGTATTTTCTCCAATAGCCTACCATGTGGAACCTTATCAAAGACTTTACTGAAGTCCATGTACACCATGTCAACTGCCCTACCCTCATCCACATGCTTGGTCACCTTCTCAAAAAACTCAAAGAGGTTTGTGAGGCATGACCTGCCCTTGATGAATCCATGCTGACTATCTCCAATCAAACTGTTGCTTGCTAGATGATTATAAATCCTATCTCTTATAATCCTTTCCAAAATTTTTCCTACAACAGATGTAAGGCTCACAGGTCTATAATTACCTGGGTCATCCCTACTGCCCTTCTTGAACAAGGGCACAACATTTGCAATCCTCCAGTCCTCTGGTACTAAACCTGTAGACAATGAGGACTCAAAGGTCAAGGCCAAAGGCTCTGCCACCTCCTCCCTAGCTTCCCACACAATCCTCTGAAAACTCCCATCTGGCCCAGGGGATTTATCTACCTTCACAACTTCTACAATTGATAACACCTCCTCCTTACTAACCTTAATCCTTTCAATTCTACTAGCCCGTAACTCAGTCATCTTCTCTACAATATTTTCCTGTTCCTCAGTGGAAACAGATGAGAAATAATCATTTAGCACCTCTCTAATCTCCACAGGGTCCACACACAACTTCCCACTTCTGTCTTTGACTGGCCCTATTCCTACCCTAGTCATCCTCTTGGTCCTCACATACCTATAGAAAGCTTTAGAGTTCTCCTTTATTCTACCTGCCAATGTCTGCTCATGTCCCCTCCTTGCTCTTCTTAACTGTCTCTTTAAATCCTTCCTAGCTAATCTGTAACTCTCCATAGCCTCATCTGAACCATCTCGGCTCATCGTCACATAGGCCACCCTCTTCCACTTAACAAGAGATACAATTTCTTTAGTAAACCATGGTTCCCTTACCTTATCACTTCTTCCCTGCCTGACAGGGACATACCTATCGAAGACACGCAATATCTGTTCCTTAAACCAGCTCCACATTTCGATTGTCCCCATCCCCTGCATTTTGCTAACCCATTCTATGCCTCCTCCGTCCTGCCTAATTGTATTATAATTGCCCTTCTCCCATCTATAATTCTTGCCCTGTGGCATGTTCCTATCCCTTACCATTGCTAAAGTAAACATAACCGAATTATGGTCACTCTCTCCAAAGTGCTCACCTACCACAAAACCAAACATCTGGCCTGGTTCATTACCAAGTACCAGATCCAGAGTGGCCTTCCCTCTTGTTGGCCCTTCGACATACTGAGTCAGGAAACCCTCCTGCACACATTGGACAAAAACTGAGCCATCCGACGTACTAGAATTATAGCATTTCCAGTCAATGTTAGGGAAGTTAAAGTCTCCCATAATGACCACCCTGTTCTTTTCACTCCTGCCCAGAATAGTTTTGCCGATCCTCTCCTCCACATCCCTGGAACTTTGTGGGGGCCTATAAAAAACTCCCAGCAGTGTTACCTCTCCTCTCCTGTTTCTGGCCTCAGCCCATACCACCTCAGTAGACGAGTCCTCATCAAAAGTTCTTTCAGCCACCATTATACTGTCCTTGACTAACAAAGCCACACCTCCCCCTCTTTTACCACCTTCCCTGACCTTAATGAAAGATCTAAATGCTGGAACCTGCAACATCCATTCCTGACCTTGCTCTATCCATGTCTCCGAAATGGCCACAACCTTGAAGTCCCAAGTACCTATCCAAGCTACAAGCTCACCTACCTTGTTCCAGATACTCCTGGCGTTAAAGTAGACACACTTCAACCCAGCTTGCTGTCTGCCAGCACACGCCTGTGACAGTGAGGTCCTGTCCATGTCCTCCCTACACTTATCCTCCTGTGTTCTAGGATTACACCTCAGTTTCATGAAGCATCTACAGAACAACAAACCAGCTCAGTGAGCCAACCAACCATGAAAGTTTAATCTTCTTCACTACTATTTTCTTCAATTGTTTCCTTATCACTGATGTGACATGCATTGATGTAACTTCCCTAGTCTAAATCTACCATCCTTCTTAAAAAGTGGAACCACATTAGCTGTCTTTCCAATAGCAAGGGCCATCATTCATTCAGCTTCAGCCGCAGCATGTGTAGCAATTGGTGAAGGTATTGTACTGGCTGAGTGAACAACACATTACATCAAAAGGGTTATGATGCGTTATGACTCCCATTCCTGTCTCAGACGCATCATCCCTATCCCAGACCAACATCAACCATTCAACTTTTCATTGTAATCAGTAAAGACAATCATTAAACGTACATGGCAGATGACGAAACAATGGTGTCCACCTCATATAGCTTCCTTGGAAGTTGCACAAGTGGTAAGTCACCTTTGCCCATGTTTTGCCTCGTTTTTAGTCTTTCATATCTCAATGAAGCACTGAGGATGTCACCTGGTAAGGGGACAAAACGTCTGCCATCAAATCTCCTGGCTTGACAACATCTACACCCAGTACCCAAGCTACAAGTCTTCACTCAATCCTGAGCATCTCAATAAAGTTAGCCACAGTGTTAAATTTGCAAAGGCCAATGGCATGGTGCAAGTCGTCTTCAAAAAGCATTTGACCCTAGGCACATTTATTCTGTATGCATTACAAATGAGAAATGAAATAATTGCAAAGGCACTGTAACCATAGTTTGCAAATGCCTGTTTTGTGCATTTTCCCTTTCTACTTCCAAGTGAGGAGCAGATATTTACTCTATACATTTGCCCATCAAAATGTCATTGACTCCATCTACCTGGATGTTGTTCCAGTCATTTTCCAGTTGCATTTTTCATTTAAGGGAGAGCAAATTATGGCAGGCAATGTAGCTTGCAGTGGAACGGGATGACCCCTTGCATATTTCTAAACAATCAATAGGTGGATTCCCAGGATTGTGTTCGCCCCAGACCTCTGATCAACTTTCATGGCTGACCAGACTCTTGACCCATGTGTATACAACTCTCTTACTGATGATACATGATTCCCCGACTAGGGGGTCTGTCCCTACATGACTGACCATTACCCACCTTTCAGAATGTAATCAGAAACATCCCCTAAGTATCAGCAGACAACTGGCCATGTCCAAATCACTGGACTGTGTGCAAACTATACCGTTGACTGACTGCGCAAGGATACCCCTTCCATGCCCTCAACTGGACTGAAGAGTAGTCTCTTCCCTTTTACTGACTTTTAACCGGATAAACATGTAGTGTGCTTGCCATGCGAGTAGTTGGTACATGCTGTGGGTGTAACATTGACAGGATGAATCCGCCCCTCCCTCCACACAGGACAGGTGCCTAATGAAAAGGAGCTTGCCTAAGTTTCTGTACAAAACAGCACATTAATACGGCAGTACAAATAGCCTAAGGATCTGGCTCAACTGCCAATGCAATAACTGGAATGGCATGGCTAAACATGGATTCTGTGAGCAGGCAAGTAAGCACTGAGCAAGCAAGAGAACAGCCCTGAGACGCAGAGATAGTAGGAGCTGCTGATGCTGGAGAATCTGAGATAACATGGTGTGAAGCTGGATGAACACAGCAGGCCAAGCAGCATCATAGAAACAGGAAAGCTTGGCGTTTCGGGTTGGGACCCTTCTTCAGAAATGGAGGAGGGGAAGGGGATTCTGAAATAAAAAGGGAGACAGGGGAGGCGGATAGAAGATGGATAGAGGAGAAGATAGGGTGAGAGGAGACAGACAGGTCAAAGAGGCGGGGTTAGAGTCAGTGAAGGTGAATGTAGGTGGGGAGTTAGGGAGGGGATAGGTCAGTCCAGGGAGGGCAGATAGGTCGGGGGGGGGGGGGGGGGTTGGGTAGATGATGTTAGTGGATAGGGGATGGGGGTGGGGCTTGAGGTGGGAGGAATGGTTAGCGAAGTGAGGACTAGCTGGGCTGGTTTTGGCATGTGGTCGGGAGAGGGGAGAGTTTGAAGCTTGTGAAGTCCACATTGATACCCTTAGGCTGCAGGGTTCCCAAGCAAAATATTCAATGCTGTTCCTGCATCTTCTGGGTGGTGTCATTGTGGCACTGCAGGAGGTCCAGGATGGACATGTCGTCCGAGGAATCAGGGTTGGGTGGGCGGTGGGGGGTCAGGGGGTAGTGGAATTGAAATGGTTCGTCACTGGGAAGTGTAGTTGTTTATTGCGACCTGAGCGTAGGTGTTCCGCAAAAGCAGTCCCCAAACCTCTGTTTGGTTTCCCTGATGTAAAGGAGGCCACAACGGGAACAGTGGAAACAGTATATCACATTAACAGATGTGCAGGTTAAATCTGTTTGATGTGAAAAGTCTTCCTAGGGCCTGGGATCAGGGTGAGGGGGGAGGTACAGGGGCAGGTGTAGCACTTACTTCAGTTGCAGGCAAAAGTGCCGGGGGTAGTGGGGCTGGAGTGGACAAGGGAGTCACAGAGAGTGGTCCCTCCGGAAAGCACAGACGGGTGGGGAGGGAAAAACGTCCTGAGATGCAGCCTGGTCAAATCCACCTGCTGGATGCCTACCCTTGCATGCAAAATTTAAAGGCTCCTTGCAGCAGCCTTTCAACGCTAGTTGCCAGAGCACCCAGCAATTCAAGAACCACGTGAGACTCCACAATAACTATTGATACCTATTAAGTTACTAGTTCAAAACATAGGAAGACAGGAATTAGGAGTCAAACAGGCAATTCAGCCCTTTGAACCCAGTCAAATTTAATATGATCATGGCTGATCTTATTCTGGTCTCAACTTCACTTTCCTGTCTGCTCTCCATAGCCCTTTATCCCATTTTCATCAGAAACACATCTATTTCTTTCTTGAATCTGTTGATTGATTCTGCCTCCACTGCACTCTAGGACAGTGAGTTTCACAGATTCAAAACCCTCTGAGAGACGTAGTTACTCCTCATCTCAGTTCTGGACCTATTTCCTTTCATTGAATATCTATGACCTCTTCTTCTAGACTGTTCCACAAGAAAGAACATCTATTCAACATCCACCTTATCAATCTCCTTTAGTATTTTATATACACAGACAGATTCCCCCTTCATTCTTCTGAACTCCAGTGAGTTTAAGCCCAAGCTATTCAACAGTTTCTCTTATGACAGCCCTTTCATCCTGGAATCAACCTGGTGAACCTCCTCTGAACTGCCTCCAATGCCACTCCATCTTCCCTCAAGTATGGAGGCCACAACTGGACACAATATTCCAGGTGTGATCTCACCACCATCTTATACAATTGTAACAACATTTCTTTAGGTTTATGATCCAGCTCTTTTCTAATAAATGCCAGGATTTCATTTGCCTTTCTTATTATGTGCTGTACCTGCTAAACCACTGTCTGCAAATCATGCACAAAGACACCCAGATCCCTCTGCACTGATGCAATTTGAATCTGTGTCCCATTTAAATAATAATTTGCCCTATTATTTTTCCAGCCAAAATGGACAACTCACGCTAATCTACATTAAAATCCATCTGCCAGATTATGGCCCTTTTTCTACCCGATCAATATCCATCTGTAAACTCTTTTTCTGCTAATCACTGCCTGTTTTCCCACTCATTTTAGTATAACCTGTAAACTTTGCTGTTACACTTTGCCCCTGCTCAGAGATCATTTATATAGACCGTAAATAGGTGAAGTATGAGAACTGAACCTTGCAGTCCCCACTAGTTACAGTTCACCATCCAGAAAAAGACCCATTTAACCCAACTATCTACTTTCTGACAGTCAGCTTCTATCCAAGCCAATTCTCTATTCTTAACACTACCCCCCTCCACCCCCATAGGACCTAATCTTCCAGATCAGTCTATTATGTGGCACCTTGTCAAATGTCTTTGGTAAGTCCAGATATAACATCCACCAGATCACCATTATCCACTTTGCTAGTTTCATTCTCAAACAATTCTAGCTAGGTCGTCAAACACGACTTGCGCTTCATGAAACCATGCTGACACTGGTGAATAGAGCTTTGTTGTTCCAAGTATTCAGTTATCTCCTCCTTTAAGGCCAATTCCAACAACAGCCATATATTTGAATGAAATCATTTTTTCCTCAAAACATTCTTGCATGTGTTAGCTTAAATTTATATCAACTTGAGCTACAAAACAGCAATGTGGTTCATTTGCTATAGAAACTATTCTACAACTAACCATAATTAAACAGAATATAATTCATCAGTTGTTTACTCAATCAAAATTAAAATTATTGAAAAATATCTCAATCCTATAAAACCCAGCACAAAGCTCTCAATGCTTCACTATTTACTTCCTCACATAATATATTAGTGAATTAATTAATATATTAATTCACCACGTTTAGCCAATCAAGTTTGTAAGCCCCAAATTTGCAACTAGAACTCTACAGTAACCTGCTTCCAATAATTATTTCCAAACCCTCTTTAATCTGTTCCAAAACTCCAGATTCAATTTTTCCATTATGCACAATTTGTATCTATCATGCACAAATTCTCTATTTTGTAACTTACGTCTGTTCTTCCATACTCTTGCATTAAATTTTATCCCAATTATTATAAAACCAATTTCTCTAAGATGTATGTATTAATGCCTTGATCATCTGAAAATTCCTTCTTATATCTGACCACTTTAACCTTATTGTGCCAATAACTGAACATGATAAAAGCCCATTTTTTCATTGGCAAGTATTTTCACATTAGTCAATCCATATGACTGACACATTTGTCCAACCATGTCTGAATACTTGCATTGGAATCCCAATATCATGTTGCTCTTTCTAGACTTAGCGTGATCATTCAATATGATTAAATAATCTATGTGAATATGGAGCACAGATTCTTTGCTTACCTTTCTCTTCATGGTTCCAATACCTCAGATGATGATTAGTACATCATTTACAGTTCAGTTCTCTTAATACCTTCAAAGACACAATCATTACCAAGAGAATATTACCAAATTCCTGACTCTTACTAAACTTAATAGATATCAAGTCTTATCCATAATATTTAATCCCAATTTGCTACTATGTTTTCCCTTAACTTTATCTCTTACTCTTTTCTCATACAATGTGTACGTCCTACCAGTTATCGTCCTACCTCATTCATGAGCACTGAAGAAATTTTGCTGTCAACTGTAATAATAGCATTCTTTTCAGGAATTAAACATTTCATCTGATTCCAGGCCTTCACATGTTCTATTCATTTATTCGTTACAGAATCATTCTTTCTTAGAGAATCATTATTTTGTCTTTGTCACAGCAGTTTGGATCCAAGTTAGTTTAAAACTACTCAACTAATTCTCATGTCATTTAAACATTCATATTGAAAAGGAATATTTAACTTTCCTGATGATTGCTTAAACCATTCTGGAAACATTTACTTCCCCATTAGACGATATCTTATTCCTCCATGACCTTATTATTTTAATTGTCCCTGCTTTATTTTCTCATCCAAACATTACATTTATTAACATCACAATCTCCATTCTATCATCCCAGATAACCAACAATGATAATAGAAGCCCGTTACTATTCATTTTAACATTACTTATTCACTATAGTTGAACTGTCAATTCCCAGACTGCTAACGTATAAGTAATCACAATTAAAACAAATTCTACATGTTTGCTTGTTCTTCACTTTAATTAATGTAAAATTTTATCAGGTAACCTACAAATTATGCTCACATTGTTTTCACTTAAATGATCCCAAATTCAAACAACAGTATCATTGCCTGACTATGTTTCATTTATTTATCTTCAAATCAAAACAGTCTTCTATGAAACTCAGAAATCTATAAAACACCCAGGATGTTTATTGTTAATGTTTCCTCTAAAATTAAAATTTCTAATCTCTATTAAACTCCAACAAATTCACTTTCTCTTTTAAGTGAATAGAACAGCAATTTATATAAAATTCAACTATCTGTTTAACTCTCAGCAAATTGTTTCCAGGCATTTTTTATTCACTCGTGGGATATGTTTGCCATTGGCTGGCCAGCTTTTCTTGACTGTCCTAGGTGCCCTTAAGAAGGTGGTGGTGAGCTGCCCTCTTGAATTGCTGCAGTACATGTGCTGTAGGTTGACATACAATCCCCTTAGGGTGGGAATTCCAGGATTTTGAACCATCAACAGTGAAAGGACAGTGACATATTTCCAAGTCAGGATGGTGATTGGCTTGGAGGGGAACTTGCAGGTGGTGGTGTTCCCATGTATCTGCTGCCCTTGTCCTTCTAAATGGAAGTGGTCACGGATTTGGAAGGCACTGACCAAGGACCTTTCGTGAATTTTGCAGTGCATCTTGTAGCTAGTACACTGTGCTGCTACTGACTGTTGATGATGGAGGGAATGGATACTTGTGGATGTGATGCCTATTAAACAGGCCGCTTTGCCCTGGATGTCAAGATTCTTGAAAATGTTGGAGCTGCACCCATCCAGGTAACCCGGGAGTATTCCATCACACTCCTGAGTTATGCCTTGTAGATGATGGACAGGCTTTGAGGAGTCAGGAGATAAGATACTTGCCACAATATTCCTAGCCTCTGACCTGCTTTTGTAGCCACTGCATTTATGTGACAAGTCCAGTAGCATTTCTGGTCTTGATGCTGTTTTTTTCTAAAAAAAAAATCAACTTATCAAGATTACAGTATTTGTAATTTTGTGACAAGCTTTTGGTTGTTCTTTGTTGGTGTTTAAAACTTTCCAGTCCGCGGGCTTATTACAATTCTACTGTACAGTCTCTTAAACTAACACCATTCTTGGCCATCCCTTACTTCCTCATTAGCCACAGATGAACGGTTCTCACTGAGATTTTGGTTTTATAGTGGAACATGGTGCTTTTAGTTTTTTTATGTACTTTTACCCTCATTAGCTTAAACTTGCAAACAACATTAGCCAGCTCTCTCTCATACCTATGTATTGTAACTTCTAATAACCAAACATCAGAGTCTGAGCACAGGTTTACGACGATTATATTCAAGTAACACAGGATAGAGATGGAGTGCAGTGTAGTTAGTAAAGCACTAGATGGATGTGTAGAAGCAATCGCAGTAGTATGCCCTCATCCAATAAATGTAAAAGAGGCAACACGCAAATTGAATGCATCAACTGATTATACCAGGGAGACTATATGCGCAGTAAAGAGCCAACATATGTCACATTCATGGGTAATGGGAGATGCTGCCTATCACTCCAGTTATTCCAGTAAGAATCTGAAGGAAGCAGAAAAATTGAGTACCTTTATACACTTTTGATCACATAAATGTCTCATTATCCAAATTCTAATCTTGCTTAATGAACACCTAAGGTTGTCCATTCCAGGTCATAAGTTAATGTTGTGAATGTCTCCTTCACCTACTCAGGGAACAGTTAATCTTATCAGAGATTTTTTGCTCCATTCCATATCAGTGTCCGTCACTTCCTTGTATCTAAATTTCTCCTGACACCAAGGTCTCTCTAGAATATTTTTGTTAATATTATTTGTACAGCATTGCATATAAATTCCTGCTGACACTAAACTGCAGGACACAAAAGATTTGTCTGACATAAGATTTGTTAATTGAAATATTCTACTTATTTCTACTACAAAAATCTCTTTTTAAGCCTGACTGTCCAAAGTTGCTCTAACAGTATCTCCTTTTGGTCCTTGGCCTAAGCCTTACATAGCCATATAGTGGTGTTGTCCTTTCTTTCTATATGCCACTGCCCACTGATACCAGCCAGATATCCAGCTTAGATTCGTAGAGGTATTGAGTCAGACAATCAGCACTGCTCAGCCTTTTAAGGCAGGTGTCTGATCTATCAGCCTGTCTCCCCAATTTCTAAATGCCAATTATCATTTTCTTTGTGACCTCCTAGTGCAATAAACAGGTATTTTAAATATAAAATGTATGTAGTTGAGCAATAATAAGTGTATGGGAGACTATTCAAATTCATGGGTACATCTGTTCCCTACTTCCATAGATTCTCCAACCAGATGACAGTATCTACATGTTCAATGTCATTGGTGAAGGCTTGAGTCTACTGAAATGTGTCGTATATCCTAGACGCTCATTGTGTCTCATTGCATATTAGGGTAAGGTATATGGGCAAAAATGTGATAATATAGGAGGACGATTTGGGTATGGTGTCAGGTTGTCTTTTATGCTTTCTACAGCATGAATTTTAACTGTTCTTTTATATATTTTAACCCGTTCTACTTTCCCTGTTCTTGCCAACATCTGAGAGTGTCAGTGTACTGAGTATAGCATAATCAGTTGTTCCTGTATTGAAACTCCTGCTGCTATGTAGTAATGCAGTATCTCCCATTACCCATGAATGTGACATATGTTGGCTCCTTACTGCCCATATAGTCTCCCTGGTACAATTAGTTGACGCATTCAACCTGCATATTGCCTCTTTTACGTTTATTGGATGAGGGCATACTACTGCGATTGCTTCTACACATCCATTTAGAGCTTTACTAACCACGCTGCACTCTATCTCTACTCTGTATAGTGGTATATTATGATATTTTACATCATGATTTCCTCTAATTACCCTAATGTTTTCTACACTATACAATGCCCTGATAGATCCCGTCAGAAGTCACACGACGCCAGGTAATAGGCTTATTTGAATGCACAGACTTTCGAAATGCTGCCCCTCCGTTAGGGCAGAACCCTCGACTTCGGACAGAGCCGTGGAATTTTAAAAAAACTTTTACAAAACTGTGCTGATTCTGCAAGCAATAAACAAAATATCTCCTCTCTGAAGCAATCATCTCAAAACCAAAAGAATCTAGCCCTGAGGTGGCCTTTGCACCTCTGGCTACACAGCTCAGACAGAAAGAAGCGTAGAGAGATGATGTGAAAGACCTCGGCATCCAACATTAAAAATCTAGCAATCTGAAAGCCAAATAATCTCAAAAAGAACATCAACCGAACAATGAGTCTACAGATTTGGAGCAGGCATAACGGAGCTCATAGTCAGTGTAACTGTCAGCCCCAATCTCATCTGAGCAGCTTCTGAACCAAGCCCCAAAAGAAGCCGAATCAAGAGGCCGAACTGAAAAGCCGAACCAACAGCACCACTGGAACAAAGAACACCCAAGAAGGGGAAGCCATCAAGAGATCTGCAACGGAACAGGCCGAACCACCTTCTGAACAAACAGCTTTTGTATTTTCAGACCGAGGACACTAATGACAAGAACCTCAACAACCGACCACGACCATCAGGAACACAGACTGATAACCTGAAGCAACAACCAACTTAACCGACACCATACTCCCCCGACACAACTGGAGGTGAAAACCGGGCTCGCCAAACCTGCGGAAAACAGAGAAAACTAGGTACTTAACTGACAGATCCAATACACGCCCAACCACATCAGCAGTCACAACCCAAACTGAAAGGATTGCGCAGCTCCAAGTCCTCAACCACGCTGCAGGGACAGCAAGCCAAAACTGCATGGCAAACTTCAAAAGCATCTTCTGAGTGGTGAGCATCAATTCCGAGACCCCAAAACTCCAACATAATTAGGAGTGGGAGGTGTGTAGTATCAGTGCATTGGGACTCTACAAGCAGGAATTCTGATTAATAGTGTATTTAAATACTGATGTCTTTTCTGTGTTGCAGCATTTAGTTGTGATTCTAAGTGGTAATATAATTAATTGCATAGCTTAAAATACTACTGGTTCCTGTATATCAATTGTGTTAATTTCCTTAACTTGTTGAATTATCTATTTCTTGCATTGTTATTACATTTTTTCACGTAAATAAAGGCTAAGTTTCTTTTGCCCCATAACACCTGTCTACTGTCTCTTCATTACACCCTAAGTAATATGTCAGTGCCCAGAACCAGAGGTTGGGAGCGATTCAAACCTCTTGAAGGTCAGAAATATAACTGATTACAAACCACACCCCTATTTGCCAGATATAATCAAGACAATGCCCATCAACAACTTTCTATGCATTCAACAGCAGTTCCATATACATCTGCTTTAAACCTCTGAGATGGTAACTGACCAAATCAAGATTGTGTCATGCGCATTTGCTATTCATAAAGGAATCATATCCTCACGATTTAGTCTCAAATTGTCAGTTTGTTCAATTACTCATGACCCATTGGTACTGCAAACATTATCCCTACTCGCACATCTGAAATGTTTTTACCCATCCTAATTAATTTGTTAATAATGTCTGTATGATCCTCTCGTACAGTAGACACGCCCTGAAATTTTCCTATCATATCTTGGTCTATACCTAATTGGACATCTTGAATCATTCATCTCCTTTCATTTCTAAAATGTTCTTAAGCTGTGAATTTAGGATTTAGAATTTTTGGTCTACGGTAGCTAATTAACTATTGAGGTTGCTGTATTAAATGCTCTGGCAGTATCATTGTCAGGTCATGATTCAGCCTGTCGCATCCCTGGGCCACTAGTCGCAACTGTTCCACCGTTCAGCTGTGCTTCGTTTGTCATTCCGGTTGTATACAGTGATTGAGTGTTATTCAGTTTGGGAGATAGATCAGGTCAGGCAGCTAGTCATGATTAGATTGGTTGAGAAGGGTAGATTGACTAGCTGCCTAATCTGAGTGTTGAGGGTAGTTAGAGTTGGCCAAGTTGAGTTGGGAGGGATATCAGGTCAGAAGCGAGTCAGATTACGTCAGGGGTATCAGGCGTTGAGACGGTAATCAGATCTAGTCAAGATCAGCATAGCCAGGAATGGGAAAAGTTTAAAGGGGTCTAGGCTAAACACAGGCAAATGGGTCTAGTTCAGTTTCGGAAATCTGATTGGCATGGACGAGTTAGTCCAAAGAGTCTGTTTCCATGCTGTATGACTCTATGATTCTACGACTGTAAGAGGGTCGTCGTAGAATTGGTGTTCTCAGCAGTGACAAAGAGAAGCAATAAACACCACACTATGAATTGGACTATATCACACCACAGGAAATGTGGAGCGCAACATCCAACATGGAACAATGAATGTAACTGTAGGAGCAAGAAAATGTGCATTTCAGAATGTGTCTACTTAAGTTCAGATGCAGAAGCAATAATTCGACACAAATGAATGATTGATGGGGAACTGCCGATGGTGGAGAATCTCAGGTAACAAGGTGTAGAACTGGATGAACACAGCAGGTCAAAGCAGCATCAGAAGAGCAGGAAGGCTGACGTTTCGGGCCTGTACGGAAGAAAAAGGGTCCAGGCCCGAAACGTCAGCCTCCCAGCTCCTCTGATGCTGCTTTGACCTGTTGTGTTCATCCAGCTCTATACCTAGTTATTTCTGAATGATTGATGGGATTCTTTGGAGAGATATTTGCGTTAAGGGGTTCTAATGAGAGATTTTGGAGCGGCACAAAGGCACAAGTGATGGATATTGTATGTGTGACTGGCTGAGCGTCTTTTAAACTTTGAAAAGCTGAGTTTTGACTGATGAAATATCCAACTTCCCACATCATCTCAGATCCGGTGACAAGTCAGAAAGTTGAAGATTGCTAGATTAGAAACTCATCAACGAGTGAGTCAGCAGCAACTTTGAGATAAACTACGCAGTTTTCTCAGTAGTAACCATTCAAGTGTCTGAATGTTAAATAATGAACGTCATGTCCAATCAGATAATCGGACCCGCAAGCACGGACTTCCTTCATTTGTACAGAACAGAGAAGCGCAGGGCTGTCCACAACGAAAATGTGCTGCTCTACTTTCCACCGAGAATTGTACAGAAAGGTCAAATAATTGAAGCTCTAATTCTCTGCATGGAGCCGTAATAAGAGTGAACAGTGCAAGCGCCTGCATTGAGCTGATGGTGAATTTGGAATGGATTGCACCGTTTATTTCTTCAGAGGGTCAATTTCACGGAAATATCGCTTTTTATGTTTTTAAAGTCTGCAATGCAGAAAAACAAAACTTCAAGACAGTGACGGCCCATCTTTGGAAACTTCTAGAAAGTGAATTGAAACTTTCCCCTTGAAATAAAAGCTATGAATGTTTATTAAGAAGTATTAGCATCTAGTGACATCGTACATTTCGCCGGTTAAAATGACTATCTCAACACATTTGGAAACCTGCAACAAGAAACAATTTTACGATACATCTGAAGTCATCTATACGATTTCCGCAACATTTTACAGCTTTATTGTTATTGTGGGAGTCCCGGAAAACGTCGCAGCACTTTATTTTTTATTATGCAACAAAAAAGAACTGACCGAAGCTAAAATCTACATGATAAGTCTAACAGTGGCTGATCTCCTCTTTGTTATATTTCTTCCTTTCTGGATTGATTACTATTATCGCGAAGGGAACTGGATCTTCTCCAGCTTTGCGTGCAGCCTATGGGGATCTCTGTTCTACATCAACACTTATAATACTATCTTCTTGCTGGCTGTCATCAGCTTTATTCGTTATCGTGCTGTCTCACAGCCGGTAAAGGTAGTTCAGTCGAGACAGGTTGTGAGAGGCTTAGTTTTAACTGCTTTAATCTGGACATTAACAATTGGTTTTTCTTTACCGATTGTAATCAATCACAAAGATTACCTCATCATAACAAATAGCAGCAATGAAAGATGTTTTGAAAGTTATGAGGAAAAAAACACCAAAACACAAGTAATAGTTATACATATGCTAATGGAGCTGGGTTTCGTCGGTAGTTTTGGCGTGGTCATTGCCAATAATGTCCTCATCCTTCGAACACTGTCTGTTGACCAGAAAACATTGAGAACTTCGCAAAATAAGTTCAAGACCCGTGCTTTTCGGTTGGTGCTTATGGTTCTGATCATCTTCATTGTTTCGTTTCTACCTTATCATTTAATCCATCTGCTTTGGACGCTTTTGGTACTCAACTTCTGGAAATCTGACGACTGCGCTTTCAGAAAAACTGTCAATGATGTTCATCATATCTCTCTGTGTCTGATGTGTACCAACTGCATTCTGGACCCCATTCTTTACTGTTTCATGACAACAAATTTCCGACAATATTTTAAAGAATTAAGACAATCTTTCACACGTAACTGTATCCTCAGGAGAAATCCTAAACATCAAGAAATTCAGCTGGCATGAAATGGTATCCTAGTACAGTAACTTTATTATGTCAATTATGATCCATCACATGAAAATCATCATTGCTCAACTTACGCGTTTTAGCACCAGTTCGTCCAGTTGGTCATAAGAAAAAAAAGGTTAATACTAAAAACATCTTATTTACAAGATTCTGGATTTTTGAATATTCTGAAATAACAAAAGTAACAGACCAGAGAAAAAATTCTTCCTTTTAATATTTGTGAAGCTTGTGGTGTGTAACATTTCGGGAATGTTTCAGAGCCTTCACTGAATAGGTGATAGTTCCCGTTTTATTCAGTTCATTCAATGCGGTCAACAGATAGGAAGTTAGAACTGGTTTCAGCAACTTTGAGCTAGGAGGTGGAAATAAAAGCATTATTGGCACCAATTTTGATTACCATTGTTAAATGCACAGTGTTGAGACTAGCAGCTTCATCCCAAATGCCATTTATGAAATGCCACTGATGACTGTATTATAAACATACCCAATAAATCCTCAAGCAACTAATGAGAGTTTTTAATCTATCATTATATGTGGACCACACCCAAAAACCATGTGATCTTCTGGGAGTAACAAAAAAACTCAGTTAGACTTGGTTGGACAAATTCAAGGTGATACAGCTCTGACTTGGGGCTTCTGCTTCTCATTGCCAATTGCTACTATCTCAGGAGTTCACTTTGGCCTTAATAATACCGCACAGTGCTTACCACTTAATTAGGAACAGGAATAGGCCATTAAGCATCTTGACTTTGCTTCACCTTCAGGCAATAAGATTGTCGCCGATCTGCAATCTAACTGTGTTTACCTGCCATTATTCCATCCATCAAAACATAGAAAATAAGAGAATTAGGACATTCAGCCCTTCGATCCTGCTCCACCATTCTTTATGGTCACAACTGAACATCAAACTTAATAACCGCTTTGCAGAACACCTCCGCTCGGTTCGCAATAAACAACTGCACCTCCCAGTCGCAAACCATTTCCACTCCCCCTCCCATTCTTTAGATGACATGTCCATCATGGGCCTCCTGCAGTGCTACAATGATGCCACCCGAAGGTTGCAGGAACAGCAACTCACATTCCGCTTGGGAACCCTGCAGCCCAATGGTATCAATGTGGACTTCACCAGCTTCAAAATCTCCCCTTCCCCCACCGCATCCCAAAACCAGCCCAGTTCGTCCCCTCCCCCCACTGCACCACACAACCAGCCCAGCTCTTCCCCTCCACCCGCTGCATCCCAAAACCAGTCCAACCTGTCTCTGCCTCCCTAAACTGTTCTTCCTCTCACCCATCCCTTCCTCCCACCCCAAGCCGCACCTCCATCTCCTACCTACTAACCTCATCCCATCTCCTTGACCTGTCCGTCTTCCCTGGACTGACCTATCCCCTCCCTACCTCCCCACCTATACTCTCCTCTCCACCTATCTTCTTTTCTTTCCATCTTCGGTCCGCCTCCCCCTCTCTCCCTATTTATTCCAGAACCCTCACCCCATCCCCCTCTCTGATGAAGGGTCTAGGCCCGAAACGTCAGCTTTTGTGCTCCTGAGATGCTGCTGGGCCTGCTGTGTTCATCCAGCCTCACATTTTATTATCAAACTTAATAACCTGTTTTCACTTGCTCCCCCTTACCCTTTAGCTCCAAATGTTAATTCCAACTCCTTCTTCAAAACATACAATGTTTTGGTCTTGATTGCCTTCTGTGGTAGTAAATTCCACAGGCTCATCACTCTCTGGGTGAACAAATTTCTCATGTCAGCCCTAAATGGTTTACTTCATATCCTTAGGCTGTTAACCCTGGGTCTGGGAACATCCTTCCTGCATCGACCCTGTGTAGTCCTGTTAGAATTTTGAAGGTTTCTATGAGATCCCCCCTTATTCTTCTGAACTCCAGCAAACATGATCCTGATCAATTCAACACCTCATTCATCAGTCCCACCATACCCGGAATCAGTCTGGTAAACCCTCTTAATCCTGTTGGTTGACAAAAATCTATTTGTAATGTTAGTAATTGATGTAGCATCTTTTAAATGAGCAAAAAAAATTCCAAACTTCTACATCTCTTTGTGTCAAAATCGTTTCTAGCTTCACTCCTGAAAGCCTAATTTTTACACATTAGGAAACTAAGCACGAGGTCATATTAATACTAATTTTACTTCCTGGGGATGGTACTTGAGAAATTCTGAAAAACTGAAAACTTTAAGATTTAGGCTATGTCACTAGTCTCAGACACCCAACTAATGTAGATAGTTTCTTTCCATCAGTCCTATTTTCCTCTTAATACATTGAAAACTGAAATCAAAACATTCGTAACCTTCTAAATTATGGGAAAAGCAATCCTAGTTTGTGCGATAATTCTGTGTAAATTAATTCGTACAGTCCAAGTATCATTGCGATGAACTTGAACTACACGCCCTCCAAAACCAATGTGTCCTTCCTAAGGTATAGAGCCTAGAATTCCCATACTCCAGGACTTATCTGTTTAGATGTGGCATTGCTGCCAGTCTTTAATATTTGAGTTCTGAAAATAGAAGTCAGCACTTCATTACCATTTTTTATAACTTTTGGTACCTGTTCATGCCATTTCAATGGTCTATATACCTGAATGCTTAAGTCTCTTTGGACCTCCATTGTTTAGAAATTTTCACTGTTTATAAAGTACTAAACTTTCCAAAATGTATGATCCCATTTTGCCTAAATAGAAATCCTCTTTCCTTAGTTTTGTCCACTCAATCTGCCACATTTCTTTGTAACTTTATGCTACCAGCTGCACTGGTTACAATGTTGCCTATCTTCCGTCAGCAAGCTTGAAAATGTGGCTTTTATTACATTCATTGAGCAGTTGAGGTTTTAATTCAGATCCTTTTGAGACACCACTGGTCACATTCTATTAATTAGTCAATCCGTGCTGTTACTACCAGATGGTTATGTCTGCACCCACCATCACTCTCCTCACAAATGAAATCAACGACCAAGAGAAAAAGGAATGGCCACAGTGTGCAGCCTTGCAGTATTCCTCTTATAATGTTCAAGAAGTCTATAGTGCCCATCCTGATCTTGGCACAGGAGTTGAGCAGCAGTATAAGTCTTTGAAGGTATTAATATACCATTGCAAGAAATTAGAACCTATAAACTTGACATATTAGACATTAGCTAGCTACAGTGGACAGGCCAAGGATAAATCAACAGTAAGTGCATGACAATCCTCATTGTCAGCCTCATACTCAACAGATGCTTGGCACAGGGTTAATGGAGTGGAAGCCAGTCATTCATCACATTTTTACTGCTAGTTGTCAAAGCCAGGCATGCCAAAGTCATTGTCATGGAAGTTTACACAGAGGGAGAGGGATAAAAAGATTAATTCTACCTCCAATTACAGTATATGTTGGTCAAGACATCTAACCATGATATCAAATAACGAATAAGTGACCTCAGTGCTAATCTTGATGGCAGTTGGTGAAGACTGAGTAGTATGATAGAACCTCATGGATCAGCAGCATGTATATTGGAAGCAACAAGAATCTGCTAACTTTCTACAACAGCAATTGGCTCAACATTGAGAAAGCCTTCCTCAAACACAAGGATACCTACAAAAAAAAGACATGGACGCCTCCAGGTGATAATATCCTAAAAGTAATTGACATTTACATCAGTAGCATAATAAGAGGTTTGGATTTGTGAAAGTACTGATTGACTACCATCTTATGTTAAGGAAGATCCGCCTGAAGCTGAAGAAAACGACCATTAAGTCACAACAGCCAGGTGAATGGAGAAACTGTAGAACAAGGCCATTTCAAACAATTTACAGCTGGCATGCTTCAGCAGTTTCAAAGTACCACTAAGGTTGGGCAATGTTGAGTCAAAGTGGGAATTTCTTCATAAAAGGGATTGAGACTAGTGCAGCAGCTATTATTTCTTCTGCTATGTACTAGAGCTTTCCTAAACACTTTTTCACAGATAGAGCGTTTCACTGCACTGTTTCACTTTGAATCAAGATAGTTCAAACTTTTGTAAATACCATATTTTTTCAGATCTTTTGTTTATCATTATTTGACAAAACCATTTCTGTTCGTTAGCAGAGATAATGGGAACTGCAGATGCTAGAGAATCCAAGATAACAAAGTATGAAGCTGGATGAACACAGCAGGCCAAGCGGCATCTCAGGAGCACAAAAGCTGACGTTTTGGGCCTAGACCTTTCATCAGAGAGGATCTTTGATGAAGGGTCTAGGCCCGAAATGTCAGCTTTTGTGCTCCTGAAATGCTGCTTGGACTGCTGTGTTCATCCAGCTTCACACTTTGTTATCTCTGTTCATTAGCACTGGTGTGAAGTTTTTTTTATTTTCTGAAGTTTTTACACATTAGGAAACTAAGCACGAGGTCATATTAATACTAATTTTACTTCCTGGGGATGGTACTTGAGAAATTCTGAATTCTGTTCAGTAATTTTCATTCTGGAGCCATAATTCAGAGAAATTCAAATTGTGTTTCCAGAGACTTCTGATTTTTATAAAAATGTGATGAAAATGATAACCATGTTCTGATGAAAATGGTAATTGCATTCTTTTTCGGTTTTTCATCAGACTTAAGAATGCACCTGAGTTGGAATTTATTTTTCTCTGCCAGTCTAGATTTTAAAATTTATGATCATTTATGGGGTGTAAAAATGGTGATTGTAAAATGTCTCAAAAATCTTCAAACTAAAGTATCTAACATCCAGGTCTGCATGTATCTCCTCAGATTGAGGGTGAAACACATTTACAATATATTGATCTCTCACCACTTTGTTATTGCTTTCCAATGTAAAGGAAAACGGTTTTCTCAATTTAAGCTGCACATTACATGTGCTGTTTAAGTCCTTAATCGTTCCACGATATAAACATAAAAATACAGAGATAGGAATCTAAACAAACAGTTGGATTACAACAGCATATGTCATGATATTCTAGTCCAAGGCATGTTAATTCAATATGAAATCTAAGGGTTCACCAATGTCACAGGACCAACATCACGTAATTCTTTCGTGATGTTTATATTTTATTGTTGTATTGTTTATAAGCGTTTTAGGAATCATTCCTATCAATTCAGTCAAATGTTCAGATAATTGAAGACTGTAATATCTAAATCTAATAACATACTTGTGAAGTTGTTCCTTCATACTGTCCCTGGCTGTAAAGTTGAACTGTTGGTGACTGCCACTGTAGCTATCATTTCTTAGCTTTTGCTACAAACTTGCTGTGACTAGCTTTCAGTATGAACTTACAGCCCTTGATCTCAAATGCCCACTTACTGTCACCATGATGAGTTTTGTAATCTTCTGTAAATTAGTCTGCATAGCACATACTACAAAGAGGTGTGTTTTTATTGAGTCATATATTTTGAAGTTTATTAAAAACCATGTACTGTTGTAACATTTCAGATCCATGCCTGGTCTGGTTTTATGTTTATTTATATTAATAATGTATATAGAGTTAAATGGTTGATTGGCTGACTGACACTGATAGACTAATCAACTAATTTCCTGACTAATAGACTCTTGCACAGAGAGTATTTTGGAGATCTTTAATACGAGAGTGTCACATGATATAATGTGGTCTACTTTCTATCCAGGTATAGTAATTCTGAGATCTGTGGCAAAATGTGTCAACCACCGTGGTTGGTCTGTTTTCTTGGTGGGACAAGACATACCTTGAATTGGTGATAATAGTGAAACTCATCAGGTCTGGCTCCATCTGTGGAGAGAAAGCAGTTTGCAAATGCAATTCAAACCAGATATATGTGAATGATACACTTGGGCAGGACAAACATGGCAAAGGAATATATAATGAATAGTAAGACCCTGGAAAGCACCAAGGATCAGGGGAACCTTAATATTGTTAGAACCCTTGCTGATTTTTCATTATTTTCTTTTTATGCTTTTACCAATTTTGAATTATGAGCTGGAAATGACTGGAGGAGTTTGGGACAGCTTGTGTCAAAAGGAAAAGATGTGTTTGTTTGTGAGGCCAGGTCTGGAGACTACTTGCAGGCTAAGTCTTGAAATAAAAAGGTTCTAACAGATACAGCAATTATTTGTAAATCTTTTTCAGTTTAATTTTACTGTGCTGTGAATGCAGAAGTAGAAAGGTTGATTTGGTTCGGCTGTTGTCTGCGCGTCCTAACACAATTAGAGGCTTGTTTGGGATTTTGAAACAATGTCAATAGAGGTCTGAAACTGGAGTTTGGCACTTCAAGTGGGTATTCAGACAGTGGATTTGTACTCAGACTTAAGATGGCACTAGAAATTGTCAGAGTGTTTTAACGGTCAGATGTTTCCGTTGTACAGTTGCAGACTATGGCTAAAGGTAAACTAGTGGAGTTAGCAAGCAGACTGGAAATAAAGTTGCCAGAGCAAGCTAGGAAGTCAGACATTATAGGTTTAATGATGGAACAGATGGCTTTAGTGGAAATAGAGTGGTACAGGCATTGTATTGGACGCATCAGTAAAATATGAGTTGCAGTTCAGACAAGCGGAAATGAGAAAATTGGAGATGGAATTCCAAAAGGCAGAAAAAGCCAGGGGAATTTCAAGAAGAATTAGAACTTTTAAAAACTCGAATTCCAAAGTGAAGAAAGAGACAAAGAAAGGGAAGAAAGAAAGAAATAAGGGGAGGAAAGAGAGAGAGAATAAGGATTTAAATTAAAAATGATGCAGGTTTGGGAAAGCATGGAAGAGGATGGTTCTAATTATAATTTATGGTTCAGTCAGGAGATGTTTAAGGTTATGCAGGCTTTGCCAAAATTTGAAGAGAATCACATGGAAGCATTTTTCATGATGTCTGAGAAGATAGCAACAGAAATGAGGTGGGCAAAAGTAGATTGGACCTTCTCCTTACAAAGTAAATTAACTGGTATAGCACATGAGATTTAGACATCCCTATCAGAGGATTATTCTGGGATTATAATGAGGTGAAAGGTTAATTTTAAGTGCATATGAGTTGGTCCTAGAAGCATACAGACAGCTGTATAGGAACTTAGGGAGGGGTTGGACAAACCTACACTGAGTTTGAAAGAGTTAAACAGAATAATTTTGAGATGTGGATAAGAATGTTCAAAGCTGAGAACACATACCGTGCTCTCAGAGAAATCAGTCTTTTAGAACAGTTTAAAACTTCCTTACCTTCTGCAAACAGAACTCATGTAGAAGGCCAAAAGCGTAACAAAAGCAATACAAGCAGCTACAACGGCTGATGATTATGAACTGATCCATAAATCTTTTTTCTGTCATCTTGAGATGTTTGAGAAGAATAAAAAGTGGGAGAGTGAAAGGAAGGCAGGTAGCCAGGGAGGGAATGGACAGTAGGGACATACTAATAAACAAAAACAAAGTTGCTGGAAAAACTCAGCAGGCCTGGCAGCATATGGGGAGGAGAAAACAAAGTTGACATTTCGTGTCCAGTGACCCTTCCTCAGAATCGAACTCAGTTTTCTCATCCACAGATGCGGCCAGACCTGCTGAGCTTTTCCAACATCTTTGTTTTTGTTTCTGGTTTACAGCACGCACAGTTCTTTTGGTTTTTACACACTAAGAAATCCTCCTCAAATTAGAAATGAAATTGCTGAGAATAGAGGTGAAGTTTAGAGGCTTAAATGTTTCTATTGTAATAAATTGGGCCATGTCCATTCAACTGGGACTTAAAAGAATTTGTAAAAATGAGTCAGAGAAGAGAACATAAAAGGATAGCATCACAAACAAGGTTGTAACTATAACAAAAGGCCCAGGATGAATTCTGTTATTAGTACGGAGATGTGTAAGGTAGATGAGAGGTACGCAGGAATTTTGTAAAAATGGAAGGTGAATGCTATTTTTTTCAAGTAAGGTAGCTAACCCTACAACCATACTAAGATGGCGGCATAGTGGTTAGCACTGCTGCCTCACAGCAGGTGACTCAGGTTCAATTCCACCCCCAGGTGACTGTGTGGAGTTTGCACATTGTCCCCATATCTGGGTGCTCTGGTTTGCTCCCACCGTCCAAGGATGTGCAGGGTAGGTGGACTGACCATACTAAATTGCCTACAGGGATGTGTAGATTAGGTGGGTTATAGGGGGATGGGTCTGGGTGGGACACTCCTAGGGTTGATGTGGACTTGTTAGGCTAAAGAGCCTATTACCGCAATGTAGGTATTCTATGATTTTCTGAGGAAGAAATATAGGAGCAACGCAGTCACCTTTATTGGAGAAAGAATTGATTTTGCCTCCAGAGTTTACTGGGAGCTAAAGTATTAATAAATGGGATTGGTGGAGAATATATTCCCATTCCATTATGTAAAGTACAACTAGAGTGTGATTCGTTATCACGAGAAGTGATTGCTGGAGGAATGAAGATATTATTGTTGAGGAAGTAGACTTAATTCTGGGTAATGATTTGGCAGAACTAAAGGTAGTAGCTTCACCTGAATCTCAAAAAGGAGGTACAAGAAACACAGCAATTTAAGGAACAGGTTCCTGGTAACATTCCTTCATGTGTGGTAACCAGGGAAACAGTTAAATAAAATCTATCAATGTGCGTTGATGTGATACCACAAACAAGTAAAAGTACAGCTGAAACTTTCCTAAAAGATAAAGATAATATACGTGGAGTGTTTGCTATAGCGTCCTTAATTATGGCACAAAAAGCAGACCTTTAATTAAATAAGTTAACGCTGTATCTTTGACTTCAGTCAATCTACATCTCTCACTGAGGTAGAGACCAAAGAAAGTGCAAAGTACTATTATCTTAAGAACAAAGTGTTAATGAGGTAGTGGTGATCCCCCTCATTAGACCCACAAATGAAGAATGGGTGGTTACACATCAAACAGTGGTACAGCCCATCTTACTTAGGGAGATATTGTGACTAGCATATGAGATTCCTACGGCAGGACATGTGGGTATTTGCAAAACTCAGGCATCCATAAAGAGTTATTTTGCCTGATCAAAATTGCATGAAGATATCCTGCAACTTTGCAAAGCATGTCAAGTAGGAGGCAAACCACAACATGTGATTAGACCAGCATCCCTGATTCCTACACTAGCTTTTCAGGCCCATTTTAGAGATAAATTGCTTAGCCAGAAAAGTAAACTTCAATATTAGTGTGCGTGTGTCCACATTTCTCAAAAGGTTCATAACAGCATTCAGAGGAACATTTAAAAACTTCCTAAAAAAGAAGAAAGAGTGGCCTGATAAACATGCCACAAGCAGAGTTTTTAAAGCAGGAGATGACATTTTAGTACTTTACAATTACAAAATGAACCATTGAAAGCAAACTTTAATGACACCAACAAAATAATTAAAAGGGTTAGTCAGGTAACATACTTAATTAATACTCCTGACCATAGGAAAAAGAATCAATTGTGTCATGTGAACATGTTAAAACAGTGCTACTGTAGAGAAGACAATGAAGATGCATAGGTATGTCAAGCAGTAAGTGTAGTAGAGGAAGATATTTTTAGAAAGGATGAAAATCAAAGAGAATTGAACAATTCCCAAAGTGAACATCTTATTATTAAGTTAACAAATTCAGAGATGTTTGTCAATTCTGGCACTGAATTTTCATACCTGGAGAAATGTCATCAGGGAGATACAGAGAGCTTGCTCGGAAAACACAAAAGTTTACAAAAGTACACTTGGATCTCTAGCATCCACACATTTTGCTATTATTTATATATACCCTACATGACTCTTTTTTTAAAAAACGACAGTCAACATAGACTCTTGAAATGGCTGCTATAATCACATGACTGAAATTAAATGGAACCTTGCAAAACTTTCTGCATCTCAAAGCCAGCTAGACATTAAAACCACCAACTCCTGGAAACTTGCCCTGCTATTAATTGTGGCTACGAGCTATCGAGGGATGGCCTGACTCCCATGAAGACTATGACAGAAACAATTGCAAAGTGCTGCTGTCTGATACCAATGTTATAATGACATTCCAATTAGTCACTGAGATGGATCATTCGTATCTCACAATCACCATTTTGAGGGCAATCAAAGTACCCTGTTTCTGAATGAATTAGCAGAAGCAGCCTGTCACATAACTGGAACCTGCATTTGGTCAAGTGTTTAAGCATACAATTTGGATTCCTGACTTCAGTTGCTGTTTGAATACCACGAGAAGACCACCTCTCGGCCTTGGCAGCTAAGCAGACTGCTCTCCAGCTTTCTCTCATGGATCTCATCTCCAAAGTAAAATCTTGCATTTTGCCTGAAAACTGGCCTCACTACCCAAGAACAAGAAATATCGCTGTATCTTTGATTTCAGTCAATCTACATCCCAGTTCCCGAGGCAAGAATTGCTATGGGATCAGTCAACTGAGAAACACTCAAATGGTTATTGACCTACTGGATCTAAGTTATACAAATTTATACTCAATATCTTTGATTTTTAAGGAAACAAATGTAAGTTCTTCCCTTTCTACCTTGCATGCTTGTGTACGTGAGAATGAAGTAGTGAATCAATTCCCCCATATTTTGAACGTTCTGTTAATAAATTCTACCTCACCTATGGTTTTTCAAAAATTGAAATCCCAAAACGGGACTTCAGAGAACGCCATCTGGCCTACAATAGTGAAAGGACTGCAGTAAAAAGGGATAAGAAAATTAAATTGCTCTTGTTGGGTTTAAATAGGTTCTATCCATCTTAACAGCTTCTTTGATCATTGTAGATTAGTCAATTAGATCACTACTATATTAAAGAAGTACAAAGCATTTTCTTCAATCTTCCCTTAAAATGTAATGCAGGTGAAACAATGATGGATGCTACAAGTCTAGATATCTTTGACATGTGCCCAACACTGAACACAGAACTCTGTATTGCTATACTATAATTTCTGTTGCTTTATATTCCAGCTCTCTTGATGAAAAGGTCAACAATCCATTTGTTCTAACTTTTGTTAACATTCACTTATATAGGGTCAAATGTTCTTTGAATCTTTCTTCATAATTGGTGTGCGACAAAATCCTCTGAGCATCTCATTTCCCTCCATGTACAGTTAATATTTTAAAAGTGATTGAACTTGCCTAAATATATAAGCTACCTGTTTATTTCAATATGTGGAACATTCCAGATTGCAATGTGGATCTTAGAGGGAGCATTCCTGCCTTTCCATTGTTCCTGTTCTTATTCATCTCATAAATCCCATTTCAACTCTCTTCTTGTTTAACAGATCATATTATACTCTAATATATCCCAAAATACCTCTCTTCTTCCTTCCTATTCTTCTCTTCTCATATTTCCCATTCTTTCTTCTATTAAGCAACCTGTTCTCCATTGGTTCTCATACGTACCATTCTCTGACTCCTCCGAGGTGACCAGTTTTCTCTCCCCTCTCATGCATGCAGTTCTCACATCCCACACCTGAATCATGGCTGCTCTTTCCAACATTGTCAGAACAGTAGAAAAGAGCAAACAGGATGCATAATCTGGATTTGCTTCCTAAGAAACTTTAAAAATCCATTAATCTTTCCAAATAGTGAAATGAAACTGACGTAACATGATCTCTCATTTATTATCGATTAAACAGACAATTTAAATTCACTTGCTATTTCCAGCTTGGTTCATATGACTTAATCAATATTTAAGGAAAGTATTTAGCTGGCATATCTCAGATCTATGGTCCATAACCCAATCTGCATCATAATCTTGATTCAAGGCTCATGGAGATTAAATCCACAGATCAAATTCACCCTGATTCTGTAGGCTGAATTTTGCACAAAATGGCTAAGTGTCAATTTTGTTGAGCTCCGTGGCTGGTTTCTCCCCAGTTTTGTCTCTTAGTTTTTTAAGGCATAAATACTGAACCAAGATTGTGGGGGATAAACCCCTGACTGTCCATTCTATTGCCTGTGAGATCCTTCATGTTTGAACAAGAGGCAGAATGGGCCTTGGTTTAATGAAGTCCATACTTTTCAGAGGTTCTATTTTATTCACGAGTATTTTGTGCTGTTCTCAACTACTTAGCAAACCTGATAGTGGAATGAATTGTACACTGATGTTTCACAGATAGTGAGTGTCCAAGTTGACTGATGATAATATCCAGGGGATATATATTATTTCAAACTGTAATCCCCAAGATATTACGATAGTTTACTCACAAATAATGTAATTATTCTAGATAAATGTTGACAAAATTGTTCAATACTTCCTCATTGGGGAAATTTGGAGGGTGGGGTAAGATTAAAACATCTGTGACCACAACAACAGATGCCATTACTAGATTAAAGACAAAGACGAAGTTAAAACTTAGTAGCAAGACTCAAAGTGAGAACATACAGCAGATCTGTCCAGAATAAAACTGTTGGACAGACCTATATTTAGGCTATGTATTTATATAGCAAATTTCATAGAGATAAACATCCCAGAGCATTTTTGTAGGAAGAGAAGAATATCACAATAAGCTACATTAAAAAAGGACAGAAATTTGCATTGTTTTGATTAAGTGTCAATTTTCTCAAGCTTTAGGGAGGTTTTCTTGTGCATCTTACCAAATTCACTTAATTAACCACTTGCACCACTTGTCATACTCAGAACAGCTTACCACTGGACTGGCAGTGGAGGCCACGAAACCAGATCATGTCAGCCTGGAACCTGGGTCAGAGCAGTTGCAGCTCTCTGAAGGAATGTCTAACAAATGTCTAGCACCTTTGATAAGGTTCCACATGGTAGGCTATTGTAGAAGATACGGATGTCCCGGAATGTAGGGCTGGCACAGTACACTGAAAGAAAAACACTACTAATCCATAGATACCCTGCACAATTCCTAACATTTTCTCCAGACATGGCAGAGAAGGGTAAATTGGCAGACACTTTGCAAGTTGGAACCTAGAGGCCCTGGTGGATGGGTGATGCAGAGTCTGGATGTCATCTTCCCTCTGGACTGGCAGTGGAGGCCATGAAACCAGACCATGCCAGCCTGGAACCTGGGCCAGAGCAGTTGCAGCTCTCTGAAGGAATGTCTAGCACCTTTGATAAGGTTCCACATGGTAGGCTATTGGAGAAAATATGGAGGCATGGGATTGAGGGAGATTTAGCAGTTTGGATTACAAACTGGCTTTCTGTAAGAAGGCAACGAGTGGTGGTTGATGGAAAATATTCAGCCTGGAGTCTGGTTACTAGTGGTGTGCCTCAATGATCTGTTTTGGGACCACTGCTGTTTGTCATTTTTATAAATGACTTGGACACAGGCATTGGTGGATGGGTTAGTAAGTTTACAGATGACACTAAAGTCGGTAGAGTGATGGACAGTGTGGAAGAATGTTGCAGGCTGCAGGGAGACTTGGATAAACTGCAGAAGTGGGCTGAAAGGTGGCAAATGGAGTTCAATGCAGATAAATGTGAGGTGATTCACTTTGGGGAGAATAATAGGAAGGCAGAATACTGGGTCAATGGAAAGATTCTTGGTAGTGTGGATGTGCAGAGGGATCTTGGTGTCCATGTACATAGATCCCTGAAAGTTGCCACCCAGGCTGATAGTGCTGTTAAGAAGGCTTACGGTGTGTTAGGTTTTATTGGTAGAGGGATTGAGTTCTGGTGCCGTGATGTCATGCTGCAACTGTACAAAACACTAGTGTGGCCCCACCTGGAATATTGCGTGCAGTTCTGGTTGCCCCATTACAGGAAGGATGTGGAAGCATTGGAAAAGGTGCAGAGGAGATTTACCAGGATGTTGCCTGGTCTGGAGCGAAGGCCTTATGAATAAAGGCTGAGGGACTTGGGTCTGTTCTCATTGGAGAGAAGAAGGCTAAGAGGGGATTTATTAGAGACATATAAGATGATCAGAGGATTAGATAGGGTGGACAGTGCGAGTCTTTTTCCGAGGATGATGACGTCAACTTGTATGAGGGGGCACAGCCGCAAATTGAGGGGTGATAGCTATAAGACAGATGTCAGAGGCAGGTTCTTTACTCAGAGAGTGGTAAGGGCATGGAATGCCCTGCCTGCCAAAGTAGTTAACTTAGCCACATTAGGGGCATTTAAACAGTCCTTGGATAGGCACATGGATGATGATGGGATAGTGTAGGGGGACGGGCTTAGATTAGCTCACAGGTGCAACATCGAGGGCCGAAGGGCCTGTTCTGCACTGTATTGTTCTATGTTATATGTAAATAGAAGATGATCACTGACCTTCTGTACTCCACTAGCATAACTACCAACATCTCTCCAATATTACATATGCACTATCTCTGCTATTGAACCACCTCCTAGCAATCTGCAACACCTTTCCTCACTCACTCTCACTTCCAATCCCAACACTACTAACTTTATGTGACCTCCACACTGCGTACTCACTCGCTGGGATCACCGCTCTATCTGCAACAAAAATAACAGTCATGTCACCCACTTACATCCCCCTTAAAAACCAGCCTCTGTCTAATTCAGGAGGAAAACTGCTTACAATAGGGCAGAAAAAGTTAGTATTGGTGATGCGCTGCCTCATGTTTGGCTGCTCATCCCTTATGGGGACACAATTCTGACTGTGGCCGCCTAAGTATCCAAGTCTTGGACTGGTAGTGTCCAAGTCTTGGACTGAAAGTGGAGACTGCTCTTGACTTACTGTGTTTAGGTTTCTTGACTAAATACCATCTCCTTTGACTTGACTGAGGACTGTTGCCAACAATGACAAGCTTCCTGGTTTTGTGTCCATGCTAAGCAGCAAAGCAAAAAAATGCAAGGAAAGGAAACTGTGAGCATCCAGGTAGGCTCAAAGTGAGTAAAGTGTAAGGAAGTAAGCAAACAGCCCAGAAATGCAGTTTGGTCCAGTCCATGAGCTGGATGCATATCTCTGAGGACATGGTGTTATTGCTGCAACATTACAATAATACTTCAGGGCAGATGAGAGATGTGCCATGAGGATTCTAAGAGGCTGGCACATGTTGGATGTGAATGTCCGCAGATGTGATGTATGTGTGGCTTGTGCTCGTGGAGTGTGCCCCGATATTTCGATGCCTAAGATCTAACATGGAGACTTGTGGGCTGAAGTTGCCAAGTACCAGCTCTGACTTCCAGGTCAAGAAATCTCAGCATCTTGTTTGCATGAGGCAGATGAAAGAAAGTAAGTTAATATGTAAATATTGAAATAAACTTAAATGTTCATAAAACACTCCCAATGGAAAATCATAAGAAAAACATAAAAAAAGGAGCAGGAGTACACCATTCAGCCTGTTAAGTGTCCTGTGGCATTGAATAAGGTTGTGGCTAATCTTCTACTTCAATATGATTTTCCTACACCATCTTGTGCCCTTTAACGTTTTTAGCATGTAGAAATCTATTGATCTCAGTCTTGCATACTGTTGCAACTCATTGGGGTAGCACATTGGAAATCAATTGCCACCAATCCTAGAATTGTCACAGAAGTTAAAGATTTTATCAAAATTCACAAAATCCCAAAATCTGCCTGTCTTTTCAATGCAGGTTGACAAGACGGCATGGACTAGGTTCCTGTGCTGAGCAAGATTTATAACCTATTAGAAATTACCGTGTTCCATTTGCAGGTGAAAAAAATGAACTGTTGAATGTAACTCTACTAAAATTCTCAAACCGTTATAAAATTGTCCTTGCATACACATAGTGAAAGATGCAAACAAAAAACAAAATTGATGTTATGGATGGAGGAAAAACTGAGTACAAAATTCAATAGTCCCAGTCTTCAGGGTTCACTCAGATACTCGTTTTGGTTCACAATGACTTGCTAGTCCTCAATCTCTCCTCTCTAAGTACTTTGACTTGTTATTAGGAGGCACAAAGTGACCTGTAGCAGTGACCTGTAGTGTCCTGTAGCAGCATTGTGGTGAAGCAATCTGGGAACAATTGTCTGACAGGCAGCACCATTGTGAAGTAGTCTGGGAACAGTTGATTTGCTCAGGTGGCTGGATAACAGGTTGGCAACGCAGAGTGATGACAACAGCCCTGATGGCTGAGATTACCATAAGGACTTGCTTTGTTAACATCTCATCTTCTGGTAATCCTCAAGTTAAATCTGGTGAGAGAGCAGCCATATGATCTGGTAAGACTATGGCGACTTTACCTTTTAGAAGCAGCCTGGGAATAGTATCCTGCAGCTGCAGCAGCAGCAGCACAGTGAAGCAGTTTGGGAATAGTGTAAAAAAATGGTGCGGTGCAAGTGGAAGTAACTGATTGTTTAAGGCCCAGGCATAATTTATACTATTTTTATTACTAATAGTTGGCAGGTCTTTATGTTGGATTTATAGTTAGCAGAAATCCAGAGATAAAGAGCCTTAGAGTAATTACATTAGTGATTTAGATGAGGGAACAAATGCAAACAAGTTTGCAGACAACGTAAAATTGGGTGGGAATGTGAACTGTGAGGAAGATGCAAAGGTGCTTCAGTGTAATTTGGAGAAGTTGAGTGAGCGGGCAAATGCATGGCAGATGCAGTATAATGTAGATAAATGTGAGATTATCCACTCTGGTAGCAAAAACAGGAAGACAGATTATTATCTGAATGAATAAATTAAGAAAGGGGAATTGCAATGAGACCTAGATGCCCTTGTGCACCAGTCTCTAAACATAAGCATGCAGGTACAGTAGGGAGTGAAGAAGGCAAAATGTATAATAAAACAAAGAGCTTCAGATGATGGCAATACATAAAACAAAAATTGCTGGTGGAACTCAGCAGGTCTGGCAGAATCTGTGGAGAGAATATACAGCTAACATTTCAAGTCCAGTGATCCTTCGCAAGAGCCCTTTTGTCGAAGCCAATTACATTTTGGCCTTGATACCAAGAGGATTTGAGTACAGGAGCAAGGGTAGCTTGTTGCAAATGTACTGAGCCTTGGTATGACCATAATAAGTGTACATAGTACAGTTTTAGTCTTATCTTTGGAAGGATTTTCTGTCAATGGAGGGAGTGCAACAAAGATTTACCAAACTGATTCCTGGGTTGATAGGATTGATTTGTGAAAGAGTCTGGTTCAGTTCATTGCAATTTAGAAGAATGCGAGAGCCTACAAAGGCCTATAAAATTTTAACAGGATAACCAAGGCAAATACAGGCAGAATGTTTTAATGACTGAGGAGTCCAGAATTCTCCAGGAGTCACAGTCTCTAGATATGGGGTGGACAATTTAGGACTGGGGTGAGGTGAAATTTCTTCATCCAGAGAGTGCTAAGCCTATGGAATTTGCTGACACAGAAAGCGCTTGAGACCAAAACATTGAATGAGCTCAAGAAGGAGATAGATATACTTCTTACGGCCAAAGGTATGAAAAGCTATTGGGAGAAAGTGGGAACAGGGTATCCAATTGGATAATCAGCCATGATCATATTGGCTGAATGACCAACACCTGCTCCTGTTTTCTATGTTTTTATGAGACAAAACAGTACCTAATCCTGAAAAGCCTGAAAGATAAATTGGTTACAAAGTTTGAGGAATCACACCACTACTGATTTTTAAAAGGGAAAATAAAAATAAGAAAATAAAGTAAAAAGTACCTCTGTTAGGAACTAAAGAAGAGAGAATTAAGAACAATTCAAATAATCTCTTCTTCTTGTCCATAAGCATTTGCAGTTTTGTAGAAATGAGAACTGTTAAAAATTGAGAAGTTCAAACTACATGGACATTAACCACTTCAGGAATTCTGCTATGCATAGGAACAATCTTGCAACTGAGACAAGAGAGGACAAGTCACAACCATCTATTCCAGGTAGTGTCTTTCATAAAACCATAGCTGCTTTTACGCAGACTTGTTTACTGACACTTTTCAAAAGTGTTAACCACTATCACATCCACACAAGATAGTAAGGTACTTTGTGCTGAAGACAAACAATCCTGCAGAATTTGTAACAACATCAGTGCTGTTGACTGACAAAACATCTGGTCCCTCATTTAATTGCTCACAAAGTGCCAACGGAGACGGTCTTCCTCTCACTTGGAATATTTTGGAAGTATAGTTTTCCAATTTCAGTTAGTATCAAATGAGATTCACAGCATATGGCAACATTTCTTGTGCAACTCTCTGCTGCTAGAATCAGATAATCCCTACACTGTAGGAAGAGTTCATTCGGCCCATCAGTCTCACCAACCCTCCAAAGAGCATCCTACCCAGAGCCACCCCCCGACCTCATCCTCATAACCCCCCAATTACCATTGCTGATCCACCTAGCAGGCATATCCGTAGACATGACAAGGAAATTTAGAATGGCCAAACCTAACCGGCACATCTTTCAACTGTGGGAGGAAACTGCAGCACCTGATGGCAACCCATGCAGACATGGGGACAATGTGCAAACTCCACATGGACAGTCACCCAAGACTGGAATTGAACCTGGGTCCCTGGTTTTGTGAGTTTGCAGTGCTAACCACTGAACTACTGTGCCACCCTGCTCATCTCATTTACTATGCAACTGAGCTATTAAGTTCCTTTTTTAGGAATTGTATGACTGGAGAGGCACAAGTGCTTACCACTGCTGTGACCCTTCAGCAGTTACACCACTGAAGTTCTGCAAGCTACTTCAGACATTACAAGGCAGGAACTGCTGCTCTCTCTGTACATCTCTATGTTCAGGGCTTAGCCCAGAGGAAAGAGAAGATCATTCCCTGCTTTGTGCATGGCAACATGCAGGTAGACCAGGTGGTGGCAAGGAATGCAGTCCTTTTGCTAGCTGACCACCACAGAAGGCCATACCACCAGATCAGACCAGGCTGGACATATATTGCAGTCCGGACAGTGCTGTGTCCCAGGTGAAATGGGATGTCCAGCAATACAGGAAGAGGGTTGCTGATCCTCTGCACTCCACGTGCGTAAGTGCCAGCATCTTCTCTCTGCTACCTCACATTCGCAAAGCTACCATTCAGTCAAACTCTACTACTGAGCACACATTTCGCCGAGGCTTACAGACTATAACTCTCAGTTATACATTAATCATGTTTACTCAGTGGCCCTCATCCACTGAAAACTATGAAACTTTGCTGCCCTCTGTGCTTCCATAAGAAATAGGAGCAGAACCAGCTCATTTATGCTATTGGGTATGCTCTGTATTCAATGAGATCGTGGCTGTTCTGAATCCTCAACTCTACTTTCCTGACCTTTCCTGTTAAACCTTCATTCCCTCACTGATTGAAATTTGTTTGATCCCAGCCTCAAAGATACTTGATGATCCATTTTCAACACACCTTTTCAGCAAAGAATTCCATAGATTCACTACCCCCTGAAAGAAGAAATTTCTCATCTTGATCTTAAATGTGTAACCCCTTTATTCTGAAATTGGCCCTTGGGTCCTAGACACTCCCACAAAGGAAAACAACATTTCCATATCTATCCTGTTAGTCAACACCATCAGGGTTGTGGCATGATGGAGTGGTGGAGAAGGAGCAAGAAAGCTGGCATTCAGTGTGATTTTGGTGAGACTAAATGAAGCTTAATCCCTCCTGATTTGTCTGAAACCTTTGACACAATTGATTACATCATACTCCTCCAACATTTCTCCACCTGCCAAAGTCAATGTGAATGATATCAAGACCTGTCTGCAAAGCAGGCACAGAGACTAATTAAAAGCCCAGTGCTGTTGCATCATTGGTGTTCACATTTCAATTAAGTCCATGTCTTCCTGAAGAATATGGTACTAAGCCACAAAATAGTGTGACCTCAGGTTGATAAGCCAACTTGTCTGATTTTAACTGACTGACGGGCAGTAAAATCAGTTCAGGCCCTTTACATGAAAATCTGGGTGAGCTAGTTATTGGTGAATAAGATTAGTTTCTTTGGTTCACTTGCAGCAAGTGGGCATCACTGACTAGCCAGCATTTGTTACCATTCCCAGTTGCCTTGAGAAGTTTGTGGTGATTTGCCTTCTTGAACCACTGCAGTCCCTATGCTATTTGTTGGCCCATAATGCTCCTTTGAAGGTAATTCCAGGATTTTGCTGTGACAGTGAAGGACCAGCAATATATTTCCAAGTCAGGATGGTGAATGGTTTGGAGGAAACATGCAGGTGGTGGTGTTCCCACGTATCTGCTGCCCTTGACCTTCTAGATGGAAGTGGTTCTGGTTTTGGAAGATGCTGTTAAAGGATCTTTGGTGAATTTCTGCAGAGCTAAAGAGCCTTTTTCTACCTGTAGACCTCTATGACTGTATGATTCATAAACTAATCCCTAAAGGTTCAAGTAGTTGTCTGTGTAGATAAGTAATAGAAGACTTATCAATGATATATACTGGTAAGTTGTGCAATTTTAGCTGTCTCAGTTGTATTCGCAGCAGTACCTGGGCACACTTGAGTGCAACCAGACCTTGGGTCTGCCAGCCTACACATAATCTCTTTGGGATTACATGACGAAGGTGTCAGGAAAAAGGGTGCGTACTGTGTGGGAAAACAGAATTTCTTTAACTGGGGCTTATTCAGCTGTTTATTTGAAAAGTTCTGAAACACAATTGGTTTTTGCTGCAATGAAAATATTTTCTGAAGAAGGGTCCAGACCCAAAACATCAGCTTTCCTGCTCCTCATATGCTGCCTGGTCTGCTGTGTTCCTCCAGTCCACACCTTGTTATCTCAGTCTCCAGCATCGGCAGTTCCTACTATCTCTGGGTTTTTGCTATGTTAGATAGTCTAATGACGAAATTTCAATTTAGCTAGTTGCATCAGAAATGGTTTGGGTGCTTCCGCTTTTTCTCCGTTTATATCCTTCTAAGAACCCCACATGAAATTTCATTTGTCATGGTCATATTTCTGGTTGTTTTCTTTCACTAGCCTTTCATTACATCCCGCTACAATAACTGTGCATCACTTGGGGTGAAACTTGGATTTAGCGGTTAGCCTTTTCATTTCTGAATCAGAAATAGGATTCATTGTTTAAATAATGCTTTAAACTCTTAAAAAGTCCAAATGAAGAACATCCAGCAATATCCAAATGTTATACTCACATCAGGTGGGTGTGGGTGACTCCTCCAATTGAATGTGTTGCGGAATCCCATGAAATACACCCATCGTGCAGATTTAAACAGTATAAAAACAATTATGGAGAGGTTATGGAAGTAACAATCACATTGATTGGTGATACCAATCTAAGATCAGTGTGATTCACTTTCAAATGCCCTCTGATAATAAAATGTGAGGCTGGATGAACACAGCATGCCCCACCGCATCCCTAAACCAGCCTAATTCGTCCCCTCCCCCCACTGCACCACACAACCAGCCCAGCTCTTCCCCTCCACCCACTGCATCCCAAAACCAGTCCAACCTGTCTCTGCCTCCCTAACCTGTTCTTCCTCTCACCCATCCCTTCCTCCCACCCCAAGCCGCACCCCCATCTACCTACTAACCTCATCCCACCTCCTTGACCTGTCCGTCTTCCCTGGACTGACCTATCCCCTCCCTACCTCCCCACCTATACTCTCTCCACCTATCTTCTTTTCTCTCTATTATCGGTCCGCCTCCCCCTCTCTCCCTATTTATTCCAGAACTCTCACCCCATCCCCCTCTCTGATGAAGGGTCTAGGCCCGAAATGTCAGCTTTTGTGCTCCTGAGATGCTGCTTGGCCTGCTGTGTTCATCCAGCCTCACATTTTATTATCTTGGATTCTCCAGCATCTGCAGTTCCCATTATCTCAAATGCCCTCTGAAATAGCCAAAGCAGTTAATTGACTATTTCAAACTTTTATGGCAAGGAATAAACAAACAGTATATGCCAACATTGTTGTTCAACTCTGTTATCTACCTACTGATATTCAGAGAGACTTCGTTTGCTTCTGTGGATGAAATTTAAAATAGTATTTTGTCTTTTGTAAACATCTTAAATTGGTGAAAGGTCAATTTTATCAACCAGGGATGTGACGGTGAAATTGAAATGGAAACTAAAGACCCTAAAGGTAACATGAATGTGGAAGCACATAGCATGGGTATAGCTCTCAATGAATACTCTGTTGGTCTCATTTGTTAAATGTTAAAAGATAAAGTATATATTTACTTAAGGACGGGTGTGAAATATTGGATGGGATAAACATGGTGAGGGAGAAAGTATTAAGGTTCTTATCATCCTTGAAAGTGAATAAACCACCAGGCCCACACAAAATTAATCTCATGCTGCCAAGGGAAGTAAATGAAGAAAAAGAGGAAATAATGTGAAGTGTGTGACTATGCAGTTCCAACAGTGGGAGGCTAAGTCTTGATCCAGAAAAGATAAAAGCCCACATGATTGGCAAGACAACAAAAAACATTAAATATCTCAATGCTCAGTAACTGCAAACTGTACACTCTACAAGATGCACTGCAGAATTTCACCAAGGCTTCTTAGACTGTATGGGGGTAGGCAATGACCAAGTGGTATTAATTGCTAGACTACTAATCCAGAAACCCAGCTGATGTTCTGGGGACCCAGGTTCAAATCCCACCATGGCAGATGTTGGAATTTGAATTTTAAAGAAGTCTGGAATTAAGAATCTACTGATCGCCATTAAATAATTGCTGATCTGTCAGAAAAGCCCATCTTATGTCCTTCAGGGGAGGAAATGTGCCACCCTTACCTAGTCTGGCCTACATGTGACTCCAGACCCACAGCAATGTGGTTGACTCTCAACTGCCCTCTGAAATGGCCGAGCAAGCCACCCAGTTTACCAATCACTACAAAGACTCAAAGAAATGAAACTGGACAGATCACCTGGCATCAATCTAAGCACTGGAAAAGACAACGGCAGAAACAGCCATGTCAATCCTGCAAAGTTCTCCTCACTAACATCTGAAGGTTAGTGCCAAAATTAGGAGAGCTGTCTCACAGACTAGATCAGCAACAGCCTGAAACAGCCATACTCACAGAATCATACCTTACAGACAATGTCCCAGACACTACCATCACCATCCCCGGATATGTCCTGTCCTACCGGCAGAACAGATGCAGCACAGGTGGTGGCATAGTGGTGTACAGTCAGGAGAGTGTTACTCTAGGAGCCCTTGACATTGATTCGGATCCCATGAAGTCTCATGGCTTCAGGTTAAACATGGGCAAGGAAACCTCCTGCTGATTACCACATACTGTTCGCCCTCAGCTGATGAATCAATATTCCTTAATGTTGAACAACACTTAGAGGAAGCACTGAGGATGGCAAGGGCACTCTGGGTGGGAGTTGCAATGTCTGGTCGAGCTGGTTGGGTCCTAAAGGACATAGCTGTCAGACTGGGTCTGCAGTAGGTGGCGAGGGAACTAACGAGTGGGAAAAACATACTTGACCTCATACTTACTAATCTGCGAGTTGTAGTTACATCTGTCTATGACAGTACTGGCAACAGTGACCATCACACAGTCCTTGTAGTGACAGAGTCCCACCTTCACACTGAGAACAACCTCCATTGTGTTGTGTGGTGCTATCACCATGCTAAATGGGACAGTTAGTGATAGACAGAGCTAAGCGATCCCACAACTAACAGATCATATCTAAGTTCTGCAATCCTGCCACACCCAGTCATGAATAGTGGTAGACAGACTTTACACAGATCCAGAAACTCAAGACTGGTCATCCATGAGGTGCTGTGGGCCATCAACAGCAGTAGAATTGTGTCCAGCACAATCTGTAACCTGATGGCCAGCATATCCCTCAGTCAACCATTACCATGAAGCCAGGGGATCAATCCTGGTGCAAAGAAGACTGCAGGATGGCATGCCAGGAGTAGCACCAGGCATACCAGTAATCAACCTGGTGACGCCCCCAAACAGGGCTACTTGCGTGCCAAACTGCGAAAGCAGCTAGTGATAGACAGAGCTAAGTGATCTCACAACTAACAGATCATATCTAAGTTCTGCAGTCCTGCCACACCCAGTCATGAATAGTGGTGGACAATTCATTGGAGGAGGAGGCTCCACAAATATCCCCACCCTCAATGATGGAAGAGCCCAGCACATCAGTGCAAAAGTTAAGGCTGAAGCATTCACAGCAATCTTTAGCCACAAGTGCCGAATGGATGATCCATCTCGGCCTCCTCCAGTAGTTCACAGCATTACAGATATCAGTCTTTAGCCAATTCGATTCACTCCATGTGATATCAAGAAACAGTTGGAGACACTGGATACTGCAAAAGGTATGGGTTCTGACAACATTCTGGCATAGCACTGAAGACTTGTGCTCCAGAACTTGCCGGTCTCCTAGCCAAGCTGTTCCAGTACAGTTACAACACTGGTATCTACCAGGCAATGTGGAAATTTGCCCAAGTATATCCTGTACACAAAAAACAGGACAAATCCAACCTGGCCATTTATTGCCCCATTAGTCTACTCTCAATCATCAATAAAGTGATGGAAGGTGTCATCAACAGTGCTATCAAGCAGCACCTGATCAGAAATAACCTGCTCAGTGACACCCAACTTGGGTTCTGCCAGGGCCACTCTGCTCCTGACGTCATTACATGGACAAAAGAGCTGTATTCTAAAGGTGCGGGGAGACCAACAGCCCTTGATATCAGGGTTGCATTTGACCGAGTACGGCATCAAGGAGCCCTAGCAAAACTGGAACCAATGGGTATCGGGGACAAACTCTCCAGCGGTTGGAGTCATCTCTGAGGCATAGGAAGATGATTGCGGTTGTTGGCAGTCAATCATCTCAGCTCCAGGACATCTCTGCAGGGGTTCCTCAGGGTAGTGTCCTAGGCCCAACCATCTTCAGCTGCTTCATCAATGACCTTCCCACCATCATTAGGTCAGAGGTGGAGATGTTCGCTGATGATTGCACAATGTTCAGCACCATGCATGACTCCTGAGCTACTAAAGGGCGGCACGGTGGCTCAGTGATTAGCACTGCAGCCTCACAGCGCCAGGGACCTGGGTTTGATTCCAGCCTTGGGCGACTGTCTGTGTGGAGTTTGCACATTCTCCCCGTGTCTGCGTGGGTTTCCTCCAGGTGCTCCAGTTTCCTCCCACAGTCCAAAGATGTGCAGGCTAGGTGGATCGGCCATACTAAATTGCCTGTTGTGTTCAGGGGTGTGTGTGGTTTAAAGGGGATGGGTCTGGGTGGGATGCTTTAAGGGGCGGTGTGGACTTGTTGGGCCGAAGGGCCTGTTTCCACACTGTAGGGAATCTAATCTAATCTAAAGCAGTCCATGTTGACATGCAACAAGATCTGGACAATATCCAGGCTTGGAGTAACAAGTGGCAAGTGACATTCACGCTACACAAATGACAGGCTATGACCATCACCAATAAGAGACAATCTAACCACCATCCCTTGACATTCAATGGTGTTACCATTACCGAATCCCCCAATATCAACATTCTCCTGGGGGTTACCATTGACCAGAAGCTCAACTGGGCTCACCACATCAACACAGTGGCTACAAGACCAGGCTAAAAGCTAGGAATACTGCAGCGAGTAACTCACCTCCTGACTCCTCAAAGCCTGTCTGCCACCTACAGGCACAAGTCTGGAATTTGATGGAATACTCTCCACTTGCCTGGATGAGTGCAGCCCCAACAGCATTCAAGAAGCTTGACACCATTCAGGACAAAGCAACCTCCTTGATAAGCACGACATCCACAAGCATTCACTCCCTCCACCACTGATGCTCAGTAGTAGCAGTGTGTACTACCTATAAGATGCACTGCATAAATTCACTAAAGATCCTCACACAGCACCTTCCAAACCCACAATCACTTCCATCTGGAAGGACCAGGACATCAGACATATGGGAACACCACCACCATCAAGTTCCCCTCCAAGTCACTCAGCATCCTGACTTATAAATACGTCGCTGATCTTTCACCGTCCCTGGGTCAAAATCCAGGAATTCCCTCCCTAATAGCAGGGTCATCCCACAGCAGAAGGACTGCAGCAATTCAAGATGGCAGCTCACCACCTTCGCAAGGGCAACTGGGGAGGGGCAAGAAATGCTGGCCAGCCAGTAATGCCAACATCCCACACATAAATAAAAAAGTGTTTCAAACACGTGGTCACTACCATCTAGAAAGACAAGGGCAGCAGATAAATGGGAACACCACCAACTGCAAGGTCCCCTCAAGCTACTCTTCGTCCTGATTTAGAAATATATCACTGTTCCTTCACTATCTCTGGGTCAAACCGTGAAACTCACTCCCAACAGTTGTTAAAGACGTTGTAGTGATTTTTAGTGGGTAGTGAACTTCACAAGCTTCAAAATCTCCCCTCCCCCGACCACATGCCAAAACCAGCCCAGCTAGTCCTCATCTCCCTAACCATTCCTCCCACCTCAAGCCCCACCCCCATCCCCTACCCACTAACCTCACCCCGCCCCCCCCGGCCTGTCCGTCCTCCCTGGACTGACCTATCCCCTCCCTAACTCCCCACCTACATTCACCTTCACTGGCTCTAACCATGCCTCTTTGACCTGTCTGTCTCCTCTCACCCTATCTTCTCCCTTGTCCATCTTTTATCTGCCTCTCCCTGACTCCCTATTTATTTCAGAATCCCCTTTCCTACCCCCATTTCTGAAGAAGGGTCCTGACCCGAAATGTCAGCTTTCCTGCTCCTCTGATGCTGCTAGGCCTGCTGTGTTCATCCAGCTTCACACCGTGTTATCTCAGATTCTCCAGCATCGGCAGGTCCTACTATGTCTGTGGAAAGAATATGTTGATTTTCTCGGCAAATTGTGGCACACAAAAAGTAATGAGTAAAGCCTGTGGAGCTAAAGCTTTTTTCTGTTATTAGTAGCTTAACTTTCCCTGAAGCAACACTAAAACCTTTTAAGAGTGGCCTGACATAGTTGCCTCAAGCCTCCTTTAATTCTGAGATGCTACCAACATTACTTGGCAATTTGAGAACCAGAGGATTCCATATTGATTTTTTTGATTAGGTTAAGATGATTGAGACTTTGCTTTAACCCTTAATGAGATGTTTAGAGACTACTGGCATGAGGAATTAGTGACATAACTTTGCAATAAACACCTAGTAGCTGAAGCCCAACCGAACTTCAAACAGGCACTACAACTGGCTTTATCATTGGAAAATGCAGCAAGTGGAGCATATAAGTTGCAGGGTATTCCATTGGAAATGGACACCCTCGTCAGTCTGACTGAGCTTGGGGAACACGATTTTTGTGTAGGCAATTGCACAGCCTCACTCAGTACATATTCTGATCGGTGAGTTTCTGGGTCAGCCTACAGCAAAACTCCAAAACAAAGCCAAGTCTTGGCCAAATTATTAAAATTTGTTCAGAATCCTGGCTGGGAGGCCATTGTAGTCAGTGCCAGTATGTGGACACAGGACAGTTAAAGACTGCTACAAGATCTAAATTGAGTAAGCTAACTCATAGGCTGGTATTGAGGAGGATATCAAGGGAGAGTTCATACCCTGGAAGGTTTACCAAATCTGGTTTGGAACAGCTCAATTGCTTAGCAACATCAAAATCAGAACCTATTAAAATAAACATCTGGTTAAATGGTCACCTACTTCTAATGGAAACTGAAATCAGTGCAGCTGCATTTGATTGCAGAACCAGTTTTTAATAAAATTCACTCAGGACACCAGCCTTTACGTTTGCGCAAGAACTTGGATAGGCTGAAAATCTATACTAGGGAACCTTTGTAGATTAAAGGTCCAACTTTGGTTTCAGTCTCTTATGAAAAGCAGCTGGCTCAGTTACCAAGGTTTATAGTAAAAGGCTCAGGCCTTAATGAGGTTAAACTGGTTGCAAGAAATTAACCAATGTTGGCTTAATATTTTTTATTTAGAAAATGGGTGCCAAGTGATGTCCTAATTAAACACCCAGAAGTCTTCTAGGAAGCTCTAAAGACTAGCAAAGGCACCACAACCATCTTGCAATTTTTTTTTTCTTTATTCATTAGCCAAAGTCTAGGAAGTAAATGCCATTGGGCGTTCCTCTCCACAGGACCCTGGTGAGCCAAACTATCACAATACTGTACAGGGAGGCATCACATGTCAGCACCACTTTTTTATTCATTCAAAGGATGAGGGTGTGACTGGCTAGGCAGCATTTATTGCCAATTCCTAATCCCCAGACAGCAGTTTAAGAGTTAATCACATCATTGTGGATCAAGAGTCACATTTAGACCAGAGCAGGTAAGGATAGCAGTTTCCTTCCCTAAAAGGACATTAGTGAACCAGATGGGGTTTTCCAACATCAACAAGGGATTTGTGGTCATCATCAGACTCTTAATTTCGGATTTTTTTTTACTGAATTCAAATTCCACCATCTGCCATGGTGGGATTCAAACTCAAGCATCAAGAACATTATCTCGAGCTCTGGATTAACAGTCTAGTGGTAATACTGCAAAACCATCACATCCCCTTTGTCTTGCATGGGATTGTAGGTGTGTCAACGCCTTAGATGACGATAGCTGCTTCTTCACTTCCCCAAAAGTTACATCTTGGCTACAAGACCATTTCCAGGGTTGATCCTTTTGCTATAGCAGATGTAAGGGTGCCAGGATGGAGGGCAAGTTCCTATGAATTTTCTGCAATAATTCACAAGCCCAAAGAAAGACCTAAATTCCACACATGGGAGCAGCGGCGCCTTAGATCGCCCTCGTTTTATCTTCCAACAGGCATAACCCGATCCTGTTGATTCTGTAGGGCAAGTAGGTTACTTTGGGTGGTGGGATCAAACATAAACATTTTTCAAAGGCAGATGTGTGCTTACTAGGAAAAAGTGTGCATACCCAGTCTTGGAGAAACGTTTAAGCACCATGTGCAAATTCTCTAAATGCTCTTTACTGGTCTTCCCAGTTATTAGCAGGTCATCTAGATAAATGGCAACCTGGGGTAGACCTTGTAAAATGTTCTCAAGCACTCGCTGGAAAATGTATAGGCTGATGATACCCTAAAAGACCAGCTTATATCTTGGGACAAACCCTTACAGATATTAATCATGGCATACTTCTGGGAATCCTCATCTGAGAGGGATGAGGTGGGAGTGGGAGGAGGTGCAAAGGAGGTGGGGGAGGAGGGAGTGGGAGTTTGTGAGAGTGGGGATGAGTTAGGGGTTGGGAATTGGGAGTGGGGAGGAGATGGGGGATGGTTTTGTGAGGGAGGGTAGAGGAGATAGGAATGGGTGGGGAAGAGGAGGTAGGAGAGAGTGGTGGAGAGGAAGTGGGAGTTGTGAGGAAAGCTGGGAGTTGAGGGGGAGAGGAGGTGGGAATGGGAGGGGAAGAGAAGGTGGGGAGGTGGTGGGAATTGGGGGGAGAGGTATAGGAGTGAGGAGAGGAAAAGAGGTGGGACTGGGTGAGAGAGAGGAGGTGGAAGTGGGGCAGGAGAGGTGAGAGTGAGGAGGGGAGAGGAGTTGGGATTGGGTAAGTATGAGGGGGGACAGGGGAGAGGGACAGAGATGGAGGGAGGCAGACTGAAGAACAGAGAGGTGGGGGATGGAGAGGAGAGGGTAAGAGGGAGAGATTGGAGAAGGGGAGAGTGTGAAGGAGGACAGAGATTGAACAGTGTGGTTGGGGAGGGGCAATTGGGATTGGGCAAAAGCAGACGTGAGTTGTGGGGAGAGGAGACAGGACTGGGTGCGAGAGAAGATGGGAGTGGAGTGGAAATGAGGGTGGGGGTGAGTGCAGGTGGGAGCGGGAGAGGGGTCTGTGGAGAAAGAGGGAGGTGAGGGATAGAAAGATTGAGACAGAGGGAAGAGGGAGATGGGAGAGGGAGAGAGATGGGGAGAAGGAGAGAGGTGTGGGCAAGAGGGAGAATGAGGGAGGGGGAGGGGTGTGAGGGGAAAGAGGAATTGGAAGGATAGGATGAGGGGGGAGGAAAGGGGGAGAGGGAGAAAAAGAAGGAGGGAGTGAGGTGGGGGAAGAGAGAGGGTGGCAGGGAGAGAGGGGTGTGGGTGCTGGGGGGGGGGGTGGTAGGGCAGGAGAGATGGGGAGGCGAAAGGAGATAGGAGGGAAGGAGATGGTGGAGAGGAGGTGCAGAGAAGGAGGGGGTGCAGAGGGAGAAAGGCATAGAAGAAGAGAGTGGAGAGACATGGAAGAAGGGAGATGAAAGTGGGGGAGCATCAGAGGGAGGGAGAGAGAGAGAATGGGGAGGCAAGGGCGAGAGAGAGGGGTATTGAGACAGTGGGGGAGGGACTCAGAGAGGGCGGTGTTAAGAAAGGGGGAATTAAGAGAGTGGGGCAAGAATTGGTGGGTGAGCAAGTGAGGGGAAGAGAAGGAAGGAAAAAGGGGTGGGGAGATAGACAAGTAGGGGAAAGAGGGGATAAGTGAGAGAGTGGGGCTGGAGAGAGAGAGAGTGGAAAGGAGGGGAAGGAAAGAGAGGGAGGGAGGTGAGAGTTGGAGGGGGTGGGATGGGTGAAGGAGAGGGAGGAAAGGGGTAGAGGGAGGGGGAGGGGAAGGGGAGAGATGGGACAGAGGGAGGGAGCAGGAGAGAGAGCTCAGGGAGGGCAGACAAAGGGAGGAGAGAGTGGGGGACTACAGAAAGGGGAGTGAGAGAGGGAGTGCATGAGTGAGAAGGGAGAGAGAGGGAAGAAGAGAGACATTCAGGGTGGGGATGAAGACGGATGGAGGGAGGTGTAGGGGAGAGGGTGGATAGAGTAGCAGCAGGCGATGGGGAAGCATTGGAGAGTGAGTACATCAAGAATGTAGGTGGTGTATGTTCCTTTGACTCTGAAAAAAACACAAAGTAGTAGGATTTTTAAAAAATGGATCTTATGTGAGAGGGGCTCCCTGTATTTGTCAAATAACGATCTGTAGATTTTCTTCTCTTTCTCTATTTTAAACATTTATATTTCTAAAAATACACACCTAAAAACTAAAACAAATTAAACACAATTTGGTTTACAATCACAAAGAAGAACTTCTGTCAATGCTGCTTACAATGTGGTCTCCTCTACATTGAGAAATTGAAGTGTAAACTTGGTGACTGCTTCGCAGAACATCTACGTTCAGCTCGCAAAAAACACCCTGAACTACCCATTGCCTGCCACTTCAATGCACCACCCTGCTCCCTGGCCAACATCTCTGTCTCTGGCTTGCTATGTGTTCCAGTGAAGCCCAACGCAAGCTGGACGAACAACACCTCATTTTCCACTTGGGCACTGTACAGCCCTCCAGACTCAAATATTGAGTTCAATAATTTTAGGGCCTAAACTCTTCCATGTCCCAGCTCCCCACCCCACACGCCATGCTTTGCTACCACATAGCCCGCCATTACACAGCCCCTGTTGTTAGTCACTAACAGTCTTCATTAACAACTACTCACCCTCCCAGCCTGATCGTTAGCAACTCCTTTGTCTGTCCTCCTGTCTTTCTCTCACTTCGGGCTCTATCCTACCGTTTACTCTCTACCCCACCCACCTTCCTATTTTCTGCATATAAACTTGATGTTTTCCCAGCCACTATCAGTTCTGAGGACCAGAAACGTTAACTCTGTTTTCTCCTTGCAGATGCTGCAGGGCTTGCTGAGCTTTTCCAGCAACTTCGTTTTTGATCCTGATGTACAGCATCTATAGTTCTTTTGGTTTCTTTCTTCAAAGTAATTTGTGTTTGGTGGATTTCGATTTACAGAGCTTCTTATTTAGTTTTTGAACAAAAACAGTTAATGTAAAAAGATATGTGAAGGAGAGATTCTTTATGTATAGAGCTTGTACAGATGCCTACACGCAGCAGCCCTGGAGAGTTTTTTTTTAATCTGGAGTTTGAAAACTGAATGTTGGATAATTTGAGAAGCAGTTGTTTTCTCATTTGTTCAGCTAAGTGTTTGATTTCTTTTTAATATTTACAAGTTTGACATTTTTTCTATGTTTTGCATGCTTGATATTAAATCTGTGGGTAAGAAAAGGTAGGTTATTTTTATATGTAATGCGCTATTGAGTGCTTCTTCTTTTTAGGCTTAAGGTCAATGAGGCCATACAAGAGACACTATGTGATGACTGGTAGACTTATGAAATTGATTACACAGCAGGATTAGTCAGATAGATAGTTGACAGTCAAGAAAGGTAAGAAGGTAAATCAGAAGTCTCTTGTGACTATTCCTCTCTCAAAACGATAGTCCATTTTGGATGCTGTTGAAAGAAATGGTCTCTCAGAGGAAATAGAAGTGGTAGTCAGATCTTGGACACTAAGAATGAATCTAATGTTAAATGGGGCTTGTCAAGATTTAAAAGAATAATTGTTATTGGGGACTCTCCTGCCTGGGGCACAGACAACAGATTCTGTCGCGGTGAGCATGAATCTAGAAGAGTATAATGATTTCCCGGTGTCAGGGTTAAGGACATCTCAGAATGTTTGAATCATATTGTCAAAGGGGAGAGTGAGAAGCCAGAAGTTGCTGTAAACATTGGTAGGAATGGCAGAGTTAGGAAAAGGTTAAGGTTTTGCAGAGTGAATATAACAGGTTAGATAGAAGGCTAAAAAAAAACATCAAAAGTAGTAATCGCTGGCTGATTTTCAGTGCCAAATTCTAATGAGCGAAGGAATAAAAGCATAGGGGAGATAAATCAATGGCTGAAGAGATGGTGTAATGTGCAGAGATTCAATTTCTTGGGTCATTGGGATCTCTTCTGGGTCAGAAAAGACTGTTCAAAAAGGATGGGCTTCACCTGAACTGGAAAGGGACCAATATCCTGGTGGGGAGATTTGTTAGTTTTTTCTAATAGAATCCCTACAGTGTGGAAACGGGCCCTTCAGCCCAACAGGTCCACATCAACCCTCAGAGCATCCCACCCACACCCATCCCCCTATAACCCACCTAATTTACACACTCCTGAACATTACGGGCATTTAGCATGGCCGATCCACCTAACCTGCACATCTTTGGACTGTGGGAGGAAACCAGAGCACCTGGAGGAAACCCACACAGACGTGGAACATGCAAACTCCATACAGACAATCGGTTCAAGGGTGGGATTGAACCTGGGTTGCTGGTGCTGTGAGGTAGCAGTGCTTAACCACTGAGCCACCGTGCTGCCCCTAAATTATAGCAGCCTCTACACTTTTGGGGGTGGGGTCTTAAATAACAGTAAAAATAGAAAGCAAGATGAAGATGGTTCTGAATCAAAAAAGGACAAGTTAATTTGAAAATACAGACAATATCAAGTCAGACAACAAAGTAACTCTGAAGAACTAAACTGCATTTATTTCAATGCAAGGAGTCTTACAGGTAAGGCTGATGAATTCAGCACATGTATCGGAACATAGGGCTGAGATGTTGTACCTATTATAGAAACTTGGTTGAGGGAAGGACGGCAGCTCAATGTTCCAGGTTTCAGATGTTATAGGAAGGATAGAAAGAGAGGCAAGAGGGGAGGGGGAAGTGAGATTTTTATTAAGGAAAGCATTATTACTGTAATTAGAGAAGATATTTCTGAGGGATCCTTTAGTGAAAATATATGGATTGAAATTAGAAATAAGAGGGATGATTACCTTAATGGGATTATACTATAGGCTCCCCAAGAGAGGGAAATTGAGAAGCAAGTAAGTAGAGAGATCTCAAATATAGTTAAGAATAATAAGATTGTAATAATAGTGCATTTTAATTTTCCAAAAATTGATCGGGGCTGCATCGTGTTTAAATGGTGAAGAAATTGTTAATTGAATTCAAGAAAATTTTCTTTACCAATATGTAAATTGTCCTGCTAGGAAAGGAGCAAAACTTGATCTTCTCCAGGGGAAATAAGGCAGAACAAGTGACTGAAGTGGTAATAGGGGAACACTTTAGCACTAGTCATCATACTATTAGTTTTAAAACAGTTATGGAAAATGATAAACCTTCCATAAAAGCTAAAGTTTTTGATCAGAGTAAGGCAAATTTTAAGGGTATGAAACAAGAACTTTCTGAAGTTGAATGGAGTAGAATGTTTACAGGTAAAAGGACGACTGACAAGTGGGAGACCTTCATAAGTGTGGTAATAACAGTTCAAGAGCATTATATTCCCGTTAGAGTGAAAGGTAAGGCTGGTAAGATTGGGGAACAACAGATAAATAAAGATGTTGAAGTTCTAATCAAGAATAAAAATGAATCATATGTTAGATGCAGACAACTGGGACCAAGTGAATCTCTAGGAAGAGTATAAAGAGTGTAGGGCATTCTTAAAAAGGAAGTCAGGAAGGCAAAGAGGGGATTATGACATAGCTTTGTCAGATAAGGTTAAAGTTAATCCAAGAAGTTCTACAAATACATGAAAAGCAGCTAGAGAGGTACTGCATTTTGGTTATACAAACAAGGACAGGACTTGTACAATTAATGGTAGGGCCCTGGGTAGTGTTGTAGAACAGAGAGACCTTGGGTTTCAGGTACATAACTCTGAAATTTGTGCTCGGGTAGACAGGGTGGTTAAGAAGGCATTTAGCATGCTTGCCTTAATTGCTCAGACCTTTAAATATAGGATTTGGGATGTTATGTTGAGGTTATGTAGGACATTGGTGAGGCCCTTCTGGAGTACTGTGTGCTATTCTCGTCACCCTGTTATAGAAAGGATTTCATCAAACTAGAGAGGGCTCAGAAAAGGTTTACCAGGATGTTGCCTGGAGTGGAGGTATTGAGATATAAAAAAAGACTGAAATGGCTCGGACTTTTTTCACTGGAACATAGGAGGTTGAGGGTTGACCTTATTGAGGTTTATAAAATCATGAGGGGCAAGATAAGGTGCATGACAAGGGTCTCTTCCCTATGGTGGGGGAGTTCAAAACAAGGGGGATCATTTTTAACGTGAGAGGCGAAACATGTGAAAAGGACATATGGGGCAACTTTTTTTTTACAGAGGTTCGTTCGTGTATGGCATGAACTGCCAGAGAAAGTGGTGAACGTAGGTACAGTCACAATGTTTGAAAGACATTTGGATAAGTTCATGAATATGGAAGGTTTGGAGGGTTATAGGCCAAGTGCAGGCAGATGACACTAGTTTAGTTTGGGAACATGATCGGTGTGGACTGTTTGCACTGAAGGATATGTTTTCATCCTGAATGACTAATTACAGGTACGCACGACTCATGTCCAGATTTGTGAAGGACAGACCCACTGACCCCGCCACCCCCCACATGTCTTGCTAATAAGTTCTCTATGCAAGGGTTTATTTATTTATCCAGCTGCAAAACATGGTTGACTGTTTGTTTGAAATTCCCATAAAGGTGAACTGAGCTGTTGGGCTTCACAATAAGTAATACCGCTGCTGCCCATTCCACAAACTGTAAGATTTAATGATTCCTTCGCTTCCCCGCCTTCTGATTTCTGCCTGTATTTTTGCACTTACGGCATATGGAACTGGGCGGGCGTTGCAGAATCATGGAATTGCTTCTTGGTGAATATGTAAGGTGGCCTTGGCCCCCTTGATAGTCCCATGCCCTTCCTGAAACACATCTGCATATTTAATTAGAGATAGTAAGAACTGCAAGATGCTGGAGTCAGAGATAACACAGTGTGGATCTGGAGGAACACAGCAGGCCAGGCGGCATCAGAGTAGCAGGAAAGTTGACATTTTGGGTTGGGACCCTTGTTCAGAAATGGCCATTTCTGAAGAAGCGTCCTGACCCGAAGCTTCAGCTTTCCTGCTCCCCTGATGCTGCCTGGCCGGCTGTGTTCTTCCAGCTCCACACTGTGTTATCTCTGCATTTTTAATCAGGACTTCACTCAGGAAGCCATTTTCTAATTTAAAAATGTTGAGCCAAAAATTTATGCTTTTCAACCAATTCAGCCCCATCAAGCTTGGCCTCAAGCCTTTTACTACAATCAGTGGTAACTGAACTAACTGCTTCTCATTAGAGACCCAAACCGAAGTTGTACCCTTAATCTGTGGAGGGTCCCTGGTGGGGGTTCTCAGCCTGGCCGAGATTTTACGCAAACTTAAAGGTTGAAATCCAGATCAAATTTTGGTAAAGATTGTTTCTGCAATCATTGATACAGCCACACCCGTATTGACTTCTAATAGAACTGGGTGACCTTAATTTTAATTGGTGCTGATTTGGGTGTTGCTCTTCCAAACCAGCTGTAGGTGGGCTGTCCAGGTCATGTTCTCTTCTGGATACCGACCTATGAGGTTTTTTACTCAATGCAGATCTAGTGGAACTCTTTTGCTGTCTGCATACTGGCAGCAACTGCAATAGCCTGCTGGCCTGGATGCTATAGAACATTTTAACTGTTTGCCCAAGGTTTGGCATTTTTTTTGGGTTTTGTTGTGGGCTGACCTAGAGTGCCTCTTTCAGTACATGCAATTGCCTTCACTCAAGTGGTGTTCCCCAAGCTCAATCGGCCTGGTAAGGGTGTCCACTTCCCTTGCAATACCCTGTAACTCATAAGCTCCACTGCTGAAGGGAGCTTGCAAACAGTTGCCTTGTATCAGTGCCATCTTGCTGATGGCGCCGACACAGGGTGGCTCATGCATGCTCACATCGATAATCCCACATACCAAATGGTTTTTCAGCATCTCACTTAGGGTTAGACCAAAATCACATGCCTCTGCCTGTCATCCTAACCTTATCAAAAATCCCAATTCCCCTAGTTCTCGACTTACTGAGTAAAACCAATAGTGTTTCACAATTAGAGGCTTGGGGTCATAATATTCCTCAGTTTAATCAATCAACTTGAAAGGTTTTAATATTTGATGTCTCAGGAATGTTAGGCTCCTAAAAACTGAAAATGCTGTGGGGTTCACACTCGAGAATTACTTGTCGCTTTTCATCTGCCCCAATGTCATTTGCCTGCAAAAAAAAACACATTCTTTCTGCATCCTGACCCAGTCTTTGAACATAGGATCAAATGAGTCAAGCCTCCCAAATAGTTGCATGATGCTAGAAATGCTTATCCCAACTCAAAGATAGCTGTTCTAAGCAAATCTCTTCATGGGCATGTTTTTCTCTTGTTGCCACTAAAATAACTCCACAAAGGCTACTATCTTGTCACCAAGTCACCATTTATTTCCACTTGCATAGTAAATGACACTGACCCAAGTGGCTCAGAGCCAGCTCCAAAGCAGAACACCTGATGCTCCTACTTATATCTGTCATCCAGGACTCCCTTCTTGGACTTGGTTAACAGCCCCAGTCAGGGAACTTATACAAGGCCCACCTGGCTGATCTCGTGTGAACCACTGCAGGCAGCACGAGCTGTACCGATTTTGAAGCCTGATGGGTCAGTTTGCCTGGTGAATTTAAACAAACAGTAAACCGCTTTTTGCAGGTGGATAAATATGCAATCCCTTGGATAGAGGATTTATATCTGGAGCTGACAGTGGGACTGTTCTTCATGAAGCTGGACATGAACCATGCACACCTTCAATTGTGTTTAGATGACGACTCCTGGAAGTATGCTACAATTAATACCCATAAGGCTTGTGCCAATATATGAGACTACCATTCCGGATATCATCAGCCTGTTCAATCTTTCAGCAGGCAAGGTCTACTTCAGGTCACCATTTACCTAGATGGCATTCTAATAACCGGGAAAACTAATAAGGAACACTTAAAGAATTTTGACATAGTCTTCAGGCATTTTTCCAAGGCAGGTATAGGCCTAAAGAAGGGAAAAGTGTGTGTTCCAGGTCACCCAAGTGATTTATTTGAGCCACAGAGTTGACGAGGCCAGGCCACACCTGTTGGAAGATAAAGTAAGGGCAATCAAAGGTGCCTTGGATACCATGTCTATCTAGGAGCTATGGTCATTTCTTCGCCTGGTAAATTATCATGAAAAGTTTAGACATACCCTGGCCTCCATCCTGGTACTTTTACATCAACTCCTAAAAAAAAGTCAGCCTTGCATTAACAAGCCCTGGCTTTCAGTGAAGTAAAAGAAACAGCCATCATCCACTAAGGTTTTGGCATACCACAGTCCAAAGAAAGATCTGGTATTGACATGTGATGCCTACCCTTACAGCATCGGGGTGGTATTAGCTCATAGGTGGTGCAACGGAGAGGATCACCCATCACAAGATACTAAGGGCCTGGTTATCTTACACCTCAGAACGTCAAACAAAATGAATAGCAACACAATTGCTGAAAAACTGTGTTGTTGTTGTTTGCACTTGTGACAATTGAAGCTATGCCTGTAGGAGCCTATCTGTTTGTGTTATCTCACGTGCACATGGATATATGGGTTATAGCCTGTCTGCTGGAATGGCTGTGGCATTGTACATCAGTGACATTCATTTTGAACAAGGTCCCAGACCATTTGGAGGACCCACAAAGGCCACTTACATTGGTCAGAATCTTTTTGGGGTCTGAATAACATGATTGGTGTGATTTGTGGGAGAATCGTGTGAGAGGCCCAGAATCAACTCTTTTATGGTTATATTGAGTGCCATGGCAGGGCTCTCACTAGGCAGCAGCCAGTTGCCAAATAAGTGGATTACAGCTTGTTAAATCCCTTATTAATGGAACAACTTTCCTCATTAATATGCAGCTTCCAATCTTATCAAGCGCACTGAACAAGCTAGACGTTGAAAACTCTCGACAAAGTCAGAGTGAGTATCTCGTGACTTCAGCTCACCGCTTCCTCCAAGGCTCCACCATATTGGACACCAAGTGCCAACATCTCAGCGCATGCTCCATGTTCATAGACACTGGCGTCCAACATGTGTCAGGTTTTATGTACCCTAAAGATGTATCTCTGAACCACTTACAGGATGCTTCTGTTGCTGCTGCACCAGCAACCGTAACTGCAATATCTTCATTACCAATCATTGAGAAGATGATGGTGAGCTACCCTCTTGAACTGTTGCAGTCCATGTGCTGTAGGTTGACCCAAAACACCCTCAAGGAGGGAATTCCAGGGGATTTTGACCCAGCAACAGTGAAAGAACAGTAATATGTTTCCAAGTCAGACGTGAGTGGCTTGAAGGGGAACTTACAGGTTGTAGTGTTCCCATGTATCTGCTGCCCTTATCCTTCCAGATAGAATTGGTTATGAGTTTATAAGATGCTGTAAGGATCTTTGGTGCATTTCGGTAGTACATCTTGTAAATAGTACATATTGCTGCTACTAAGCATGGTAGATGGAGTGGATGTTTGTAGACGTGGTGCCAATCAAGCCAACTGCTTTGTCCTGGAAGGTGTGAAGCTTCTTCAGTGTTGTTGGAGCTGCACTCATCCAGACAAGCAAGGGGTATTCAATCACTCCTGAGTTGTGCCTTGCAGATGGTGGACAGACTTTTGGGAGCGGGAATTGAATTACTCACTGCAGTGTTCCTAGCCTCTGATGTGCTCTTGCAGCCACTGCATTTATATGGCAAGTCCAGTTGAGTTTCTGCTTAATATTTAGGATATTGATGGCAGGGATTCAGTGACGGTGACAGCATTCAATGTCAAAGGGCAGTGATCAGATTATCTTCTATTGAAGATGTTCATTCTCTGGCATTTGTGTGGCATGAATGTTATTCACCATTTGTCAGTCTAAGCCTGGATACTGTATTGATCTCACTGCATTTGAAGTACAGAGTCACAGAGATATACAGCAAAGAAACAGACACTTTGGTCCAATTCGTCCATATTGATCAGATATCCTAATTTAATCTAATCGCTTTTACCATCATTTGGCTTATATCCATCTAAACCCTTCTTATTCATGTACACATCCAGATGCCTTTAAAATATTGTAATTTTACTAGCCTCTACCACTTCCTCTGGCCGTTCATTCCATACACGCACCACGCTTTGTATGAAAAAGTTTCCCCTCGGGTCCCTTTTAAATCTTTCGCCCTTCACCTTAAACCTATGCCCTCTAGTTTTGGACATGCTACCCTGGGGAAAAGACCTTAGCTATTCACCCTAACCATGCACCTCATGATTTTATAAACCTCTAAAAGGTCACCCCTCAGCCTCCAATGCTCCATGGGAAGTAGCCCCAGCCTATTTAGTCTGTCCCCATAGTTCAACCCCCTCAACCTCAGCAACATCCTTGTAAATCTTTTTTGAACTCTGTTTAACAACATCTTTCCTATAGCAAGGAGACCAGAACTGAATGCAGGATTCCAAAAGTTGCCTAACCAATGTTCTAACAGGCACAACAAGACCTCCTGACTCCTATGCTGAATACACTGACCAATAAAGGCAATTGTACTGAACATCTTCACTACCCTGTCTACCTGTGACTCCACTTTCAAGGAACAATGAACCTGCACTCCAAGGTCTCTTTGTGCGGCAACACTCCCCAGGGCCTTACCATTAAGCGTAAAAATCCTCCCCTATTTGCTCTACCAAAACATAGCATCTCACATTTATCTAGATTAAACTTCATCTGCCACTCCTTGGCCCATCAGATCAAGGTCCTGTTGTACTCTGAAGCAACCTTTGCTGTCTACATCACCAAATTTTGGTGTCACCTGCAAATGTACTGACCATACCTCCTAATATTCACATCCTAACTATTTGTATAAGTGACAAAAAGCAATGGACCCAGCACCGATCCTTGCAGCATACTATTGGTCGCAGGCTTCCAGTCCAAAAAGCAACACTCCACCACCACCCTGTCTCCTACCTTCTAGCTACAGACTGCTTCAGTCTCTGGGAAGTTGCAAATGATACTGAACATTTTGCAATCATCAGCAAGCATCGCCACTTCTGACCTTATGATAGAAGGAATGTCATTGACAAAACAGCTGAAGATGGGTGGGCCTATGACACTCCCTTGACAAACTCATGCAGAAATGTCCGGGATGAAGGGGAGTGACCTCCAGCAACCACACCATCTTCATATGTGCCATGTATCACTCTAATCACTGTAGAATTTTCCCCAATTCCCACTGATGCTAGTTTTACTAGGGTTCACTGATGTCTAAGGCTATCAGTCTCATTTCACCTCTGGGCTTCAGCTCTCTTGTCCATGTTTGAACCAAGGCTGTAATGAGACCAGGAGCTGAGTGGCCCTTCCGGAACCCAAAGGGAGCAACACTGAGCAGATGCTGCTTGGTAGCACTGTTAATGAAACCTTACGCTACTTTACTGATGATTGAGAGACTGATGGGGCAGTAATTGCTGGGTTGGAATTGGCCTCCTTTTTGTGTACCAGATACATCTGGTCAATTTTTCTACATTTTGTAGCCAGTGTTGTAGCTGCACTGGAACAGCTTGGCTAGTGGAGAGGAAGTTCTAGAACACCAATCTTCAGTACTCTTGCCAGAATGTTGTCAAGGTCCACAGCCTTTGAGCATCCAGTGCCTCCACCTGTTTCATGTTATCACATGAAGAGAATCAAATTGGCATTTATGATATTGGGGACCACTGGAGGAGGTTGACATGGATCATCCACTGGGCACTTCTAACTGAAGATTGCTGCAAATGCTTCAGCCTTATATTTCATGCTAGTGTGACGACCTCTTCCATCATTGAGACTGAGATATTTGTGGTGCCTCCCCCTCCAGTGAGTTGTTTAAATGTCTAGTATCAGAGGCTACCTTTGACTTACTGTGCCAAGAGCCCATTGGTGAAGCCTATCCTCCTTAACTTGACTGAGGTCTACTAACAAGCAGTGACCATATATATCAGCAAGGCGGCTCTTGAACATAAGTTTGTTATTAATTTGTTATTATTACTTGAAGTGAGCTTTCTGCTTTAGTATTGAGTGGGTGTTCAGATAAGTGGGGTATGGATGCCAGGGCAGTTGCTTGCTCCTCCTGCAAAATGTGGCAGTTGGGAGATGTGGCACACGTCTCCGCTGGCTACATCTGCGGGAAGTGCACCCAGCTACAGCTCCTTGAAAACCGTGTTAGGGAAATGGAGCTGGAGCTGGATGAACTACGGATCATTCGGGAGGCAGAGGGGGTAATTGAGAGGAGTTATCGGGAGTTGGTCACTCCTAAGGCTCAGGACGAGGATAGATGGGTTACAGTTAGGGGGAGGAAAGGGGACAGACAGACAGTGCAGAGATCCCCTGTGGGCATTCCCCTCAGCAATAAGTATACCGTTTTGGATACTGCTGGGGGGGTTGACCTACCAGAGGAAAGCCATAGTAGTCAGTTCTCTGGCACTGAGCCTGACACTGTGGCAAAGAAGGGAAGGGGGCAGAATAGAAAAGTACTCGTGGTAGGGGACTCGATAGTTAGGGGAATCGACAGGAGATTTTGTGGGCAAGATCGGGATTCCCGGAAGGTATGTTGCCTCCCTGGTGCCAGGGTCCGGGACGTCTCCGATCGGGTGTATAAAGTTCTGAAAGGGGAGGGTGAACAGCCAGAAATCGTGTTACATATTGGCACAAATGATATAGCCAGAAATAGGTTTGAGGATATAAAAAGTGATTTCAGGGAGTTAGGATGGAAGCTGCAGAGCAGGACGAACAGAGTAGTGTTCTCTGGTTTACTACCGGTGCCACGAGATAGCGAGGTGAGGAACAGGGAGCGGGCGCAGCTGAACACGTGGCTACGCAGCTGGTGTAGGAGGGAGGGCTTCAGATATGTTGATAATTGGGATGCCTTCTGGGGAAGGTGGGACCTGTACAAGAAGGACGGGTTGCATCTGAACTGGAAGGGGACCAATGTCCTGGGTGGAAGGTTTGCTCGAGTAGTTCGAGAGGGTTTAAACTAGTATGGCAGGGGGGTGGGAACCTGAGCTGTATACCAGAGGTGAGCGTTGATGCAGGTGAGGCAGTAGCAAGAGGTAGACCAGCTAGTGGGAAGGATTTTCCTGGGAAGGAACCAAGGGATCGGTTAAAGTGTGTTTGCTTTAATGCAAGGAGTATCAGGAATAAAAGTGATGAACTTAGAGCATGGATCAGTACCTGGTGCTATGATGTTGTGGCCATAACAGAGACATGGGTTTCTCATGGGCAGGAATGGTTGCTGGATGTTCCAGGGTTTAGAACATTTAAAAAGAATAGGGAGGGGGGAAAAAGAGGAGGGGGTGTAGCACTACTAATCAGAGAGAGTATCACAGCTACAGAAGCTTCCATTGTCGAGGAAGATCTGCCTACTGAGTCAGTATGGGTGGAAATTAGGAACAGCAAGGGAGTAGTCACCTCGTTAGGGGTTTACTACAGGCCCCCCAATAGCAGCAGGGAGATTGTAGAAAGCATAGGTCGACAGATTTTGGAAAAGTGTGGACGCAGTAGGGTTGTTGTAATGGGTGACTTTAACTTTCCTAATATTGATTGGAACCTCCTTCGAGCAGAAGATTTGAATGGAGCTGTTTTTGTAAGGTGTGTTCAGGAGGGTTTCCTAACGCAGTACGTTGACAGGCCGACGAGGGGAGAGGCCATTCTAGACTTGGTGCTCGGAAACGAGCCGGGGCAGGTATCAGATCTTGTGGTGGGAGAGCATTTTGGTGATAGTGACCATAACACTCTCTCATTCTACATAGCTATGGAGAAGGAGAGGATTAGGCAGAATGGGAGGATATTTAATTGGGGAAGAGGAAACTATGATGCGATTAGACACGAGTTAGGAAGCATGGACTGGGAGCAGTTGTTCCATGGTAAGGGAACTATAGACATGTGGAGATGGTTTAAGGAACAGTTGTTGGGAGTGATGAGTAAATATGTCCCTCTGAGACAGGCAAGAAGGGGTAAGATAAAGGAACCTTGGATGACGAGAGCGGTGGAGCTTCTAGTGAAAAGGAAGAAGGTAGCTTACATAAGGTGGAGGAAGCTAGGGTCAAGTTCAGCTAGAGAGGATTACATGCAGGCAAGGAAGGAGCTCAAAAATGGTCTGAGGAGAGCCAGGAGGGGGCACGAGAAAGGCTTGGCAGAAGGAATCCGGGAAAACACAAAGGCATTTTACACTTACGTGAGGAATAAGAGAATGGTCAAAGAAAGAGTAGGGCCGATCAGGGATAGCATAGGGAACTTGTGTGTGGAGCCTGAGGAGGTAGGGGAAGCCCTAAATGAGTTTTTTGCTTCTGTCTTTACGAAAGAATCGAACTGTGTAGTGAATGAAACCTTTGAAGAGCAGGTGTGCATGCTGGAATGGATAGAGATAGAGGAAGCTGATGTACTGAAAATTTTGTCAAACATTAAGATTGACAAGTCGCCAGGCCCGGATCAGATTTGTCCTCGGCTGCTTTGGGAAGCGAGAAATGCAATTGCTTCGCCACTTGCGAAGATCTTTGCATCCTCGCTCTCCACTGGAGTCGTACCTGAGGACTGGAGAGAGGCAAATGTAATTCCTCTCTTCAAGAAAGGAAATAGGGAAATCCCCGGCAATTATAGACCGGTAAGTCTCACGTCTGTCGTCTGCAAGGTGTTAGAAAGGATTCTGAGGGATAAGATTTATGACCATCTGGAAGAGCATGGCTTGATCAAATACAGTCAACACGGCTTTGTGAGGGGTAGGTCATGCCTTACAAACCTTATCGAGTTTTTTGAGGATGTGACTAGTAAGGTTGATGAGGGTCGAGCTGTGGATGTGGTGTATATGGACTTCAGTAAGGCATTTGATAAGGTTCCCCATGGAAGGCTCATTCAGAAGGTCAGGAGGAATGGGATACAGGGGAACTTAGCTGCTTGGATACAGAATTGGCTGGCCAACAGAAGACAGCGTGTGGTAGTAGAAGGAAAATATTCTGCCTGGAAGTCAGTGGTGAGTGGGGTTCCACAGGGCTCTGTCCTTGGGCCTCTACTGTTTGTAATTTTTATTAATGACTTGGACGAGGGAATTGAAGGATGGGTCAGCAAGTTTGCAGACGACACAAAGGTCGGAGGTGTCGTTGACAGTGTAGAGGGCTGTTGTAGGCTGCAGCGGGACATTGACAGGATGCAGAGATGGGCTGAGAGGTGGCAGATGGAGTTCAACCTGGATAAATGCGAGGTGATGCATTTTGGAAGGTCGAATTTGAAAGCTGAGTACAGGATTAAGGATAGGATTCTTGGCAGCGTGGAGGAACAGAGGGATCTTGGTGTGCAGATACATAGATCCCTTAAAATGGCCACCCAAGTGGACAGGGTTGTTAAGAAAGCATATGGTGTTTTGGCTTTCATTAACAGGGGGATTGAGTTTAAGAGTCGTGAGATCTTGTTGCAGCTCTATAAAACTTTGGTTAGACCGCACTTGGAATACTGCGTCCAGTTCTGGGCGCCCTATTATAGGAAAGATGTGGATGCTTTGGAGAGGGTTCAGAGGAGGTTTACCAGGATGCTGCCTGGACTGGAGGGCTTATCTTATGAAGAGAGGTTGACTGAGCTCGGTCTCTTTTCATTGGAGAAAAGGAGGAGGAGAGGGGACCTAATTGAGGTATACAAGATAATGAGAGGCATAGATAGAGTCGATAGCCAGAGACTATTTCCCAGGGCAGAAATGGCTAGCACGAGGGGTCATAGTTTTAAGCTGGTTGGTGGAAAGTATAGAGGGGATGTCAGAGGCAGGTTCTTTACGCAGAGAGTTGTGAGAGCATGGAATGCGTTGCCAGCAGCAGTTGTGGAAGCAAGGTCATTGGGGTCATTTAAGAGACTGCTGGACATGCATATGGTCACAGAAATTTGAGGGTGCATCCATGAGGATCAATGGTCGGCACAACATTGTGGGCTGAAGGGCCTGTTCTGTGCTGTACTGTTCTATGTTCTATGTTCTATGTTCTATTCAGATTTGCACTAAATGGCAAGCAATACAACACTGCTTTGAGCCTGGGGCATCTGGCTTAGGGGGCAATGCAGAAAATGGCAAGGTAAGGCAATGCAAGCCAGAGTTTCCATGAGCTTGCATAAACTCAGTGAGTGGGCTCTGTGATGACAAGTAAACAGGCCAAAGATGCAGTTTGATGCAGTCAATGAGATGGGTGCACGCTCCTGAGTGCAAAGTTCCCTTGCACAGCATTACAATGACAGTTGTAATAGACAGTTCTGAAGATGAGTGGATTTGAAATGTTAACTCTTATGTCTTTCAACCAATGCTGCCAGGCCTACAGAGATGTTCCAGCAATTTTTGTTTTTGCTTCAGATTTCCAGTATCCACAGTTCTTTGGGTTTTTTGTAGAATGAAAGGGGAATTGTTTTGTTCAAAATCCGTTATTGGTGCCAGTTTCTCAAATGAGTGGAAGTGGCAATCTGGAATTTCTGAAATTCTGAAGGCATCGCTGTCAGGAAGTTAATGGAAATATCTAGTTATGGGTGGCTCCAGCTGAGCCCAGTTTCTGCTTGCATTGATGTTCTCAGGATTTCCAGTAGGGGTCACTAGAGAATAGATCACAGCAATTTCGATTTCACAACAGCAAGAGCTCCTACTCCCTGGTTAAGCAATGTTTTCAATCCAGTCAGCAATCTGCTATTAGGTTGTGAACCAGAAAGGGATTTGAGAGTAGGATTTGTACGAGAGCCAAATACTCTCACATCATGTGATAGAAAGGTCTGAATCGATTTAAGAATCAGAGACAGCTGGTTGTCATGTGATAGATCCTAAGGTTGATTTATTTTAAGATCAAAGATTGCTCCAGAATGGCTGAATCGTATATCACAATCATGTGACTGAGAATCATAACAGAGAATCAGTATTCCAGCTACTGCAGCATAGCATCATGTGATATCTGAGTCAGTTCCATTGTCAATGATCCAGTCCTGTCGCTCAACCACACTGTCCACTTTCCAACAACCGAAACCAGAAGTATCCAACTGCTCACGTGCAATTTGTGTACAGGCTTATTCAGTTTCATTCTGTGCTTTCTGACAGATTTTAAAATATTCATTCATGAGATATGGGTGTCACTGGCTAGACCAGCACTTATTGCCTAGCCCTACTTGACCTTGAGACGGTGCTGAGCTGATCCACATCATTGGAATGTTGGGTCCAATTTAACACCAATTCAAACTAACTTGATAAATCTTACAGCATTAGCTATTTATTCTTCCATGGCATGTGTGTGGCACCAGAAGGCCAACAGTTGTTTCCCATCCCTAACTGCTCTTGAACTGAGTGAATTCCTAGGCCATTTCAGATGGCATTACTGTTGATCTGGAGTTACACTTCAACTAGGTGAAGATGGCAGAATTCCTTCTGGAAAGGATATTGGTAAAGCAATGGGTTTTTACATTAAACGTAGGAAAAGGTGGTATTTATGCTGATGACAAGGCGTAGGTTGCAGTAGGGCAGGAGTGAGCAGGTAAATGGCCACTAGACAGAGTGAGAAAGAAGTTAGTCAGAAAAAGGGGTGGTTGATAGAAAGCCAGGGAAGAGAAAAGGATGATGATGAGGACAATGAATCGATGAAAATAGGAGGGCGATGCTAAAAGCATTCCCACATCAGGACAGGACTTGGGTGTGGGTGTGTAAAGGACATGGAAGAAATGTTTGAGCTCAGAAGTTACTAAACTCAGTATGGAGCCCTGAAGGCTGCAGGGTCCCCAAGCAGAAGTTGAGATACTTTTCTTTGAGCTTGCACTGAGGGTTCACTGGAACACTGCATCAGGCCTGTGACAGAAATATTGGCCAGGTAGCATGGCGGTGCATTGAAGTGGCAGGCCACTGAAAGCTCAGCTCATTTTTATGGATATAACGTAGGAGTTCTACAAAGTGATCACCCAGTCTGCATTTTGTCTCCCCAGTACAGACCACATTGTAAGCAACAAATAACAGTAGATTAGTGAAGTGCAGGTAAATTGCTGTTTCACCTGGGAGATGTGTCAGGAGCCAAGGATAGTGAGAAGGTAGGGAAATGGACAAGTTTTGTACCTGTTGTGATTGCATGGGAAGGTGCCATGGGCCTGTGGGGATGTACTGGGAGTGGAGGAATTGTGGGCCATAGTATTGCAGAGGAATGGTCCATGTGGAAGACTGACAAAGGAAGGGAGGGAAATATATATCTGATGGTGGCACCCCACTGGAGGTGGCAGAATCGACAGCTTATGATCCTATGGATGCAGATGCTGCTGGAGTGGAAAGTGAGGACTGGAGCCTCAATCAGTGCTGTGGTGGGGGGAAGAGAAGTGTGAGGACAGAGTGCAGGAAATGGGCTGAACATGGCTAAGGGCCCTGTTAATCACAATGGCAGGAAATTCTTGGTTGAGGAAAACGATGGACATTTTTGTTTCTCTTCTGCATGTCCATTTTACCTACTCATTGTCTTCATTATTAGATTTTCTCCTTCCCTAGCTTACTATCAACCACTCCTTTCTCTGCCTAACTTTCTCTCTCTCTCACTCTCTGGGCTCTATCCTTGTCCGTACGCTCACAAATCCCCTCTCCACACACCACCCAACCCCAATAATGCAGTATAAATGGCTGTATAAAAAGGAAGGTGACTGGTGGTATTATCGCTGGACTGTTAATCCAGAGATCCAGCTAATGTTCTGGGGACCTAGGTCTGAATCCTGCCGTGGCAGACGGTGGAATTTGAATTCAATAAATATCTGGAATTAAGAGTCTTGTGATGACCACGAGTCGATTGTTGATTGTTGGAAAAAGCCCATCCAGCTCATTAATCTCTTTAGGGAAGGAAACTACCATCCTTACTTGATTTGGTCTACGTGTGACCCCAGACCCATAGCAATGTGGTTGACTCTTAATGTCCTTCTGGGCAATAAATGCTGGCCTAGCCAGCGATGCCTTCATCCCGTTAACAAGTAAATAAATAAATAATTACCACCTTTTCCAAACTAATATCAGTTCTGAAGAAGGGTCAGTGGACTTGAAATGTTAAATCTGCATTCTCTCCACAGATGCTCCCAGATCTGCAGAGTTTTGCAACAAATTGTTGTTGCTTTAGACCTACTGGGATCCTGAAGTGTTCATTCCGGTGTCTGAACAAATCTGGGAATGTAGTGGAGTATTCTCACGGAGAACTAGAAGCCAGTCAGCTTTTTTACTAATTGAAAACAATCATAAATGCTCTTAAAAAGTTGTCATTTGGGTGGGGAGGTGATGGTCTAGTGATATTATTGCTGGGCTGTTAAACCCAGAGGCACAAGTAACGTTCTGGGGACACAGTTTCAAATTCCACCACAGCCACTGGTGGATTTGAATTCAATAAAAAATCTGGAATTAAAAGTCTAATGATGACCATGATCCATTCTGATTATTGGAAAAACACGTCAGGTTGACTAACGTCTTTTAGGGAATGAAACTGCCATCCTTACCTAGTCTGGCCTATATGTGACTCCAGATCCACAGCAATGTGATTGACTCTTAATTGTCCTCTGGGATGGCTAATTAATGCTGGCCTAGCCAGCAATGCCTTCATCCCATGCATGAATAAAAACAACTAAATTAAACTAAAACAAATTTAAAATAATCACATCAAATCAACACATTCCTTAAATCAATGTGTACACTGTTCAAATTGAGAACGCTTATGACAGCTCTTAAAGAAAACTCCGGCACAATCTTCATTTAAGTTGCTTAAAATTAAATTAATTGCATTAATGCATTGACGTTGTTGACTTGCTTGCCGAGCTGGCTTGGTCTTGTTCAGATGTTTCGTCACCATGCTAGGTGACATCATCAGTGGAGCCTCTGATGAAGCGGTGTTATTCTACTTTGCTTGGAATTTATACTGTCTGGTCTGTTATTGTGAATAGTGTCATTTCAAGTTTTGACCTATATGGGGTTAAATATGCGGTCCAATTCTATATGTTTGTTGATAGCATTACAGGTGGAGAACCATGCCACTAGGAATTCCGTGCTTGTCTATGTTCGTCATGGGCCACTATGGGACAAGCTAACCTTAGTAGTCCAAGTGAAACATTGTTATCCTATCTGCTTCTACCACCCGAGATTGGTACAACTGAATGGTTTGTTAGGCCATTTCAAAGGGCAGTTGAGGGTCAATCAAATTGCTGAGGGCCTGGAGTCACATGTAGGCCAGACCAGGTGAAGGTGTTGAATTTTCGTCCCTGAAGGACATTAGTGAACCAGATGGGTTTTTCTGGCAATTGACACTGATTTCATGGCGATCAGTGGATTCTTAATTCCAGACTTTTTTAAAAAATTGAACTCAAATTGAACTCAGGTCCCCCTTAGCTGGGAACATTAGCTGGGTTTCTGGATTAATTCACTGCATACTCTTGCAATTTACTTCCCAAAAAGCATTACCTCATACCTGTCAGGAGTAAACTCCATCTTTCATTTCTCCACCCAACTTTCCAACTGATCTATATCCTGCTGTATCTTTTGATAACATTCCTCACTATCAACAACTCCACCAATTTTTGTGTTATCTGCAAATTTATTAATCTGACCACTTACATTTTCATCCAAATAATTTATATATTGTATTATAAACAACAGATGTCCCAGCATCAATACTTGTGGAAAATCACCGGTCACAGATTCCGGTCAGAAAAACACCCCGCCACAACTCCCTCTGCTTTCCATGACCAAGTCAATTTTGCAACTTATCAACTCATCACACTTCCCATGCTCTCTGATGAAGGGTCTAGGCCGAAACGTCAGCTTTTGTGCTCCTGAGATGCTGCTTGGCCTGCTGTGTTCATCCAGCCTCACATTTTGTTATCTCACACTTCCCATGTTACTTAGTCTTCTGGAACAGCCTACCATGAGGGACCTTGTCAAATGCTTCAGTAAAGTCCCTGTAGACAACATCCACTTCCCTACTCTCAATCATCTTTGTCAACTCCTGAAAAAAGGTCAATCAGATTTGTGATAACAAGGTGTGGAGCTGGATGAACACAGCAAGCCAAGCAGCATCTTAGGAGCAGGAAAGCTGATGTTCCGGGCCTAGACACTTCATCAGAAATGGGGGAGGGGAAGAGGGTTCTGAAATTGGTAGGGAGAGAGGGGGAAGTGGATTGGATATGGATAAAGGAGAAGATAGGTGGAGAGGAGACAGACAAGTTAAAGAGGTGGGGATGGAGCCAGTAAAGGACAGTATAGGTGGGGAGGTAGGGAGGGGATAGGTCAGTCTGGGGAGGACAGGCAGGTCAAGGGGGTGGGATGAGGTTAGTAGGAAGGAAATGGGGGTGCGGCTTGAGGTGGGATTGGGAATAGGTGAGAGGAAGAACAGGCTAGGGAGGCGGGGAGGAGTTTGGCTGGTTTTGGGATGCGGCGGCGGCAGGAGAGATTTTGAAGCTTGTGAAATCCACATTGATACCATTGGGCTGTAGGATTCCCAAGCAGAAAATGAGTGGTTGTTCCCGCCACCATCGTTGTGGCACTGCAGGAGGCCCAGGATGAACATGTCATCTGAGGAATGGGAGGGGAGTTGAAATGGTTCGTGACTGGGATGTGCAACTGTTTATTGCAAACTGAGCGTAGGTGTTCTGCAAAGCGGTCCCCAAGCCTCCGCTTGGCTTCCCCAACGTACAGAAGGCCACAATGGGTACAGCGGATGCAGTATACCACATTAGCAGATGTGCAGGTGAACCTCTGCTTGATGTGGAAAGTTTTCTTGCGGCCTGGGTTGAGGGTGAGGGAGGAGGTGTGGCGGCAGGTGTAGCACTTCCTGCGGTTGCAAGGAAAAGTGCCAGGTGTGGTGGGGCTGGAGGGGAGTGTGGAGCAGACGAGTGAGTCACGGAGAGAGTGATCCCTCTGGAAAGCAGACAAGGGTGGGGAGGGAAAAATGTCTTTGGTGGTGGGGTCAGATTGCAGATGGCGGAATTGTCAGAGGATGATGCGTTGGATCCAGAGGTTGGTGGGGTGGTATGTGAGGATGAGGGGGATTCTCTTTTGGTTGTTTTTGCAGGGACAGGGTGTGAGGTATGAGTTGCAGGAAATGTGGGAGACATGGTCAAGGGCGTTCTCAACCACCTCGGGGGGAAGTTGTGGTCCTTGAAAAATGAGAACATCTGAGATGTATGGGAGTGGAATGCCTCATCCTGAGAGTAGATGTGGCGGAGCCGAAGGAATTGGGAATAGGGGATGGCATTTTTCCAGGAAAGTGGGTGAGGGGAGGTATTTCTAGGTAGCTGTGGGAATCGTTGGGCTTGAAATGGATATCGGTTTCTTGGTGGTTGCCCGAGATGGAGACAGAGAGATCCAGGAACATGAGGGAGGTGTTAGAGATAGTCCAGGTGAACTTAAGGTTGGGTTGGAAGATGTTGGTGAAGTGGATGAACTGTTCGAATTCCTCATGGAAGCATGAGGCAGCGCCGATACAGTCATCAATGTAACGGAGTAAGAGGTGGGGTTTAGGGACAGTGTAAGTGCGGAAGAGGGATTGTTCTGATGAAGGATCTAGGCCTGAAATGTCAGCTATCCTGCTCTTAAGATGCTGTGTTCATCCAGCTCCACACCTTGCTATCTCACTATCCCCAAGTCCATTTTTCCCAAATTCAAGTAAATCCAGTACCTCCAATAATTTCCCTACCACTAATGTAAGGCTCACCAGTTTTTAAGTTCCCTGGTTATTCCTACTGCCCTTCCTAAACAATGGAACATTGTCCCAGAAGACTGGAGAATAGGCATCACCTGTGGATAACGTGGATATAAAGATCTCAATGAAAGCCCCAGTAATCTCCTCCCTTGCTCCCTCAGTATCCTGGGATAAATCCCATCAGGCCATTATGTACCTTAATGCTGCCTTGAATGTGCACCTTAAATTGACCTTAAAACAACTTTCTCCTTAATACTGACATGTGCCTCTTTAATGTTATTATTATCCATGTCCTTCTCTTTGGTGGATATAGATGTGAAGTACTCAATAAAAACCTTACCCACGTGTAAATTCCCTCCTCATAACTCCTTAAGTTCTTTCTTGCTTCCTTTATATTCAAGAGTCCTTCTGATTTCAGTTCCCTAAACCCTACACATGCTCTCTTCTTCTTTTTGACTGAACTTTCAATATCTCTTGTAATCCAGAGTTCCCCAAACGTGAGATCCTTTTCTTTCATCAACACATAACTAGTCCTGGACTCTGACCAGCTGGCCTTTAAAAGACTTCCATATCAAGTATTGATTTACTCTCAAACGGCCAACCCCAATCTAATTTCTCCAGTTGGTGCTAATACTGTTGTAATTAGTTTCTTCCACAATTTATACTTTCAACCGAGGACCGGGCTTATCCTGTTCCATAACAATGTTAGAGCTATGATCACTGTTCCTAAAATGCTCCCCCACTTAAACTTTGATTGCCTGGCCTGGCTCATTCCCCAATACAAGGCAGTATGGCCTCTTCCCTTGTTGGACTATCCTCAAATTGTTGCAAAAAACCCTTCCGCATACACTTAACAAATTCTGCCCCCACTAAGCCCCTGGCACTAAGGGAGTCCCAGTATACAATTTTGTTGCTTTTACATCTTTCCATAATCTGCCCACATATCTATTCCTCTATCTTCACCTGGCTATTGGGATGCTTATAGTATAACTGTTGTTGTGTATGAATGACCACAAGCTACCTTTGATTCAGTTGCTTATTAAGAAATCTTAATACTGAAACAATTACTTAAAATTTATTACATGCAGAAACCAAAATAAGACACCCCAAGAAAGCAAATTAAGTCTTACAACCTAACTTAGCTATTACCTGATTAATGACAGAATTTAGCTATGATTCCAACCAACAGCATCTATCTCTAGATGTGGCTGGAGTTCAACCACTTTGTAGTGTTGTTGTTAGATGTTCCACTGTTAAAGAATCCTAGAGTTAAATTCTTACACTATTTTGAGGTTGTTCAAGTTTTATGGTGTGACATTATTAACGATCCTTTGGTTTCTTATCCATAACATTGATTATACTTCTGGAGTCCTCTAGTTTGCAACTTGCCTTATCATCAGAAGTGCTCACCTGTGCCTTGTCACATCCGGTGTCTGGAACAGCCTATCCTGCAATTAACCCCTTTACCTGAGGTCATTCCTTCTTTAGGCAATCTTAAGTGTTTACATGTCACAAGGCAGCAGGTTTCCAGCAGTTGTTACCTATCTGTCCAGGAAACAGCTTATGTTGCTTCAACTTCTTCTTCCCAGAGATGGTTAATTAGCATGTTGGTTTTAATTCCTTTATCAGTTTCTCCTTGTTCCTTTTACCCTGGGAAACAGTTTATTCCAGACAAAGTTATTGTTGATTCTTTCAATCCATGAACAGTTATTAAAGTTCTCAAACTTAAATTGTCACACCGTCATTGTGATTACATCTTCCTTATTTCTGATTTCTGTCCATATGATCTGCTTGATGAGCCCTCCAAGATGTCCTCTCAGTGCAGCTGTAACATTCTCCTTAATCAGTAACGCAACTTTCCACCCCTTTAACATTCCTCCCTATCATGCCTGAAACATCTAAACTCTGGAACATTGAGCTGCCAGTACTGCTCTTCTCTCAACCAAATTTCAGTAATAGCTACAACACTGTAGATGCATGTACTAACTCCATCTCTTCATATATTCTTTTATCCCAATAGCCACAGGAGCTGTATCCAACTCATTCTTGAAATCATACAATGTTTTGGCATCCACTGCCTTTTGTGATAGTAAATTCCACAGGCTCATCACTCTTTGAAGAAATTTCTCTTCATCCCAGTAAAGGAACAGGGAGAGTCACAGGGAAATTTTTATTTCTCAGTTAATCCCTTCTACAAGAAAAACTTCTTAAATCATAAACCAGACAAACCGTTACTCCCTTGTGACTTCATTGATGATTTTCTCAGAGTGTTCTCCCAAAGCTGCAGTAATTAACCCAGGTACTCCTTGCTTGCTGCTGTTCTGAAGCTGAAGTGCTTGGTTGTCGATCCTGGGCCTCAGTATGCCCTCTGTCCTGTGCCCTGATTCTTGTTTTGTACAGAACAGTCTGACTTTCAGCCGATCTGCCTCTTCCAACACAGACAGAGTTTCCTTTCGTTTGGTACTTTAAATTTGGAAATACTTAGACTATGGCAAATTCATTGGGATTTTTTTTGTTGGCACTTGCCAATCAACATCGATGATTTTAAATGACATTGAAGATTAGACAGCTTACCCTATGAATCTCTAATCTTCATCAGTTAATATCATTTAAGAGCATATTATTTAACAATTACTGTAGGAATTGATGCTTTAATAATTAAATAGTGTACCAGGGTTCAGGCTTTTCAGTGATATTGTCCTGATACTTTTGCATGCATACCTCATTTTAGCTTTATAGATAAACTAAATTGATATGAATAAAACTTTGCAATGCTAAAAAATATTTGGGGGGCACAGCACCAGGGACCTGGGTTTAATTCCACCCTTGGGCAACTATCTGTGTGGAGTTTGCACGTTCTCCCCTTGTCTGCATGACTTTCCTCCAGGTGCTCCGATTTCCTCCCTTGATCCAAAGATGTGCAGGCTAGGTGGATTGGCTTTGCTAAATTGTCTATAGTGTTCAGGGGTGTGTAGATTACATGGGTAATGGGGAATGGGTCTGGGTGGGATGCTCGGAGGGTCAGCGTAGACTTGTTGGATTGAACGGCCTGCTTCCACGCTGTAGGGATTCTGTGATCTATGATCATGTGGGGCTTTCTTGGGAGATGTCCAGGCCATAAGACCCAGGAGGCATTACTTCCAACCTCCTTTCTAGAATTGGGAGAGTGTGAAGCAGATTTCGGTAAACCTATCACTAAACATTTGAATCCAGATCCTTCAGAGTTCTGATGATGAGTCACTGGACCAGGAATACTGACTCTGCTTTCTCTCCACAGATGCTGCCAGGGCTGCTGAATTTCTTCAGCAATTTCTGATTTTGTTTCAGATTTCCAGCATTCGTAGCTCTTGGTTTATTATCTAGGTATCCCTATTTGTGAGCTCAATGAATGGTCACTTTTATTGTCTCTTAGGCAATTCTCATTTACACCGTCGCTGTCCATTACAAGCTTCATTTTACTTAGAAGTCTATTATAATGGTGCTCCCTAAATACCTTTTCATAAGTCCAAATACACATCAACTCTGTTAAGCTCAGGTACTTATGCTACCTTAAAGAGCACAAATCATGCTAGTCATGTTAGTACTGAGGAAGGGTCACTGGACCCGAAACATTATCTCTGTTTTCTCCTTCACAGATGCTGCCAGACCTGCTGAGCTTTTCCAGCAACTTTGTTTTTGTTCCCGATTTACAGCATCCACCGTTCTTTTGGTTTTTATCACATTAGTCAAATTCGTTTTTAATAAAATCTCTCCATAGGTACTTCCATGCCTATCTTACACATTGTTTTTAGTGCAAATTCTCTTCATCTTAACATTTCGCTTTTGGCTTTACCAAATTTGAGCTGACTTTTGTTTATTCAGCTAGAATTATCTAAATGGAGATTAATTGATCTGTAGACAATTGTTTTTAGATGATTAACTCCTAGTGTTCAAAAGCATCCACAATGAATAATCTTAAAATAAAAATCTCGTGCAGATACATAACCTAGAACCCACTCAAACCTATATCTGTCAAACCTTAAACCCTTTCTTCAACCTCTAACTCAAATGACAGTAGTGGTTGCAACTTTCATAAATAGCACACACCTATATATTTCAACAAGTCAGGGCTTGCAGCCATTTTAATTAACCTGTTCAGATATGTTTGGGGGCAATGTAGGATTTCAATATCTGGCCCAGATGTCGGGACACCATTACTGCATCAAGACATTCACTGCTAGGCTTTGTAACCTGGGTAACTTGCAGCTCAGTCACAATTTAAATCCCAAGAAGGATCACAAGGCTGATCTGATAAACAATAGGACTTTTGTAATGGTGGAGTTCACTTAGAAGCAGCGAGGTTAGGGAGAAAGCCTTTTGTACTGCCACAACGGCCCATGTCATGTGATCAACTCTATGTGGTGCTCCATACCTATTCGAATATAACATAATTACTATTCTCAAAACCTCAGTAAACATAAGGCACTAGCAATACGTAACGAAAAGCGGGCTCATGAGTTTCAACGGCTTAGCCGAGCCGTCAACACCACCTATCACCTGCCTGACTCCATCGTAACAATACCCAGCAGCCAAGTCCGGCTCCCAAGCGTCATGTTACCAGGACAGGGAAACAACAGTCATGCAGTGTCGTGTGACTAGGAGGCGGGGCTCATCCTGTCTCGCGGAGTCATGTGACGAGGGGGCGGTGCAAGGGTATCCGTTGCCGAAGGAGGCCTTGTTAGTATTACCCAGCAGGAGCCTGTCTTTCCTCTCTCCATTAACGAGTGAAGATGTTGGCCCGAATGGCGCCATTCGGGTTTCTCCGAGCAGTGAGATGGCTGCTCCTTGCCGTTTCCTGTTGCGTATGGAACGATGCGCAGGCGGACGATGTTTTCGTTTACCCGGAACTGTGCGGGTGAGTCTATCGCTGTCATCCCGTTACCCGTGTCCACCGTGCGGCTCTGGAGCTGCTGGCTGCTCAATCTCAGCTGCCTTCCACTCGTTTTAATTAAACATCGGGCCTGTTGTCAAGTGTCTGCGTGGAGCCCAGCCGGTACCAAACAAGGAACTGCCCCGGCACTGACATATCAGGAAAAACAAACTCCGGGAGGGAGGTATTTGACTGCTGCTTGGTCATCTTGGGTGGGGGAAAAGAGAGAACGGGTCACTGAAAAGTCATAGGGAGATCCTTGAAGTCAGTATTAATCGATAAATGGTGTCAGTGGTCAATTTCAATTTCTCTGGTTTTTCAGGTTGTTTTAAGAAACCTGTTGTGGCTCACTGAGAGTTTTTGTTAGCCTGGTCTCTAGGTCAGGTGGTCTTGCGTTCAAAATTTCGGTAACAGTTGCAGTAGTTGGAGTGTCGTTGACTGAGGTGTTGTATGTCCCTGATCCTTCAGTTCCGCCTAAGCAATCTTGAGTGGCTTTGAAGAGGAGCAGGCGCAAACTCTATGACCTGTCCAATATTTACTCCTTAGTTTATTACGAAAACAGATCAGCTGGTCGTTGTCACCTTGTTTGAGACCTCGTGAATTTGCTGTGTGTGCATTTGTCTGCCATGTTTCTGACACTTCGACACTAATAAATTGCAAAAGCACTGTGGTTCCATACGCAACAGGAAACGGCAATTGTAATTGTGTACCCTTGATCTATTCAATGGTATTACCATTGTGAATGACCCACCATCAACATCCTAGAGGTTTTAATTTACCAGAAACTTACCTAGAGGAGCCATTTGTCACTGTGGCTCAGAGAACAGGCCAAAAGAATGGGATCTGTGGCAACTTGCTGAGTTCCTGATGCCCCAAAAACAGTTCACTGTCAACAACCTACAGGTCTTTTGCACAATGGAACACTGCTGACTTGACTGGATAAGAGTAGCTTGAATAATAATTGAGGCATCCAGGACACAGCCTGCTTGATTGGTACCCCATTCACCACCTTAATTCACTCCCTTGGTTGGAAGACAGGTGCAGTGTGTGCAAGATGCACTAAAACAACTTGCTAAGGATCTTGCAGGTGTCAGTATCCTGAAGCGTTAGTGTTGTCACTCCACGGAATTGCCAGCATTTTCTGTTTTTATTTTTAATATCTAAACACTGGTGTTTTTCTTACACTTAAGTATTTCTAAATGCTGTGACTATTCAGTTTACCAATCCAAAAGAAACTCAGTCAGCTCTTTTGAAACTAAATTTTTAATAAATTGTAGACATATTCCTAGTATTGAATGATGTGGATGAATTTCAATGAGAATGAAATGGTGTTGCACGATCCATTTTACTTTAGCCATCTTTAAATTTGAAGATACAAACAAATAATAGCTTGAGTTAAGTTAATTATTCACCATTGTTCATACTACAAGCTGCTGATAAGGGAATTACAAGATTCATGCCAGTATTATGAAATTCTGCCTGATTTTTGCCATTCTTCTCCCTTGTGTAGAATGGCATGGCCGAATAGTTTGTGTAGTAATGATTTATAATATTTCAGAAGTGTTTTGGAAGCAAAAGCATGCACACTTACAATTTTACAATTGTTTGCATTTATGTAGAATCTTGAATGTGCTCAAACTTGTAGGACTGTTATCGAACAAGATTTGATTTTTATAAAAAGGTGGGTTTAAGGGACATCATAAAAGAGGAAAGTGAATTCAAGATTTAGTGTCACATTCAAGAGCCTGGGACCTAGGCAGCTGAAGGGCATAACTGAGAGTGGTGAATTGGGATACTAACTTGGCTGAAATTGGCTGAAGTCAGAGGACTGAGAGTTGGGAAGTGGTTATAGTTGCCAAGGGATGAAGTTGTGAAAAGATTTATAAACCAGGATAAATATCTAAATTTAAAAAAAACTGCAGATTCTGTGAAATAGAAATTGCTGGAAAAGCTCAGCAAGTCTGGCAGCTTCTGCAGAGAATCCGAGTTAACATCTAGGGTTGAGTGACCCTTCCTCAGAATTGATAGCTTGAAAAGTGTTGGTCTATATGCAGAAGATAGGGTGGAAGTGGATGGGGTAAGGAGTAAACAGTAAGTGGGAATAGAGCCCAAAGAGGAGGAGCAGTTGGGCAGACAAAGGAGTGGAAAATTATCTGGCTAGGACGGTAAATAGTTGTTAATGGGGGGGTTAGTGGTTAACAATGGGTAGTCTGCTATAACAGACTGTGATAATGAGGTCTGGGGGTAGAGCTGAGGACATGGGAGAATTCAGGTCCTAAAGTTGTTGCATGTGATAGAGTCCAGAAGGCTGCAAGGTCCCAGGCAGAAAATGAGGTGCTTTTTTTTCAGCTAGTACTGAACTTTGCTGGAGCACTACAGTTGGCCAGGGAACACAGTATGTTGAAGTGGCAGGCGACTAGAGGTTCAGAGATAGTAGGAACTGCAGATGCTGGAGAATCTGAGATAACAAGGTGTAGAGCTGGATGAACACTGCAGGCCAAGCAGCATCAGAGGAGCAGGAAAGCTGACATTTTGGGTCTGGACCCTTCGGGGGTGGGGGAGGGTGAAGAAGCAGGGCCCAGGCGAAACGTCAGCTTTCCTGCTCCTCTGCTGCTTGGCTTGCTGTGTTCACCAGGCTGTACACCTTGTTAACTGGAGGCCAAGGTTTTTTGCGAATGAAATGCAACTGATGCTTTACACCAGTTTCAGAACTTCTAGTTTGTGAGCTTCAGCCACTGCCTCTTTACCATGGAAGTGCAATCCCTTTACACATCCATCCTCCACCAAGATGGTCTCGGGGTTCTCGCTTATTCGTGGAACAAAGGCCTGAACTGTTTCTGTCCACTACCAGCTGCCTCTGCCTGGCTGAGCTCGTCCTCACTCTGAATAACTTTTAACTCTGCTCATTTTCTTCAGTTCAGAGGGGTGGCTATGGGTATGTGTATGGGCCCCAGTTATGCCTGCTTCTTCGTAGGATGCATGAAACATTCCTTGTTCCAGTCTTATTCCGGCCCCCCACCCACAGCTTTGATTGGTATATTGATGATATTGTTGGTGTTACCACCTCCTCTCATCTGGAATTAGGAAAGTTTATCGATTTTTTTTTTTTTTTTCACTTCCAGCTTCCACCCTTCTCTTGCCTGGTTCACCTCTAACTCTTCCTTTCCTCAACATTTCTCTTTCCATTTCTAGAGATAGACTGGCCAAAATCCACAGTTAGTTGGAGTATATATCCTCACCCTGCTCCCTGTAAAGACACTAATTTGTTTTCCTAATTCCTCAGTTTCCATTGCATACGTTCTGATGATGCCAGGTTTGATAAAGGATCCTCTGAAATATCCACCTTCTTCCTCAACCAAGTATCCCTCAGTACTAGAGATAACAAGGTGTAGAGCTGGATGAACACAGCAGGCCAGGCAGTATCAGAGGAGCAGGAAAGCTGACGTTTTGGATGTGAACCCTTCTTCAGAAGGCTCATCCCTCAGAACTGTTGTTGATAGGGGCCTCAGCCGGTTCCGACTCAAGCCCTACCACCACCTGTGAGATGCCAGAAACATATTCCTCTCCCCATTTGTCAGCCTTCTGCAGGGACCATTCTGCCTTAACAGCAGTAGGTATAACACCTGTACGTTTACTTCCTCCTTTTTCAGCTTCCAAGGGCCCAAGCACACCTTCCAGGTAAAGCATTCCTTTGCCTGCACTTCACACACTTGTCTGCTGTACTCACTGCTCACAATATGGTCTCCTTTGCTTTGGGGAAACAGTAGACTGGGTGACCATTTTGTGTTCTCTTCACAGAAGATCTTGAGCTTCCAGTTGCCTGCCACCTAAGCACCACCGTGTTCCTTGGCCAATGTCCCTGTCTTGGGCTTGTCGCAGTGCTCCAGCGAAGTTTGACACAAACTGGGAGAACAGTGCCATTTTCTGCCGGGGGCCCCTCAGTCTTCAATAATCTTAGGGCCTGAGCTCTCCCATGCCCTTAGCCCCACTCCCACAACCAGGCCTTATTATCACAGTCTACTATTATGTGCCACCCATGGTTAGCCACTAACAATCTCCAGTAACAGCTATTCACCCTCCTAGCCGGATCTTTGTCTGCCCAACTGCTCTTTTGCCTATTTGGGCTCTATCTTCACCTATCGTTCACTCCTTACCCTCTCTCCCCACCCTATCTTCTGCATATAGACTGACATATTCCTAGCTACCACCAGCTTTGAGGAAAGACCACTTGACCTGGAACATTAACTTTGATTCTCACCACAGATGCTCCCAGATCTGCTGACCTTTTACAGCAATTCCTATTTTGTCTGAAAATTCCTAAACTGTTGGTTTGCAGACTGGACCTTGTTAATTGAGGGAATAGGTGAATGGGATTGGGTGCAAATTAGGGTATGGGCAACAGACTTTCAGATAAGCTCAACCAATGCAAGGTTAAAGGAAGAGCAAAACTTAATTTTCTGTTGGGAAATGAGGTAGGGCACATTTTGGGGCCAGTGATCATAATTCTATTAGTTTTAAAATAACTTTCGAAGAGGATAGAGCTGACCTAAAAATTAAATTGGGTGGCTCAGTGGCTAGCACTGCGGCCTCAGCGCCAGGGACCCGGGTTCGATTCTAGCCTCGGGTGACTGTCTGTGTGGAGTTTGCACGTTCTCCCTATGTCTGCGTGGGTTTCCTCCCATAGTCCAAAGACATGCATGTTAGGTGGATCGGCCATGCTAAATTGCCCGTAGTGTTCAGGGGTTTGTGGGTTATATGGGGATGGGGCAGTGTGGACTTGTTGGGCCGAAGGGCCTGTTTCCACACTGTGGGGAATCTAATCTAAAGTTGTAAATTGGAGGAAGGCAAATTTTGATGGTATTAGGCAGGAACTTTCAAAAGTTGATTTGAGAGCAGATATTTGCAGATAAAGGGGTGGCTGGCAAGTGGGAAGCCATCAAAACAAAGTGGGAGAGTCCAGAGACAGTATGTTCCTATTAGGGTGAAGGGCAGGGCTGGTAGGTGTAGGGAATGCTGGATGACTACAGAAAGAGGTTCTGGTCAAGCAATAGAAGAAAACATCTGTCAGGTATAGTCAAGAGATCCAGTGGATCCCTAGCTGAGTATAAGGCCAGTAGATGCATACTTAAGAGGGGAAATCAGGAGGGCAAAAAGGGGACATGAAAGGACATTGGCAAATAACATTAAGGAGTATCCAAAGGGATTCTCCTTACACAGGAAGGAGAAAAAAGTAACCAGGGAGATTGTAGGTCTCCTTTTAAAGATCTGCACGACTGCCAATGTGTGGAACCACGAGATGGGTCAGATACCAAATGAATATTTTGCATCATTGTTTACTGTGGAGAAGGTAGAGAACGTGGGGAATAAATAGCAATATGCTAGTGTCCATATGTGGAAGAAGTGCTGGATGCCTTAAAACACACAAGTGGATAAATCCTCAGGACCAGATCAGGTGTACCCTAGAGCTTTATGGGAAGCCAGGGAAGTGATTGGGCTTTTTGCTGAAATATTTGTATCATCAATAGCCATAGGTGAAATGCTGGAAGACTGGAGGTTGGCTAACATGGTGCCATTATTTAAGAAAAGTAGTAAGGAAATGCCCTGGAACTAAGAACTAATGATCCTGATATTAGTGGCTGGCAAGTTGTTGGAGGGGATTGTGAGGGACAGGATTTACATACGTTTGGAAAGACAAGGACTAATGAGAGATGATCAATGTGGCTTTGTGTGTGGAAAATCCTGTCTCACGAACTTGAGTTTTTTTTTTGGAAGTGATGAGGATTGAAGGCACAAGTCGACATTGTCTGTATGGACTTCAGCAAGACGTTTGACAAGATTGGTTTACATGAGATCACGTGGAATGCAGGGAGAACAAGCTATTTGGATACAAAATTGGCTCAAAGGCTGGAGACAAGAGGGTGGTGGTAGAGGGTTGCTTTCAGACTGGAGATCTGTAACAAGTGGTGTGCCACAAGGATTGGTGCTGAGTCCACTGCTTTTTATCGTTTATATAAATGATGTGAATGTAGGAGCTGTGGTTGGTAAGTTTGCAGTTTGACAGCAAAGTTGGTGGCGTAGTGCACTGTGAAGGAGGTTACCTCAGAGTATAATGGGACCTTGATCGGATGGGCTGATGAGTGGCAGATGGTGTTTAATGCTGATAAATGAGAGGTACTCCATTTTGATAGGGAAAATCAGGGCAGCACATATATACCTTTTTTAATAGTAGGTCCTGGGGAGTGGTGGTGAACAAAGACCTGGAAGTGCAGGTTCTAGTTCCTCGAAAGTGAAGTCACAGATAGGGTAATGATGATGGTGCTTGGTTTGCTTGCCTGTATTGGCCAATACATTGAGTATAAGAGCAGGGAGTCATGTTTATGCTGTGGACGATGTTGGTTAGCCTACCTTTGGAATACTGCATTCAATTCTGGTCACCTGCTGTGGGAAGGATGTTGTTAAAGTTGAAAGGATTCAGAAAAGATTCACCATAATGTTTCCGGGGTTTGAGCTATTGGGGAGAGGCTGAATAGGCTGGGGCTATTTTCCCTTGAGCATTAGAGGCTGAGGTGTGCCCTTGTAGAAGTTTATAAAATTGAGGGACATAGACAAGGTCTTTTTTCCCCAAGAGTGGGTGTGTCTAAAACTAGAGGGCATATGCTTAAGGTGGGAGAGGACCAATTTAAAAGGGACCTCGGACAGTATTTTCACAGAAAATGTGTGTATGGAATGAGCTGAGAGGAAGTGGTGGAGAGTGGTACAGTTAGGACATTTAAAAGGAATCTGGTTGGGCATGTGAATAGGAAGAGTTTAGAGGGATTTGGGCCACACGCTGGCAAATGGGACTTAATTAATTTGATATCAGATAATGGGAACTGCAGGTGCTGGAGAATCCAAAATAATAAAATGTGAGGCTGGATGAACACAGCAGGCCAAGCAGTATCTCAGGAGCACAAAAGCTGACATTTTCGGGCCTAGACCCTTCATCAGAGAGGGGGATGGGGTGAGGGTTCTGGAATAAATAGGGAGAGAGGGGGAGGCGGACCGAAGATGGAGAGAAAAGAAGATAGGTGGAGAGAGTATTGGTGAGGAGGTAGGGAGGGGATAGGTCAGTCCAGGGAAGACGGACAGGTCAAGGAGGTGGGATGAGGTTAGTAGGTAGATGGGGGTGCGGCTTGGGGTGGGAGGAAGGGATGGGTGAGAGGAAGAACAGGTTAGGGAGGCAGAGACAGGTTGGACTGGTTTTGGGATGCAGTGGGTGGAGGGGAAGAGCTGGGCTGGTTGTGTGGTGCAGTGGGGGGAGGGGACGAACTGGGCTGGTTTAGGGATGCGGTGGTGGAAGGGGAGATTTTGAAACTGGTGAAGTCAACATTGATACCATTGGGCTGCAGGGTTCCCAGGCGGAATATGAGTTGCTGTTCCTGCAACCTTCGGGTGGCATCATTGTGGCACTGCAGGAGGCCCGTGATGGACATGTCATCTAAAGAATGGGAGGGGGAGTGGAAATGGTTTGCGACTGGGAGGTGCAGTTGTTTGTTGCGAACTGAGCGGAGGTGTTCTGCAAAGCGGTTATCAAATTAATTTGATATCAGGTTTGTATGGATGGGTTGGTCTGAAAGGTCTGTTTCCATGCTGTACCTCTGACACTGAGACCAATTAACACAAAATGGATGGTAGAGTCCAGAAGTAACAAACATGGTTGAGGGGTTCAGCAAGTGATCCTTGCTAGATTTGTGCTTCACTCAATCTTTCACTTTCACTTCACCCTTTTAACTCTTATCTATTACTGTCCCCCTCATGCTTGTTAGCCTCTGATTTGCATGTATCATCCTATTCCACATTCTCAACACAGTGTAGGCTAGGTGTTCATTCTGAATTTCCTGTTTGTTTTTTTGCTGACGATCTTGTCTGAATCATTAGTGATTTGTATTTAAAAAATAAGTATAACCTTAAACTGTAAATCAATTCTAAAATAATTAAAAATTTGGTTTTACAAGAATACAGTTTAGGGTCAGGGGTTGCTTGGCAATTCAATTTTTAGAGTCCATTTGGCCATATTCTGAGACATCCCTCTGGCATCAAATCCCAAAATAGGACTTGAATCCATTCCATCTACCTAAAAGCCACTACTGCAGTCCAAGACCCTTTGGCAATTATTAAGCTATTTAAAACAAAAATGACTTGCACTTCAGTACTGGGGTGTTATAAAACAGAGGTTGGATTAGCGAGTTTTGAGAAGATTTGTAGCTCAGGTTGAGGTTCTGGATGTGAGTTTGCTCGCTGAGCTGGAAGATTAGTTTTCAGAAGTTTCGTCACCATTCTAGGTAACATCAGTGAGCCTCCGAAGCACTGGTGTTATGTCCCGCTTTCTATTTATCTGGTTAGGTTTCCTTGGGTTGGTGATGTCACTTCCTGTCCTTTTTCTCAGGGGATGGTAGATTGGCTCCAAATCAATGTGTTTGTTGATGGAGTTCTGGTTGGAATGCCATGCTTCTAGGAATAGAGGTTGGATTCTTCCCCCTTCCCCTTCCCTGGAGAAAAGAAACTAAAACTGGAGCACCTTGCCTGATACTCTGTAGAAGGATTGTGAAAAGTGGAATAACCTGCCTTTCAGCAACTACTAGCAGTTAAACAAAATAAACCCCTGACACTCACTCTGAAATCAACAAGTAACAATTTGGTCACTGTTTGAGTTTGATAAACAAATTAACTAAACTATTAACAAATTGATAAACCCCTTCTAACTACTAACTATTCCCAAATAAAGCAAGATTCTGATGGTATGCTGTTCCAATAAAAGAAGTCTAGTTATATTTTTGAAAGTTTAGTGTCTCATTACAGCCAGGTTACATGTCTTCCAGAATGTTCTGTGCTTTCTCCATCAATTCTTTCAACTTCTTCTAGTAACTAATTGTGCTGTTGGTACTGTTGGTATTTAGTGCTTTCTCCAAGACACAAACAAGGCTGAGAGCACCAGTAATTATCCCATGAGAGTTGAGGGCTGTAAGTGCTGGTGGATGGCAGTTAGCTCTGGGGCTTTGTCCAGCTGCCCCCTTTTTATACCCTTGATGTCATATCAATATTTCTTACAATGGGATTGGTCCTATTATTGTCAAAACCAACAGATTTAAATTTAATAGGTTTTTAGTATCTAAGTGCCTAGTTCAAATTAATTGGCTAAATTGAAAAACTTCTCTTGGTAAAAACTGCTGCTTGGCCCACTAACTGTACAACCTTCTCTTACAAATGTTTCAGCTCAGGTGCCGTCTGTATACCTGCAAACTTTCAAGCTGCTGCTCACAGACATCCATTTTAAATTCCTAAGAATTAAGAAAAGCATATCTTTTAAAGGGACCATGCAATACTTTCCTCTTAGCATTTTATAAAACAAAATTTAACTTCCTGCCTTCCAATCCATAAGTACTGTACCCAACATCGCAACACAGGCCTATCTTTCTCTGCATATTTAGTATTTAACTAATGGGTAAGTACAAAACTTTGTGCTCTTCTATTTAATTTCAGTACCAAGTCCATCTTTGAGGTACTATTAGATCACAACCTGTGGAAAAGTAACTTAGCAATTCCAGGATTTCCATCTTAACTCTGTGCATTCTTTTAGAAGTTGCTGTCTCATTTACTCCATAATAATAGTGAATCCATCAGCAGGGTTCTCAATGCATAGTTGCTTATGATTCTTTGGCACCATGTTTAGGCATTATGCTGTTGTGTTTAGATGACAACTTTGCCTTGCGACTTTTTTTCCCTCTTATTGGCTTTTACAATAATAAAATATACAGCAGTTTGTTTTCAACAGGCATAGTTGCTATAACTTTAAACCTGTTGTAAGTAAGCACGTATTTTGCATTGTATGATTGGGTATAACTAAGTAGAGGTATCTGCCTAGTTAAATACCGGTTTCATGCCCGACTAGGGTTTTTGGTTGTGAGTTTAGGTAATCGATCACTGCAGTATTGAGAGAATGTCACATTTTCAGAGTTGAGCTGTAAATGGAGGCTTCTGGGGCCTGTTCTAGTTCAGGCAGATGTTGTAATATTGTAAATACTACAACTTGGAGAGCAGAAAAGTATTGTGCATTGGCCAGCACCACCAAAAGTAGATCAACTTCTTTTATCTCTTTTTGGTTTCTCACAAGGCTTCCATGGTTATTTGTGCAAGTTAGTGTATGAAACAATTTGTGAATTATATTGTTTTTAGGAAACAGGATTATATTGCTACAATAAATAATCTTTAACAAGGCAGTTATTCTGAGAATTGATGCTAGTTTTGATACATTTAGGTGATAAAGTTGCTTCCTATTGAAATGCACTTTTTAAAATTTAATAAATCTTCAGTGTTGTAACTGGGATATTAGTATGGGTGCTGTGAAGTTTTTGTCAGTCCTTGTGATGGAAGCAACCCAGGAATGGGTAAAACTCCTGCAACACAGTAACAATACAGATAAATTGATGACGTTCTTTGTTCATGGTGTTGAACTGGAGGGAGCTTTTTAACTGGTCGATTGCTCCACAATAGCTGATGAATAGCACTAATGAGGATTGTTAAGAGTACAGTTGTACCTCCACTTCCATTGTGGCACCAATTTCTCTAGTCATAACTTCAGAGCTGGTTGTGATCGGTTTTGAAGGGAGAAGATGCTGTCTGTAACATTTTTCTTCTGTACAATAAGGATTTCGAACACTGTTTGAAACTAAATTGAGACGATGCTAGCCCATTTAATAGTAATAATTCAGTAGTAAAAACTTTATTACTCAAGGTAACTTGGGCACCACCAACTGGCACAATCTAAATGTTATGTACTGTTTATAGGCTAAATGGTGCAAATCTGGATTTATTAGTCTTGTGAGTAGTGTGAAAGTGTGGTAAAACATTAACAATAACTTGGCAGGCTTGCCTGCTTTGGGAGATCTAGGTTTCAATTTTTCTCCTCTCTTGGATCTTATTTCTGGTTCAGATTAGGCTCCTAACCTTAACCGTTGGTCATTTCCACACCATTCTAATGCAATTCAAACTGTTCGTATTGAATAAGAAAACTGTCTCATAATTGTAATTTATTATATTTAGCTGTTATGGATACTGTTACATGCACTTCTCCTGGCAGCTTTACTCCTCACCGTTTAGTTGTCATCCATTTCAAAGCAGTGAGGCGACCTCTACGTTGGAGCAATGAAACAGACTGGGTGACCACTTTGTGGATCACACCTGTTCTGTCTGTAAAAATGACTACTACCCTGTTGTCTGCCACTTAAAATGATTTACTCTTGCACTTTGTCTTGTGCGCTAGGCATTGTCTCCATCTATTAGACTCGTCCCGTTCCACAGCTCCCTCCCTCCATCACAGCAGTATAGCATAATTTAAAAAACCCTTCCCAGCCATTTTCAGTTCTGACAGGGTCACTGCACTCAATGTTAATGTTTTGTACCCACAAATGCTGCTATTTCTGTAGCACTCTGTTTTTGTTCTTAAACACAAGAGGGGAAAAGAAGAGAGACATGTGAAATCACAGGGCTTCTGCTATTTACTTGGATTCACTGTTTGGGTTTTGGAGGAATATTTTGCTTGGAGATTTGTTTGGTTTTTCAATTAATGGGAGGAACAGGAGGAGAAAAAGCTTGAAGCCTGTCACTGCTGATACTGAATTACCTTGAGTTCTGAATGAAACCTGGTTTCCAGATGCTTTCAATGAAGACAAAATTCTCAGTCCTGTTTCCTGAATAAGCTGCATGTGTCCAAAGACATTTCAGTATGCCGGATCAACAATCATCTGAACTTTCCATGGCTTGACTTTATTCGTTCAAAAGCTAACCATTATTAACCAAAAACATTTTATTCTTAGTGAATCACTGCAGAAAATAAATTCTTTCCATTACTACAATAACACGGTGTGAAGCTGAGTGAACACAGCAGGCTGAGCAGGAAAGTTTGACGTTTCAGATCGAGATCCTTCTTTCCGAATAAGGGTCTCGACTGGAAGTGTCAAACTTACCTGCTCCTCTGCTGCTTGGCCTGCTGTGCTCATCCAGCTTCACACCGTGTTATCTCAGATTTTCTAGCATCAGCAATTCTTACTAACTCTTTCCATTACTATGTTGATTTACTTAAGTGAAAATTAACATTTACACCTTTATAAACTGTTATTAAAGATGCAAAACTGAATTATAAAATAAAACTTAAGTGATCTAGATATCCTAAGACTAATGGAGTGAAAGCATGTGTTGCCATTGAGAACTGGGTAAATCAATTACATCTGAGTTGAGTGTACAGTTGATGAGACAAGAATGAGTGCACTCCGTGATCTTGATTCTGGAATATGGGCTTCTCGTTTGGGATGGGGCGATAATCACTGCAATAAAAAAAGGTAAATCCATGTTTTCCAGTTCCTTTGCCTGGATTATCAAGGTTAATTGGGATTGCAATTGGAATAGTGAAGCTAACTCAGCATCTGCCAGGCGAGGGGTGTTGGGATGTGGTGGTGGCGGCTGTAGTTTCTCTTGTATGGCTCAGCAACATTTATCTACTGTGCCATTTAGAAACTTATTTTTATAAATGTCTCTTTAGGAATGACTTCTGCAATTACAACTTGATTATTCTAAAGTTCTAGATTATAAGCATCAGCCCCATGTTAAAGGTGGAAACAAAATACTGTGAATTCTTTAATTGGAGATTCTAAACTTGACACATCACCCAGTCAGTATTTTGATTGGTTAAGATACATGAAGGTATTGCACCATGGTTTAGTGGCTGGCACCATTGCCTCTCAATACCAAGGACCTGGGTTTGATTCCAGCCTTGGGTGACTCTGTGGAGTTTGCACATTCTCCTTGTACCTTATTGGGTTTCCTCTGGGTGTCCAACGATGTGCATGTTGTAGAGTACATAGAGCTGCACAGTGTGGAAACAGACCCTTTGGTCCAACTCATCCATGATAACCAGATACCCCAAATTAATCTAGTCTCATTTGCCAACATTTGGTCCATATCCCTCTAAGCCGCTCCTATTCATGCACCCACCTAGATGCCTTTCAAATGTTGTCATTGTACCAGCCTCCTCCACTTCCTCTGGCGGACTTGTTCCACGAATGCACCAACCTCTGCGTCAAAAAAAAGCTGCCCTGCAGGCCCCTTTTAAATCTTTTCCCTCTCACCTTAAGTGTAAGCCCTGTGGTTTTGGACAACAACACCCTTGGCAAAGACCTTGATTTTCCACCCTATTTATGCTCCTCGTGATTGAACAAACTTCTATAAGATCACCCCTCAGCCTCTGACACTCTGGGGAATACAGCCCCAGCCTAATTAGCTTCACCCTATAACTTAAAACACTCCAACTCTAGCAACATCATTGTAAATCTTTTCTGAACCCATTGAGTCTGGTCTGAATCTGGGTGGGATGCTCCCTCGAAGGTTGGCATGGCCTTGATGGGCCAAATGGCCTGCTTCCATACTGTGGGGATCATATTAGTCTATAACTTAAGGATTTAAGAGGGATTACCTCAGTATGAGTAGAAGGAAGATCCAATAAATTTCAAACCTTAGACAGCTATGGAAAAGTTTGAAGCAGGTTCAGGAGCCTGGTAAGTAGGGAAGGATACTTTCTGGGATTGGGTGGGGGGATGGGGGTGCAGGAAGGAGAGTTTTTGTTTCACTTATGGCTTGTTAAATGAAACATAATGTTTTGAGTTTATTGCTCCATTTGGACCTTGTGTAACAATAAAAGTATTTCATTCTGTGAAATTTTGTGGTTTCTGGCATTCTTTGAGTAAATAGTGGAGTGCTTTGAATTTCTTTTAATGTTGACGGTCTTTGCAGGGATTATTACAATATTTAAATTTTCATAATTGTCAGTCTTTGATATAAGCATGAACTGGATTTTTATTTCCTGATGTGTTTTCTTCTCATGGTCTTTTCAAGCTCTGACAGAATTATGACCACTTTAGGTGCTTGTGATATATCCGTCAAAGGCTGTTAAGTGCATTTATAATGATTTAGGTTTTGCTGCTTGTTCATGTGCCTTCGTTTGTCAGCATAACTTTCACTTAATGCTATGGTTGACCTGAATGCTATTTGTGCTTAGTTTCTTAGTTCCACTTAATGTAATTGTGCTATTAAATCATTTAGTGTTATTTCATTTATTACCTAGATAAGAGTGCAATAATTTTAATTCTCCCCTACAAGTTGACTTGCCAATATAGTACAAGATAGTTTCCTAGTTTGAGAGAATAGGACATAATCACAAGTGGTTCTGTACTTGTATTGTTTGTTTTGTCGACTTGGTGTACTGTACAGCATATTTTCTGAGCTCTAAGTATTTTGTACTCCTGGTGGTCCAAGTTAGCTGCTCGATTATAACTTTTGGAAGTTGGCATTAGATTTTGGACCCGATGTACTTTAGAGTTCAGAATTCCATAATGGGAAACTGTCAAATTAATATTTTGTAACTTTTGCTTGCCTAAAAGGCCAAGATTCATCTGAATACTACATGCTGGTAGCACAAAGCCAATGCAGTTCTAGAAAATGGCACTCACTCTTAATCGTGACACAGGAAGTGCGCAAATAAAATATTAGAGATCCTGCTGGACAGAGCTTCCCATCAGTGCACACTGATGCCAATGTGTATGGAAAATAGTGATGTCACTGGCATATGTGGAGATGTCCTGTGGCTCTGTTGTAGCCAGATAACATTGACTGTCACACTTGCAGATGCACAACAGTGATCTTGGTGTGATAGATCGCTTTATTTACAAAATGATAATCATGTATGTTTGGCTAAAGTTCAGTAAGCTTTCATCAGTGCCTTTCAGCACAGCTCTTTTCAGTAACAATGATAGGGGATGGTAATGTTCCAATTCATCTCAAATCAAAAATTGTAAGAAGTGAGGAACAATGGATGAGCATACTTCCAATTACAGAAGTCACTGTGCAAAATTAGAATGATAGAACGCAGAGTTTGTGGAAACAGGCCTTTCAGCCCATTTTTAAAAGTAGACTTGAATTGTGTAACAACTATAAAGAACTCAAGTTGTACTCCTAGATGTAGACTTGTATTAAACTCTAGTTTTATCTCATTTTATGACATCGGAGAGGGTACAGATTAGCAAAATCATTCTGGTGTTCAAAGAGCTAAATTGAGGGAAGGTTACGTACACTAAGTTGAGTGCTAAAGATTATGGGATGATCTAATTGGATGTGATGGGAATTTTTTTCTCCAAGTTTTCATGAGCTGATCTTTGGCTTCGAGGCCTTGTTTCACCTTCTAGAAAGTCTAGATTCTGTGGGTTAGTATCTCCTCCATTTGAAATCTGACTCGATCTTCGTGGGAGGAAGAAAGATTCCAAATACTGTTGCTAATTTCCTAAGCCAGTAATTTGTTACGGAAACAAAGTTCTGGAAAAGCTCATCACATCTGCTAGCATTTATGGAAAGCCAATCAGTTTGTATTCCAGGTTGACTATATTCATTAGAAATCTCTAAGACGCTGTGATCTATCAAAGGAGACTTCACTCTTTTCTTCCATATTACTAGGCAATGAAAGTTGTGGCATTATTGGTGTCCCAGAAAGATGAAGAAAATTGAATGTAGGACAACTGATTCTGCTTTTAGAAAGTGTGAAACAGATGGTGTTCCTGCTGCCTCTACAATGCCTGACACATTCATTTCATTTCATAAGGTTTTGAATTAAGGAATGAAATTGATTGCCAGGGCCTCAATGTGAAAACCCCTTTTAATCTTTGAATTTAAGTGGGTTAGTGTAAATTGAGCCTGAGTTGAGGGCTACATAACTTGCCAGGGAATCAGTAGGATCTTGCTGGCTTTGAAAAATAACATGACATCGCAGAAAATCTAAGTTCACTGGTTGGTAAGAAAGTACATTGGGGATTACTCTGTAAATTTCCACCACTTTTTTTTTAAAAGGTAGTCTAACTGACATACCAGGAATAAGTAAAAGTCAGGGCCACTTTAATGTAGTATAAGTAAGCTGAAGCAAACTTAAGTAAATTTGAAATATGGTAACGCAGGTCAGTCAAATGGAATATGTGGCCCATAATATGTGGGAAGCCCTGAAGCCCAACTGAAATCCTGGCTAACCATGTGCAGGATAACAAGGTGTAGAGCTGGATGATCACAGCAAGCCAGGTAGCATCAGAGGAGCAGGAAAGTTGACGTTTCGGGTCTGGACCCTTCTGAAATTCTGAAGAAGGGTTCTGACCCAAAACGTCAGCTTTCCTGCTCCTCTGCCTGGCCTGCTGTGTTCATCCAGCTCTACACCTTATCTCAGATTCTCCAGCATCTGCAGTTTGTACTGTCTCTAACCATGTGCACGAAGTGTTTTCAGCTGGAACAACTTGAGCTCTGCGTTTCAGAACTTGACCAGCAGCTGGAGTCAATATGGCAAATCTGAGGTGGTGGAAAGTATGTAGATAGCACATTCAGAGAGGTGATCATATTGCAGCTTAAGGCCTTGAGGTAGAAAAGGGATGGGTCATTGTTAGGGAGTGCAGGAGTCCCTTGGTCCCACTCAAATTGATTTCCAGTTTTAGATGACGCTGGGTTTTTGAATAACTGCTGCCAAAGCAATGTTTGTGGCTCTGCAAGGTATTCAGCTGTTCAGGAGGGGAGGAAGAAGAAAGAGGGAACAATACTGATAGAGGCTTTCTTAGGGGGACACTCTGGCTTTTCATGACATGACTCCAGGATATTATGTTGTCTGCCTGGTGCCAGTGCCAAGGATGTCAGAATGACTGTAGGATATTCTACTGGGGAAAGGTGAACAGTCAGAAATCGTGATTCATATTGATCCCAATGACTTGAGTTGGAAGAGAGATGTGGGCCTGAAATCAGTATTTACAGAGCTGGATAAACAACTAGCAAGCAGAATCTCAAATGTAGTAATCCCTGGATCGTTCCCAGTGCCATGTACAGGTGTAGGGTAAAGCAGATGACAGCATGGCTGGAAAGATGGTGCAAGAGAGAGGGCTTTATCTTTAAGACTGGCTGTAGGGAAGATGGTATTCATGAGCTGGGTGGATTGCACCTGTATGAGCTGGGACTGAGATAATAAAATGTGAGGCTGGATGAACACAGCAGGCCAAGCAGCATCTCAGGAGCACAAAAGCTGACGTTTCGGGCCTGGACCCTTCATCAGGGAGCTGGGACTGAGTTCCCTTCAGAACGTTTTTGCTACTGCTGTTGGAAGGGCTGCCAATTAACTTGACAGGAATGTGGGAGCCAAGAGGGAATAGAGAAGATTACCAGGGCTCATAAAATGTTTGAAGATGTAGTTAGTACTGGCGGAAAGGATAACAACTTACTAAATGAAGTCTCAGTAGGGAAGAAAAAAATTTAAATCAAGGTTACTGAGAATTTCTGTGAATGTACAGTGTGTAGTAAATAAGATTGGTGAATTACAGGCACTGACTCTGGCAATAAAAGACTTAGCTCAGATTTAAGACTGGCTGGGAAATATTCTTAGTTACAAGGTATTCAGAAAAGATAGGAAAGGAGGGCTGGCAGTATTGGTTAAGGAGAGCTTTGCAGTGATGCTGTCTTCGATGATTTTCAGATAGCATCAGTTTGGCTGGGGCAGGCTATTGTAAAGGCAAATGAGTCTTTGGATTGCTGGGAGGGGCATGTTTTACAGCATTGTGCTGCTGAGATGGAGGAGGATAATCCATTTAATATAAAGGCTAGTGTTGTAGATAGGTGTGATTTAACAACAGTCTGAAATAGGTGAGGACAAGTGCAGGAAACTAGATGGAGGCAGTTGATGAACCTTAAAACCCTTAGATTCTCGGTTGAAGATTCCTAACTATATGTGGTTAGAGCCCACTCGAGCACAAAGGTACATAGCTGCAGGATTCCATGGGATAGGATCCTTGACCCAAAGACCTTTAAACTGTTTAATAAATTGACATCAAGGGCACAGTCTGCATAATGGGCAGCTCATCCACCATCAACATTTATTTCCTCCTCCAAAGCACACAGCTTTGTGTACCATATAGAGGATGGACTGAAGCTGTTTAACAAGACATCTTTGACAGTACCATCCAAACTTGCAACCTGTACTGTTTTGAAAGACAAGGGCAGTAGATACAAGTTCTCCCCTGTGCCACACATCATCCTGACATGGAACTATATTGCCACTCCTGTGTTATCACTGGGTCAAAATCAAGGTGCTCCCTTCCAAATAGCAATGCAAAGTACCTATGTTGTATGTGGCAGCTTGTTACAACCTTCTTGAAGTTAGGGATGAATGTTATTTGCTGGCCTAGCTAACAATGCCTGTGTGCTATATATGAAGGGAAAAACAGACATCTGTACAATGGACAAACTGAAAAGAATGGAGCAGTCATTAAACGAAGTTTGGTGGGATGACAAGTAATCAAAAAGTATTTGTGGAACTCTGTGGACATCTCAACATTTAATAGGCAGTTTACCCTGAGAAATTTCAGTATAGATTTTGAAGGAAGAGAGAACCATACAGGGAGAGCTGAAGTTTTCCGGTGGAGCTGAGAGATGGTGACGGGGGATCAATGTAGACTGGAACAAGAACAGTCCATATATCCCATTGACAGGCAGACATGGCTCGAACCCACAAGTTTCTTCAGCTACAGATTTTATTTGGAGGAGATGAGGAGGCCAAAGGAGAAATTGTCCAATGTTACTTCAGTTTCAGCCAGATTGAGGAGGAAGACAGTGGTAAATAGGGGCTGGTTAAATTTCCATTCAAGGAAGAAGTGTAGGGCCTCGGGTATTCTGATGACTCGAGATTAAATAATGTTGGTGTATATTTTTCCATAAGTATTTTTTCTGTCTTGGTGTGGCTGCACTAAAGTACTTACGGTAAAACAAAGAACTGCAGATGCTGGAGAACTGACATAGAGACTGCTGAAGAAACTCAGCAGATCTGTTCACAACTATGGAGAGAAAAGAGTTAATGTTTTGAGCCCTGTGACCCTTTGTCAGAATGTTCTGGCTAAGAATCATTGGACCTAAACGGTTAACTGTTTTCTTTCCATAGATGCTGCCTGACCTGTTCCTTAATAGTTTTGGCTAATTTTGTGACAGTACTTCACGATTGATGACAATAGCTTAAATTTCATTCAGAAGAGTTTACAGCTGCTTGTAGATACTCATATAACTTTAACAATTGTCTGAGCTAAAAGGGCAACAACACACTGCAACAACACAGAACTATGCCAAGAGGAAGAAGAATACCTCTTCCAAGTGTTCAAGGATAATGGATATCCAAAGAACTGGTTTAGATGCCTATATGAGCAGCATCAGAAAGATTCTACATGCCCTGACACAGCATACTACCCTACATCAGGAACATGTCAGAACTCACCACAACACTCTTACAACTGCTGGGCTTCAGAGTGGCACACAAGCTCACGTCAACCCTATGACAACTGCTTACCTGAACTAAAGACCCACTCCCCACCATGGGTGGGACCAATGTCATAAACAAAATCCCCTGCAGAGACTATGAGAAACACTACATCTGACAAACAGGAAGGAAACTAACAACAAGAGTACATGAACACCAACTGGCTACAAAAAGACACGACTAGTACTCACTCATCTCAATCCACGTGGACAAGGAGAACTGTGGCTTCGACTGGGACAACACCAAGACCCTGGGACAGGCTAGGCAGAGACAAACATGAGAATTCCTGGAAGCATGGCGCTCCACAAACCATGCTATTAATAAACAGAATGCACTTGACCCCATATACATTCCACTATGATGGAAAACCGGAAGTGAGGTAATCCAGCTCAACGGACCCCAGAGTTTTAAAAACCAGGCGGGAAAATACACAGATGCTTTAACAGAGGCTGCACTGAGGATGTTACCAAGCATGGTAACGAAACGTCTGCGATACAAGAAACTAGCTCGGCAAGCCAATCAACCTCAACACCCACAACCCAAGCTACAGATCTACTCCAAAACCTTATTAGCTTAGCATGAGCATGCCAGAGATTGGTGACTTCAATGTTTTTAGCACCATAATTTATGCATCAATCACTATGGCTTAGATGGCCATTCAGCCCATGCCAGCTCTCAAACAATCCAGTGAATAAAATCATTGATTTCTGCTTTTAGCACCTCCCAGGTGGTTATTCATCACTGTGTGCTTTTTAAGAAAAAGTTCTCCTATGATGTGCTTTTCCCATTATTGGAAAGTAGTCATTATCCTTTTGGAATTAGAGATCTCGAGGCACTAATGAACTTGTAGAGATAGGGAGCTTTATCGTGGGCTAGCAACACAGGTTTTACTGCATGTTATTGCTGTAAAGTGCTGCTTTTTTTGCCTCTTTTCTCCACTTTCTATCTTTTCCCCCACCTCTCCATTCCCCCCCCCCCCCCCCCCCCCGCCCCCACCTCTCCTAAGGATATCTAGAATCAGTTAAAAGGCAAGGGGGTAATAGATTATTTCAGAAAATCTGTTGGAAGATTGAATATGCTAATGTGAGATGTGCTCATTTAATGAGAAGCAACGATTTATGTTTAACTTCAGATTAATACATAAATATGTACATGTTCCAAAATCCAGATTCCAGTTTACCATTCTGTTGATTATGCGCCGCTTGTTTCCTCCACATGTCAAAGGTTTGTTCTAAAGCAGATTCCTCTGTTTTGATACATCCAGAATACAAAGTGCTTCAAAGTAAACAAATTGCTTATTGATGTGTAGCCGTTGGCTCACTCCAATTGTAGATAAATGTAGCAAACAATATCCAAACATGAAAGTTAGTAAGTTGTTCTGATAGATCAGGGGTGAATATAGTCAAGGATGGCAGGGGAGTGCCTTATTCTTTGAAATAAAAATGCTGAGGAATCTTTTGCATCCATTAAGATTTACTTTTGCTTCAGAAGTTGGTAGTACTTAATTCAGTATTACCTCAGTTTTGCACTGAAATAGTAACCTAGATTATACACTTCTGTGCTTGAACTGAAACTCTTTACTTGCAACAATCAGTCAAGCTGACACCAAAAACATCTATGACTGATTTGTTTTGTAGTAAGCACGTTGGTTTAGTTCTAATTTTGATGAAGAAAATACACAGAATCCTCAAACATGGAATCCCTACAGTGTGGAAGCAGGCCATTTAGCCCGTTGAGTCCACACTGACCCTCGGCATTCCATCCAGACCTGCCCCCTACCCTAGATACTCTGGGCAATTTAGCATGGCCAATTCACCTAACCTGCACATGTTTGGACTGTGGGAGGAAACTGGAGGACCCGTTGAAAACTCATGCAGACGGGGGAGAATGGTGGAGTTTGCGTGGTCACCCAAGGGTGGAATTGAACCCGGCTCCCTGGTGCTGAGGCAGCAATGTTAATCACTATGCCATATCCAGCCCCATAATATGTCTGGTTCCAATTAACTTTCTAACTCTTTTAAATGCAAAAGAACCTAGAGTAAAGGAAAGATTAGAATTGCCTTTTTTTTTGTGAATAATTGACTTTTTATTTTGTTCAGGTACACTTGGGAGGCAATGGATTCACAGAAGGGAATACATTACAAAATAAATCTATGTTACCCTTTAAATTGTGGGAGTTTGAGTGCCGTCTGTGCTTACAATTCTTCACAAAAAACCAACCATTCAGTGGGTAAGTGTTACGGTTTGTTTTATCTGTATTTTTTAAATGTTTTCATGTCTATCCTATGAACACTATTCGTTAATGTTAACATGTACTGAATTTTTTCAGTTTAATGGGATAGAATACAGAATTGCGTTAGTGAATTCATGCATGTGACAATCAATTCTTTTTCGTGATTGAATCACTTTTTTTAGGTTCAAATACATTGCTATTATCGAAGGTTATATCTACAGTTCAATCTGCATGTTTTGATGACAGAATTTTTAAGTGGTATGTAATTCTTTGCTCTACAGCTTGAATGAATAAGAACAAGTATTTACTGTGTAAATCGGCAAATATATTTTGGATTTCAGTGTTAAATTTTGTGATGTACAAGGAAAAAATTAGTAACATCAGTACTTAATGAATGATGTCAGAATAGCTCCAAGATCATTTAGTAGTGGTGCTGCTGAGCCACTGTTGATGAAGATTGAAATCCCTCACCCAGAGTACATTTTGCACATTTACTATCTTAATGCTCCCTCTAAGTGTTGATCAACATGGAGTACTGAGTGATCAGCTGAGGGACAATAGTACATGGTAAGCAACAGAAGGTTTCCTTGCCCAAGTTTAACCCGAAGCCATGGGGCCTAAAGTCAAGGTTGAGGACTCCCAGGGCGACTCCCTCCCAAAACCTCTGCTGCCAACTCCTGCTGGGTGTGTCCTGGTGGGACAGGACATATCCAGAGATGGTGATGGTGTCTGAAGCATTGACTGTAAAGTATGATTGTGACTGTGTGACTGTCAGGCTGTTGCTTGACTAGTCTGGGGTCAGCTGTCCCAATTTTGGAACTAGCCCCCAGATGTTAGGAAAGAGGACTTTGCAAGGTTGACAGGGCTTGTTCTCTTCCAGCGCCTGGAATGATGTCAAATGGTCTACCTGGTTTCATTTCTGAGTCTGGTCTCTTTATGATTCTCGAGCCACAGTATTATGGTGAACTGCCCCGTGCGCCCCCCCCCCCCCCCCCCAAAAAACCGGGAAATGGTGCAGCACACTACTGAGCCCAATGGAAATAAAGGGTGGATAACAAAAGCTGGCCTTGGTAAGGACACCCAGCCCAATGAAGGAAAACTAAGTCTCTCATTGCATTACTCATGGCATATGTGTTTGTACTTAAAACCTTTTTATGTCAATACAGAGTTGCTGCATTGGGCTATTGGGCTTTTACTTTATCTTCAGCAAATATATAGTGATCCAGGCTAGTCTCTGATCATTTTCACTGTGGGGCCCCCCCTCCCCAAAGTCTGTTCTTCGAATAATCTCCACTTAATGTCTTGCAACTTTCAAAGGCTAGAAATGAACAAAAGAAAACTGGAAAACCACTAGTTTAGTCTGTAACAGCTTACAAAGAAGAACTATTTCTTGTTACAGCACTGCATTCCTAAGGTTATCAACTCTGTGTTCTGACTATTAAGTTTCTCAGATCTGTTCCCTTCTACCTTGCAAATGTTATCATTCTGTACGCTTTCCATTCCTTAAATTTGAAAATAGGATCATGAACTGGTGGGAATGCAAATTATCGCAAAAGCAAACTAAGGTAGTGAGGTTTTGAACGTCCAGACAAATTGGAAAAGGCAAAAAGAATTTAAAGACAGGCAGACTGCAAATGAAAGTGTAGAAATGTGATAGGTATGTCCCTGTCAGGCAGGGAGGAAGCGATAACGTAAGGGAACTGTGGTTTACTAAAGAAGTTGTATCCCTTCTTAAGCGTAAGAGGGAGGCCTATATGACGATGAGGCGATGGAGAGTTACAGATTAGCTAGGAAGGATTGAAAGAGACAGTTAAGAGCAAGGAGGGGACATGAGCAGACATTGGCAGGTAGAATAAAGGAGAACCCTAAAGCTTTCTATAGGTATGTGAGGAACAAGAGGATGACTAGGGTAGGAATAGGGCCAGTCACAGACAGAATTCAGAAATTGTGTGTGGACCCTGTGGAGATTGGAGAGGTTCTAAATGATTATTTCTCATCTGTTTTCACTGAGGAACAGGAGAATATTGTAGAGGAGATGACTGAGTTACGGGCTAGTAGAATTGCAAGGATTAAGGTTAGTAAGGAGGAGGTGTTATCAATTGTAGAAGGTGTGAAGGTAGATAAATCCCCTGGGCCAGATGGGATTTTTCCGAGGATTGTCTGGGAAGCTAGGGAGGAGGTGGCGGAGCCTTTGGCCTTGATCTTTGAGTCCTCATTGTCTACAGGTTTAGTACCAGAGAACTGGAGGATTGCAAATGTTGTGCCCTTGTTCAAGAAGGGCAGTAGGGATGATCCAGGTAATTATAGACCTGTGAGCCTTATGTCTGTTGTAGGAAAAATTTTGGAAAGGATTATAAGAGATAGGAATTATAATCATCTAGCAAGCAACAGTTTGATTGGAGATAGTCAGCATGGATTTGTCAAGGGCAGGTAATGTCTCACAAACCTCATTGAGTTATTTGAGAAGGTGACCAAGCATGTGGGTGAGGGTAGGGCAGTTGACATGGTGTACATGGACTTCAGTAAAGCCATTGATAAGATTCCACATGGTAGGCTATTGGAGAAAATACAGAGGCATGGGATTGAGGGAGATTTACAGTTTGGATTAAAAACTGGCTTTCTGTAAGAAGGCAACGAGTGGTGGTTGATGGAAAATATTCAACCTGGAGTCAGGTCACTAGTGGTGTGCCTCAAGGATCTGTTTTGGGACCATTGCTGTTTGTCATTTTTATCAATGACTAGGACGCAGGCATTGGTGGATGGGTTAGTAAGTTGGCAGATGACACTAAAGTCGGAGTGGTGGACAGAGTGGAAGAATGTTGCAGGGAGTCTTGGATAAACTGCAGAAGTGGGCTGAAAGGTGGCAAATGGTGTTTAATACGGATAAATGTGAGGTGATTCACTTTGGGAGGAATAATAGGAAGGCAGAATACCAGGTCAATGGAAAGATTCTTGGTAGTGTGGGTGTGCAAAGGGATCTTGGTGTCCATGTACATAGATCCCTGAAAGTTGCCACCCAGGTTGATAGTGCTGTCAAGAAGGCTTACGGTGTGTTAGGTTTTATCAGTAGAGGGATTGAGTTCCGGAGACGTGATGTCATGCTGCAACTGTACAAAATGCTAGTGCGGCCTCATTTGGAATATTGCGTGCAGTTCTGGTTGCCCTATTACAGGAAGGATGTGGAAGCATGGGAAAAGGTGCAGAGGAGATTTACCAGGATGTTGCCTGGTCTGGAGCGCAGGCCCTATGAAGAAAGGCTGAGGGACTTGGGTCTGTTCTCATTGGAGAGAAGGAGGTTAAGAGGGGATTTAGTAGAGACATACAAGATGACTAGAGGATTAGATAGGATGGACAGTGAGAGTCATTTTCTGAGGATGAGGACTTCAGCTCGTACCAGGGGGCATAGCTACAAATTGAGGGGTGATAGATTTAAGACAGATGTCAGAGGCAGGTTCTTTACTCAGAGTGGTAAGGGTGTGGAATGCCCTGCCTGCCAATGTAGTGAACTCAGCCACATTAGGGGCATTTAAACAGTCCTTGTATAAGCATATGGATAATGATGGGGTAGTGTAGGGGGAGGGGCTTAGATTAGATCACAGGTTGGTGCAACATTGGGTGCCGAAGGACCTGTTCTGCGCTGTATTGTTCTATGATTGGGTAGGGTGGGTGAAGGTTAAAGAGCATGATCATTAGTTCTGAACAGAGAATTATTAGCATTTTGGAGCAGTGATGTTGCAGCCACCTTTTTACAAGGGCAACTGAAGGAAGGGAACACAAATATGCTGGGAGAAGTGATATTTGAGCTCAAAGATACCATACGTTGTAACAGTTAATACGTAAGATAAATGGAAAAATTTTTAGAAATAGGTGTGACAGCTGCTCAAGCATGTTCAAGAGTGGGATACCATCTTCGGAGGGGCGAGAGAAATTAGTTTCTGGAGAATCCAATTGTTTGCAACAATACTGCACTGTACTTGCTGTACTGTATCATTTAGTATTGTCTGGTTTGTTGCTAAGGAACTCTGCATCATGCTAGCTAAGTTTAATTAGATAATGGTCATAAAGTCAGGTGGAAGGAAAATTTGGTTATTGCTGTAGAATAGATTGTATTCATTTTTAAAACACAGGCTGACTGGGACAACCCTTGTCTTGCTAATGCTGAATTTAAGGGTTGGTGAGGGTAATTGAATTGAATGAGCATTCTGCACTGCTAGCTGAAGTTTTAAAAATGAAGTGTAACTTACATTTCCACTGGAAAATTTCAGTCTTTTTAAGCTGAGGTGCAACTGAGTGGAATGTAATATTTTAAAACAAACAAAGAAAATTACAGCACAGGAACAGGCCCTTTGGCCCTATAAGCCTGCATCGATCCAGATCCTCTACCTAAACCTGTCACCTATTTTCCAAGGACGTGTATCCCTCAGCAACCTGCCCATTCATGTATCTGTCTAGATACATCTTAAGTGACATTATCATGCCCGACTCAACCACTTCCATTGGCAACCTTTTCCAGGCACCCACCATCTCTGTGTAAAGATCTTTCCATGAATATCTCCCTTTAAACTTTTCCCCTCTCACCTTGAAATCATGACCCTGAGTAATTGATTCGCCCACTTTAGGGTGGGGGGGGGGGGTGGTGGGGGAAGAAACTTGTTGCTATCCACCCTGTCTATACCTCCTTTTGATTTTGTAGACCTCAGTCAGGTCCCCCCTCAACCTCTGTCTTTCCAGTGTAAGTAATCCTAATCTACTCAATCTTTCTTAATAGCTAGCGCCCTCCGTACAAGGCCGCATCCTGGTGAACCTCCTCTGCACCCTCTCCAAAGCATCCACATCCTTTTTGATAATGTGGCAACCAGAACTGTATGCAGTATTCCAAATGTGGTTGAACGAAAGTCCTTTACAACGGTAACATGACCTGCCAATTGTTGTACTCAATACCCTGTCCAATTAATGAAACCATGCCGTGTGCCGCCTTGACCACTCTATTGACCTGCGTTGCCACCTTCATGGTACAATGGACCTGAACACCCAGATCTCTCTGTGCATCAATTTTCCCCAGGGCTTTTCCATTTTGGTTGATACTCTATTTTAAGTAAAAGGAAGTGCAACTTCTCAGAAGCAGTAGAATTTAAGGAGGTCCAGTCAGCAGTGCTGTACTGATGATTGAGAGAGATGGAGACTTTTGCTCCAAGTGGAAGAAAAACGTTAGAAAACACTCAGTCCTGGCACAGCCCACTTAGCTGAATTCTAATGCAAAGCCATCAACACAAATTAACTATTTCAGTCTATATGCTGCATCTGGAGATTTGCCAGAATTCTGTTTTGACTTAAGATTTCCTTCATTCATAGTATTTCCCTTTTCAGTGCTTAGTTCCATGGGCCAGAGTCTTGGCTAATGGAATAACAAAAATGGTTGGCAGGTATTTAATGGGTGATTGAGAGGGTTCAAATTCAGAAGTAGCAAAGAGAAATACCAAAGCTTGAGAGCAGACTAGCATTTTAGGTGGAAGTGAAGTGGGTCGGAAAGTGACAATGAAAATGACAAAAGTTTAAAAAACACTAGTGATTTTAAGGTGACTCCTTAGGCACTGTATCTGAATGTGAATTGCTCACAACAAAGTACGTGCATACAGTGACCTCTTCATCCATTTCATTTGATAGCCACAGATCTGCGTAATTGAGGTTGACCCCAGACAGTTATTGCTGGGAGCTGGGGGTATGAGGGATGAGTTGCAGGAAATGCGGGAGACACAGTTGAGGATGTTCTCATCCACTAGAAGGTGAAGCTGCTGTCCTTAAGGACATCTGAGATGTTCAGGAGTGGAATGCCTCCCCCTGGGAGGAGATGTGGCAGAGGCGAAGGCATTTTTGCAGGAAGATGAGTGGGATGAGGTGTATTCTAGGTAGCTGTGTGAGTCAGTAGGCTTGAAATGAATGTCTGCCTGTTTCCAGGTGGTTGCCAGAGATGGAAACAGAGGTCCAGGAAGGGAAGAGAGGTATCAGAGATGGTGCAGGTGAACTTAAGGTTGGGGTGGAAGGTGTTGTGAAGTGGATGAACTGTTCAAGCCCTTCCTGGGAGCACAAGGTGGTGCCGACACAGTCATCGATGTAGTGGAGGAAGAGATGGAGTTTAAGGCCAGTGTAGCTACAGAAGACTGATCCACGTAACCTACAAAGAGGCGGACATGGCTTGGGCCCATGCGCTGTCTTTTTCTTATCTCAGAATTCCGTGCCTCAGTTTCTCTCAGAACAGGAGGACTGAGAAGTACAACTAAAAATTTAATAATTTTGAAGCAAAAGCCAATATGAAAGTATTGTTGCCAAGTGATCAAGATTGGGAGCTAAATATTCTTGAAGAGTTCACCTGGATAAATGTTGGCATAAAAAAGAAGGGTTTTGACTCTCAAAATTGAGGCATAATTGATTGGGTTGGAGCTAAACAACAGCAAAGGGCAGAAAGCATTAAGAATTGTGACAGATCTCAAAGTAATTATAAGTGTATGATAGTGTATAATCAGGGAATTAAAGGCCCGCATAAGGATAATACAGTAACTGTGGGTGGAATGGAGTGTGACCTTGTAGGCTGGACAAACCAAATTGAGTAGTAGTGTCAAGTCAGTACATGAAATGTATGAGGTTACTAGATCAATACATCAAGGATCTAACTAGGGAATGGGAAATTTTGTATCTAGTCTTAGGTAATGAGAAAGTGTTATTAAATAGCCCTCATTGAAAGCATACTTGAAGTGCTAAATCTGAGCGATGTATATTGTTTCAGTGATTTACTTAAATTGAAAAATGGGTCTTAAATCTAAATTGTGGGATGAATTGGTTAAAGTGTATTGAGAAATTGTATCGAGGTGGTATGTGAATGCTAGCATTTGTTTCTGTTTGCAACAAATATGCATTCCTTCTAAGACACAACCCCCCCCCCCCCACAATTTTATAAAATTATGGTTAATAAGGGGTTAAAGATATTAGGTCAAAACCAGAGATTTGGAATGCCGCCAGCAAGATTTGGCCTTGGGAGGCTTGAGTTCAACAAAACAGTACCAAAAAAAGGGTAAGACAAGATAGAACGTAATGAGACTAATCCAGCAACATACGAAAAGACAAATTGCAAATATTTCTATAGACATTCAATAAGATGGGATTGATGAAAGTTGATATGGACCCAGTATGGACAGAGATAAGTGAAGTTATAATGGGAAATAACAAAACAAAGATTGTACAGGTTTGTCCTCCGTTTCTACATTTTTGGATTAATTGTCATGGATCGCACCAAACCCCTTGCAAACATGAGGGAGCTAGCCAAGACCCTAACCTTTCCCTTATTTAAAGAAAAGTGTAAGGTGCTGTATTCCAGCTGTAATTCAATTGGTTACATTACTTGGTTTTAAGCAAAACTGTTGTATTTTGCCTATACAGTAAAAATAAAATGAGAAAGTATTAGTATAACTTTAACTATGGGAAAATGTAACAGGATATTAGATTATTGGAATGGTTGCTGTGTAGTAGTTAAATATAGGAACACCCTATAAACACACCCTTGGCAAAGACCACTTCAGTAAAATTGATTGTCTTATGTGAATGCTTCTCCAGTCCCAATTAAAAAGAACACACCACTGGCAGAGAAAGTGATAAGGCAGTTTCCACAACCAACTTCCAAAAACCACTGAAAGCTGAACTAAAACTCTGGTTCTGTGAGATCGTGAGATCATGACTTCACCCATTCATGCAGTTTCTATTGTTCTAACTTTAAGAAAATGCAGGGCCTTAAGCTGTTTACTTGGCTTGGAAGAGACCACTCTATCCCTAAAGCTCAAACTCTTCCAAAAAAAAGGACAAATTGTCTCACCTAAGGGGGAATCAGCCTGATGAGGAACTAAAATAATTGTACTTGACTCTAGGGGAAATGAATTAGATTAGATGGTGACAATTTCCTGGACACTATATTTTATGCATCTAAGGAATTTAAAAAAGGATAGCTGTTGAGATAATAGTTGCAATTATTTCAGATCCAGAATCCGTGTTTGTCAAGACACTTTCCACAAATAAGATTGTATTTACTCCCATCTCACAATTTGAGGAGAGAAAATAAATGCCAGTTAGCCTAACATGAGTTGGTATCTTAGTGAAGTGACAGTCACAGTCAAACAGTCAACACAGATTTATGGGAGGGAAGTCATGTTTTCAGTTGTTCAGAATATAACTAGTATGGTGAATAAGTAGACAAAACAGGATATGCTTTTGATTTTTCAAAAATGATTGCACACTATTGGGGTTCAAGGAATTTTTAGGGTAATATGTTAGTATGGATTGCGAATTTGTTTTTTGGACCAAAAGCAGTAGGAATAAACAGTGTTGTTGAGTTGACGAGTATCTCAAGGATCAGTACTTGGACCTCAGCTGTAGTCCATTAAAAACAAAGATGGGACTGAATGTAATGTAACCAAGTTTGTTGACAATATAAAAGTTGAGCTAGTAAGTCAACGTGAGAATGCAAAAAGGCTGTAAAGCGATATAAGCAAATGGCATTAGTGGACAAAGGTATTGGAGTTGGAACAGTGTGATGTTATATCCCTTGTAGAGTGTTTTCTGAAAACAATCAATCTCTATGATCACCAACAACTGCTGGATAAAATTTTGCATCTTAAATTTTTTAAAATCCTAAAATAAATAAGTGAAAATTAACCCAATTGAAACATGAACAGATGAAAAATATTCCCAAAGAAGTAAGGTCCCGCCTTGTCCCGCCTTGTCCCGCCTTGTCCCGCCTTGTCCCGCCTTGTCCCGCCTTGTCCCGCCTTGTCCCGCCTTGTCCCGCCTTGTCCCGCCTTGTCCCGCCTTGTCCCGCCTTGTCCCGCCTTGTCCCGCCTTGTCCCGCCTTGTCCCGCCTTGTCCCGCCTTGTCCCACCCCTCACCCTTTCCAACCTGACTCTTTCTTTTTTTTTCTCTTTTTCCATCTAAACACTTTTTGGCTCTTAAATCACATGCATCAGCGTATTCCAACCAAAGCCTGTGGATGTAGTTTCCACCAGTCAGGCACATGTCTATGAAACCTCAGTCTGCTCACAATAGGCCTGATGGATCTTCCTTTCTCTTACACCCCCCACCCCCTTAAATGATCTGGTAAGCTTTTGCACAATTGTGTGCTCAATTCACTGTGTGCCTTACTCTTCCTGTTGTCATTGGCATTCCCAATTGTAAAGCAGGCAGTAACAATCTGTCTTCTAAGGCTTGCTTCAACACAGGATCTGTTTGAACACTGCAAAACGGAAGAGTATTCATCCAAAGAGAATCTCACCCTTTTTCTATTTGCTTGAATTACCAGTGTTCTGAGGCGTCAAGCAGAAAAAACAAATTCTTGGACCTAACCCCACTCCAATTAGCTTTCTAACTGTCCTTTGGCTTTTGAGCCTTTCATTCTTGGCAACCACATGTCACATGGGCATTTCTTGGACCCCAATGATATCATAAATCAGGGAACCAATTTACTGTCTTTCAAATACTGTCTGGCATGCTTTTTTAGAGGAAGAATATACAATAGATAATTCCCAGCATAAAGTTTTCCACTTTGCTAGATTTAAAAAAAAGGCAGGGTGTTTTTTGAATGTTGGTAATGGGAAACGTTTGCAATGGTGTACAAGGGCAGCCAGGTCTGTTTGAATGAGAACTAATACAAAAACAAAGGATCTTTGGATGCTGTAAATCAGAAACCAAAACAGAATTTTCTGGAAAAGCTCAGCAGATCAGGCAGCATCTATGAAAAGCAATCATTTTTTGGGCCTGATGACGCTTCCTCAGAACTGAGGAACATTTGAATGCAAAGTTACCATGCAGACGTAACAAGCAGTTAGGAAGGGAAATAATGTATCAACTTTGGTTACAAATGGTTTCAAATTTTTAAAAAAAATACTCTCCTTTTACACTGAAACGGTTACTTGAACTTTCACCGTGAGTACCATGTACGTTGTGGAGTACAGTGTGGAGTTTTGATCTGGAGTGCAACAGAAGTTTGCTACATTCCTTCCTGGGAATGTGGATTGTTCTGAGAGGAGAGAATGAATACAGTAGGCCCACATTCCCTGAGGATTAAAAGAACGAGAGTTGGTCTGATTGGAACTTTTAAGAGGTCCAACAGGATAAATATTTTCTGATCAACCTGTTCAGAGATGTTATGACACACATCTGGAACAGGTGGGTCAGTACTGAGAAAATGCATTTCCCCAGGCTGGGATATCTCAAACAAGGAGTCTTGACTCAAAGCATAGGCAGTAGGACTGTGTAGACCTGAGATGAGAAACTTCTTCACTCAAAGAATTTGGATACTTGGAAATTCTCTACTCAGAGCTGTGGATACTTCATCCTTAACAAACTTCATAGATTTGTGTGTGCTAAGAAAATCTAAGGTGTATGAGAATAGTGTAAGAAGGGGAAATTGAAGTAAAGGATCTGTCGTAATCTTGTTGAATGACAGCACGAACCCAATGGGTAAATGAAGTGCCGCAGTTTCTATTTTTTACTTTTTAAGTGAGAATATAGAGGTGAACTGAATTGTTGTATGCCATGCTAAGATGTCTGTTTGCAAAGTGGTAGGGGATGTATTTACAGCAATTTCTTCAACAGGATTTTGGTGCAGGATTGAGTTACCTGGTCCTAGGGGGTGTGATCATCCTGTGGAATGAAATAACCACAACTTCCCCCTTCTGTGGCACAACATTTGTAGCTCTGACTCCAGCTCCTCAGTTGAGATCCGAAGTTCCTTGAGTTGTGAACAGTTAATACAGATGTGTTTGCTCTGGGTCACAGTTGTCCACCAGCAACTTGTCCTGTCATTGCAATCATTATTTGATTGAACTCAGATTTATCACTTGTGATTCCCTACTGTGATTTACTGTAATGATATTTAGTTTTGGTTTATTTTTCTCTTAAAAATTCAGTTTAGTGGAGAGCTCACACAAACTAAAGACCTTACTGTTAAACGAAATACTAGAGATATTCAGCAGCCCTATTCACAATCAGCTTTCACTGTACGTAATGACACAATGTAGCTTGTGATGTTACTCTGCCACTAATGTTGCCACAAGTAGACCTCTTAATCCATGCTTTTTATCCTAACCCACTTGCCTCTTGCTGTGGAGTGGAGCGAATCCTTAATTGAAGGAAAGGAAATTTGATGTACTGGCAATGAAAGTAGTGTCCCTCAACATATTGTTACTGAGATGGAATGGCCGAATCTTTCTGATACTGAAACTGACACAAGCCCCAGTTTACTGGTGTGGGAGTGGAGGTTCCCTAATGATAGTTACTCCCAAAATACCCAGAGAAGCTCTCCTTTCCCATTGTGACCTGTTAAGATAATGGTTAAAGGAAAGGAAATCCCTAATCTACTTTAAATAAAGAATTATCTATTATCTATTATTTATAAACATTAACCTTGTTGAATACATTAAAAAGAGATAGTAACAAACTGAACAATTTTCCCCCCTTATACTAACTGCTCCCTAACTGGCCTAAATTCAAGTAGAATGCTATTTAAGGAATGCAAGTCCCACTAATATAAACCTAATTAATAAGCAATCAATTAAACTTGATCTGTGCAAACTTAGGGGCTGGGAGAGAGAATATCCCAGAAGACAGTCATCTCTGGTTCTCTTCGAGCTCCTTTCTCCTGCTGATTCTCTCATTTCTAAGAGGACTTCAAGCTAAAATACTGTGGTACCTTTGATTAGATGTTCTTTCTCAGAGCTGAATGCTGCTGACTCTGGCAAGTGGCAGTTGTCTCTTTCAGATGGCAGTGGCTCTTCCCAATTTTTCAAATGTCTTTGCCTTGTACCTGTAATGACACAACCTGAAACCAATCATATAAGAATTTAATTATCAACATCAGATTTAAATTCACTTGGCTTTCTGAATCTAGGTACTTTGATTTAATTAATTGGTCAAATTCAAACTTGTCTTGGAGAAATGCTGTTTGGCTGTTTTATACAATCAGTTAAAACCAAAAGAACTGTGGACGCTGTGAATCAGGAACAAAAACAGGAGTTGCTAGAAAACCTCAGCAGGTCTGGCAGCATCTGTAAAGGAAAAGAAAAATCAGTAAACATCCTCCAGGAAGGGTTGTCAGACCTGAAAAGTTAACTACTTTTTCGTCACAGCAGCTGCCAGACCTGCTGAGCTTTTCCAGCAACTCCTGTTTTTGTTACTATACAAAACGTTTCTGTTTGGGCACTGTCTGCACCTGCATTTATAAACTTTCAAGCACAGATGAAGCACAAGCTCTTTTAAGGGACACCCTCTTCCCCACAATCATTTTTACCAACAAATTCTAACTTCCTGCCTTCTGATTCATCAATACTCTACCCAACTTTGTAACAATATACACCGTTGAAAGTGGATGATTGGAGTGGGTTTCAGAAAGTGTGGTCAGGATAGCTGTGGGAGTTAGTCAATTTGTGTAGTTTGCTGAACTTTGTGGTCAGTCTTTTAGAGCTTTGTTCATCTGTTTCTGTTTTTAAGGAATTGGGTAGTGATTTAAAACTCTACCATCCCTCGGATTGTGCACTTTGAGTAGTGACACTGTTAAAATTTGTTCACAAATTAAGGGGCAGCATTGTTTTACATGGAGAGAAACTTTCTGGTTGGGATCACCAGAAATATGGAATATAGAATTATAAATTGGAGCCAAGCCCTCATAGTCAGAATATATTTCAACACAAGGTGGTACAAGTAAGCGTTAGCTATTAATTTTGAATTTGCGATTTAATAGATTTCTACTATTGAAGTATTAAAAGGGTGAGTACGTTGACCTAAGCACTGGATCGACCATGATCTCGTTGAAAAGTTAAATGGGCTACTTGTAATTCCGTGGCCCTGTGGTCACGTTAATTTCCATCCGTCAGTGTCTTTTTATTTGAATGTATGTTTCCTTCTGTTTGTCTAAAATGTTAGTCCATTGAAAATTGTACTACTTGCCTCAGTCCAATCTGCTAAGATAATTATTTCCCCTTAGATTGCATCAACTGTCCTTAGCTGTAAGTTGATCCCTTGCTCCTGTGCTGCTTGCCAGTTTAGATTGTGGCCATTATGGTTCAAATCCCTTCTCCTTTTTCTATCTTTGAACCTACTATTGAGTTCTGTGCAATGTCATCCACCTCCTGTCTCTAAATGTCTATGTACCATATCCTTGTTTCTAGTTTGTCAACTGACATAACTATACCTCTGCATCTCCTTGGATTATAGCTTTGCATTTATGTGAAATGTTACTGAAGATGTCTGAAAATTCTTGGTACATCATCAACATTTCCTTTATTCAGTTAGGTATGCTTCAAAAATTGCTTGCATTTGCTAAAAACTACTTGTTATGAAATATTGCAGCCTGAACTTGATTAACCCGTATTGCTCGTGAATTTTATCTAGGTTTCAGGATGCTACAGTCTGTGGTTCCCCTGTCAATCCTGAGTGTAGACCAATATTGCAAGACTGGAGAATTCCTTGGTTTTTCTTGCCATATGTATCTCTTCCTTGGTTTTATAAAAACTGTTTCTCCTAATTTATTCTTTAATGTAAACTGTTTTGCTTTAATCTTGTGTATAAACAGTAAACGGAAACTTTGTGTGACGTAGATATTGTACAAAGTTATGATGTGGAGTGCCGGCGTTGGACTGGATAGACAAAGCCAGAAGTCACATGACACCAGGTTATAGTTTGAAATCACAAGCTTTCGAAGCATAGCCCCTTTATCAGGTGAAGTGAGAGGGAAGTGTATGGACACAGAATTTATGGGCAGAGAGACCAAGGGTAGAGAGATCTAAAGGCCATATGAATGGTGTGAGTGGAGTGTCAAATAATAAGTCAGCGGGTCCAAAGTGTTGTATAGTGTGAGTACAAGCAAAGTGATGACCTATAATCCGATTAAATGAGGCAGGAAGATAATTACAAAAATATTGAAAATAAGGTGGTGCTGGAGCCAAACCAAATGATGACTGGAATAACATGATAGGTATAAGAGTCACATGTTTATGGTCTAATCAAAGTAATAAATAATCTAAAACTGTACAAGCTAACTATAATTGTTCTTTTGCTGTGGCACATTGGAGCTGGGAATCAGAGTTGAGCATTGCATCCTGTTCTTGTGAGGGTGCCCTACAAACCAATCTTTGTGTCTTTGGGGTCCCCCCTCCTCATCTGAGCAAATCCTATGTATGCTCAGGGCTTGTCCATAGGCCTAGCCTTGAGGAAGAGGAAGAATGCAACAAATGCCTAAAGATTTTGAAGGGTGCCCTCAAGTATGGGATATGATGCTCAACGCATCGATTGCCAATTTTGATATGCCACAGTAAAAGACCACAATGAGCCCAACAGAATACCCTTTGTGGTCCAGTTCCTTCCTGGAACGGAGCGACTATACCATGTTCTTTGCCGCCTTCACCGTGTCATTGGTGAGCATCTTGCCAAGATCATCCATGAGCCTCCACTTATCACCTTCAAACAAGCGTCAAACCTTAAACAGACCATTGTTCACAGCAAGCTACCCAGCCTTCAGGACACCATGGACCACAACACCACAAACCTGTCATTGTAACCTCTGCAAGACATGTCACATCATCAACATGGGTATTATCATCACACATGGGAACACCACTTGCCATATACGTGGCAGATACTCACGTGACTTGGCCAATATTGTCGATGTCATATACTGCAAGCAAGGATGCCCCAAGGCATGGTATATTAAGACCATGCTGACACTATGACAATGCATGAATGGACACTGCGCAACAATTGCCAGACAGGAATGTTCCTCAAAATTGGGGAGCACTTCAGCTGTCAAGGATTTTCAGCTTACAATCTTCTGTAAGTGTCCATCAAGGCAGCCTTAGAAACACAACAATGCAGAATCGCCAAGCAGTGGCCAATAGCCAAGTTCTGTACCCATGAAGATGGCCTCAACCGTGATCATGGGTTCATGTCGAACTACATGCAACCTCACCACACTGCTCTGTATCTTTAAAATCTTCCTTACTGTCTGATTTTTATCACCATCACTTGCATAAATTATGATCTCTCTACCTTAATTAGTTTTTGAGTTACTTCTTATTTTGGTTAGACATGTGACTCTTATACCGATCATGTTATTCCAGTCATTTGGGTTGTCTCCAGAACTGCCTTATTTTAATTTTTTTTGTAATTTTCTATATACCTCAATTAATCGGATTATGGGCTATCCCTTCACTTGTTGACACATTACTCACTCTGTCCTACACTTCAGATCACCTGCAGGGACTTATTCAACACTCCGCCTGCACCATTTGTATGATCTTTTGATCTTTCTGTTCATAAATTCTTTGTGTGCTTCTTTCACACTTTGCCTGACGAAGGGGCTATGCTTTGAAAGAGATAACAAAGTGTGAAGCTGGATGAGCACAGCAGGCCAAGCAGCATCTCAGGAGCACAAAAGCTGACATTTCGGGCCTAGACCCTTCTTCAGAGAGGGCTCTGAAAGCTTGTGATTTCAAATAAAACTGTTGAACTATAACCTGGTGTCATGTGACTCACTTTGTACAAAAAGTTGGGATACCTGCCTAATGAAGCTGAGAAGACTTATTTGAACACAAATGTTCTTCAGTACTGGCTTTTGTATTGATTCTTATTGAGGACTGAAATGGGCATGCTTCAAGTGAAGCCAAGGTGACCCCCCCTTTCTGTTGAACCTTTCATCAGCTACCAAATTTAATTTTTAAGTTTCATGAAGCTAGGTAAGTGAAGGTTAGGGAAGTAGCTAAGTCTGTTCATAAGACTCCATTTAGGTAATGTCTGTTGCTTCATCTAGGTGATTATGCATTCAGGACCAGAGGAGTACATCATATTGAGTACAACACCACCGAGAAATGTTCAAAACAGAGCTCTGATCAGACTGTCCAAAGCAGCATCAACTTTTTATGTGGCAAAACTTTGGTGAGTATATGGTTGACTGTATCACCGCCTTCATAAAGTTTAAATCACTCAGCATATAAGTAAAATGTTGAGGCAGGTATTGTTGAGCATTGATACTTTAAAAATCACAGATTAATGTGTCATATGAATTTTTTTGAACTTGTAAGAGATGGTGTTCCAGTTGCTTCCATCTTTATGAAAGCTACTTCAGTGTAGAAACAGTAGCAAAAATGTTTGTGTGAAAATTCTACCCCCTCCCACCCTCCCCTATTTCAGATGAATAGAAGCTGTTTGGCACAATTGGTAAGTGAGTACTGTAGATGGTGATTTACACAATAGATTAATCTTTTTGCATCTGTGCAATAAAAACCAAAGCAGGATGCACATGAGACTTTACAAATTTCTGGCAAGTATTCAAAAGCGAATGTCAAAGGAGTTGAAGCTGAATGGTTCAAGCAATTTTATTTCTCGCAGGGCTGGTTTTAAGCATGAACAGATGAAAAGATTATTTCTCTCCATTAGATTGTAGAATTTTGTGCTGTTTGGTTGCATAAAGTAAGTCAAATATCAGCTAATGACTTTTCATTGTTGCAGCCTCCATTGGCCTGCGATGGATGATTGCAGTGACAGAAATGGAAAAGGGCTCCAGCTATGGCAATTATGATGAACTGAAAAAATTAATTTCCACAGAGACTGCTAGTACCTCAAATGGAGCGAATTTTTTTCGATGAGTTGAGACATACTGGGGCTAAGGAGATGCACATAAGTTGCTGTTTCTTTAGTGTATGGGTCACTGTAGAGTGCTATCTTAATTTGCACAAAGGTGTTATGTGGATTGGTATCCTTTTACGATTTGTGGTGCATGAAACCATTTGCACAGTAATATGAAATGCTGAAATTGGATATTGTCAGACAATTCTACACCATTTGTATCACTTGCAGATCTAATAAGTTGCTGTCAATATTATGACGTTTCAGTTTAAAAATGGCTTCCATTACACAAGCTTTCCTTTTTAAAAAAAAATTAGTCGTTCTTCTAATAGCATAAAATTATGTTTTCAACTTATTCGAATGTATTTTACTGAATGAATCATTTTTAGGGTTACTTGGATTAAGATTATCTTTCATTGCCTGATTGGTAAATTTGTTGGTATGTGATCCCATTTTTGACAAACGGAAGAGGCACTTAGTCTGTGAAGTAGGTGGATCTGGTCCTGAAGATTGTTGTATAATGGTCAAAGGTAACACTTTGCTAGCTTTCTGGCTGTATTGCTCTTGCTGGTCTGTAGCAGCTGCAACTTAATTAATCTGAGGCACAGCCATTAGGCAGTTCCTTCACTTAGTCTCTTGCTGGTGTTCTCAGTAACATCACATTCTCACTACTCCCAAAGAAATGTAATATTGTATAGCAAAAAACTAAGCCACATAAATTTTCAAGTTGTGCAACTCACCTGGTATTTTAGCAATTTAGTAGCATATGACTTCCATTCCAGTCTATCACGGAACTCAGAAAATGTATTCCCTTACAACAGTTTGAGGGTGGTTATTGTTGCAGAAGGCTGTATGATTTATGGGATTAAGTGAGACAGCACCGTGGATTTTATTTGTGGGATTTTTTTTTCCAATCGTGTGCAAGTCCATAATATTTGTAGCACTCCCAGTTAAGTACAAAACCACTAATTCTCTCTTCAGTTGGCTCCTGTACAAACACCTGATATGAAATTTAGGGCTTTTCGTTTTGTTCAGATTAGAGTGGACCTATCTTCTGTAACTGAAAGCAGCTGTATATGAACTGAATTATTTCTGTCACATGTAGGTATTACATTTATCCATTTAAACATATGAAATAATATTGACTGTGCAAAGCTCAAAGCTTAATGTCACTTTCTCAGCTGGTTTTCTGAAATGAGATGCTAAGTTTAAAGATTACTACTTTTCTGCATTCTCCTAAAGGTATTTACTTTTTCCCGTGCATTAACTTGATTAAAATTTGTGGTTTATGTGGAACTTGCATGTACCTCTTTCAAAAGCCGTTTTGTTTCTGAACGTTTGTGTAGAAATGGAGCTCTACAGCATTGATGCTCAACATCTAGTTAAGTTATAAAGAATATCAAATTTATTTAAACGCATATTTTCTTTTTGTGAAGTTTTGTAAAATGTGGCATCATCACTGGATTTTTTAACTTTTTTTGTTTTAAGAAAGCAGTACAGTAGCTCCTGATGTCTTAGTGAGTGAATACACCACGTATCACGCAGCTGAGTTGTGTAAACTGGGCAGATATTCGGCATGTGTTGGGATATCTGGTCTCAACTGTCTCAAGCTTATCTGTGTACTAAGGTGGGTGGGAACATGAGTAGTGAGGTGGAAATTTGTCTGTATATATGCTGCTAGGAAATACTGGTGGATGTCAGTTGAAGACAGGGTTGCTCTTAAGTGATCTTTTCTTAAATACTCATTGTAAGGATTGTGAAAGGGAGATGTGGTAGGATAGGCAAATGATGCTCCAGCTGTTCAGAATTTCTTTATTTAAATTTTTTTTTAAATTTTTAACCTTTTTTAAAATTTTCTTCTTGCCATCCTCCTGTGTGTGTTCTGGCAAAATTGTATAACACATTTCCTTTCACCTTTTCAGGCCCTGGTGATGTCAATACAGCATATACAGACAAATTTCCACGTCACCACTCATGTTCCCACCCACCTTAGCACAACTCTGTTTGCAAAATATTAGCTCTTCCTCCATCTCTGAGGAACAAAAGACTGATCCCTCAAATGGTGCACCAGCCAAACGATTTCCAGCACACTCCACGGTTCAGAAGAAATGTACCAGGATATTGCTTGGAATGGAGGGATTGAGTTATAAAGATAAGCTGAGACTTTTCCTACTGGAGTGTACAAAGTTGAGGAGCAACCTTTTTGAGATTGATAAAATCAGGAGGTGAATAGCAAAGGTCCTTTCCCTAAGTTGGGGGAATTCAGGACTAGGGGGCATATTTTTAGGGTGAGAAGAGAGATTTAATAAGTATATGAGCAACTTTTTTACACAGTGGTTAGTGTGTGGAATGACTGCCAGAGGAAGTGGTGGATACAAATACAATTATGTTTAAAAGACACTTGCAAAAGTACATGAATAGGAGAGGTTTGGAGGGATTTGGGCCAAATGCAGGCAGGTGGGACTAGTTTATTTTGGGAACGTGGCCACTGTGGACCAAAGGGTCTGTTTCCGTGCTGTATGACTTAGTGAAATGAAATTAATAAAACTTTATTTTTTACTGTCCTTCCAGTCTGAAATGTAAGGTACAATTGTTTATTTTTTATAGTTTGAGCAACAAATTGCCTCCATTAGGATTGAAGATATAGGATCTCCAAAGCAGACAGGTTGACTGTTACATGAATGTAATTGGTCAACATGAAATTTGTTTTTAAATTTAAATCAGAATGCTGAGACTGTACAGCAAGTTTGGCATTCTTTGAAACATTAGCTCTGCTTCTATTTCAAGTTGGTGATCTTGTTTATCCACTTTTTCTTTGAAGTTTCCAGCATCCATTTTGCCTTCAGTTGTGAATTAAGTTTTATGCTATCAACCTAATTTTGAATTGGTATGAGTTCACAATGTACAACTGCCTGTAATTTAAATTAATTCGCTAATTAGTCTTATGCAGAAGCCATCAGAGAGGTTTGGCTGTGAGTATAAAAATTACATTTCTTCAATAGTTGAATGAATGGTCTGAACTTAACTGGGACCTGGGACTCTGGCCTGGTAGTGTGTTTTGAAATAAGTGAGACATATTCTCCCCCAGTACTGATGTTCTTCAGACAAATTAGAAATTTCAGTAACTGACTTGACTAAGTAACCTGCATCAAATTATTTGATCTCAATGTAGCAATTTAATTTAGCATGGAAAATGTTTGAACAAACTTCACAGCAAGATTACCGATAATGACTAGAAATAATTGAGACAAAAAATATCTTTCTGTGGAAGAAGATTAAGAACCTGATTGGATATCAAGCTTTGGGAAGATGGAATTTTTAGAAAGCAATTTTTAGGATTGCTAGAGAATATTACATTCAGTTATTTGAGGGCTGTTCATACTTTGAAAGATTTCTACTTAACATCTGCAAAAGGGTTACAGCAATATGTTTACTGTTTACTATTTACTTATTACTGGCTTGCATATTAAATTTTGCTACCAGGGAAGCAGTTTTGTGCTCAACGTCATTCTGTCAGTTTTGGGTAATTCTGATCCCAATTTTTAATCAGGGTAGCCCAGAATTCGTGGCGACTTCTGAATGTGTGCATTACTTTGAATGGAAGACTTTTGTAGCCTGCAAGAAGAGCACCTTCAATCCCCATAAAGAGGTAAATGCAAATATGCCATAATGGTTTAATTTTGAATTGCTAAAGTCCTCATTGGGAGTATAAGTACTGATGTATAACTATGAGGGGAGTGAATAATAGTGTATAAAACACTCCCTGAACTATTTTATACTGGTGATTGAATTGAATGTATTCCTATTTATGTTGACTGCAGCATTTTTGAGTATTTGTGAACTAACAAAAATAGCACTATTTTAAGTTCATTGTAGTGAATGGCTGAGTCTGAACCTTGGTTTGTTTAAAAAGTTAGTTCTGAAAGCTTTTGGGCATGAGGATCCTTTGTTGCGAATCAGTTTTATTTTTCGCTTCAGTTAACAGGTTGAGGCGTAAGTGCAGATGGAGCAATTGCTTATAGTATTTTTAAAATGTAATTTTTTATTTAAAATGTGCTGCTTATATTTGCCAATCCTGCAGTTTCAGGATAACTATTATAGTCTGGTTTTGTTTGTTCTTTTGTGTGCCCTCTCTCTTCTTGGAACATTCCAAACTCTGAATTTGCACCATGAGGATTTGAGATAATACTCTGCGCAGAATCCTCTACCTTCGCTTGCAGCACTGTAACCCGTCCTCTCCTCTGATCAGCTGTTGAAGGAATGACATAATGAATGAAATATTAAATAAGTTAAAAGTATTTAACGCCTCCCTGATTCAAATTGCTATTTTTAATTACTTTGTATGTTAAGTTTTTGCAAACATGTTCTTCTGTTGTCCTGTTTGTTGATTCATACACCCTGAAGCAAAACCATGTGACTGCTGTATGTTCATGGAGCTAATGTCTGAAACTCTTTCTTGCAATGGAGAATGAAATATGCAGCTCACTCATTTCTCCCTTACCTACCCCATGCCCCTCCAAAATATGTACTCTTGAATACATGTGATAGTAAGTTATTGTCCAGACTGTTGTCTATAAGGACCATGATGCTAAGTAGCAGTAAAATGAATCAGAAGATTTGAAATTGGTGCTCTAAGTGGGCATTTTATTAATGAAAATGTATGTAGTTGTTGCAGCTATAGCAGCTCTGTTTTCCAGTATGAAAGTAGCATTACCTACTTATAGTTTGTATCTCCTCCAGCAGTACTGTTGAACTCCTGAGGACTGACCATGTGTCCGCACACCTGGAATGTTGTTAAGGTCATGGTTCCTCAGCCTGGAGTAAGCAGTTTACTGCTCGGCTTCGTTTTGGAAAATAAGCCCACCACCAACAAGAGGTTCAACTGCAACCTGCCAAACAACTGAAGTGTACTTCAATTCAGTAAATGCATATTTAGTAGAATATTGAAATAAGAATCAGTGAGAAAGGGTTTGACTTCTATCAGATTTTCTAGTCATCCAACTTGTGTTGTTCAGTCTAGTGCTGCTTAGGTTCTCATCACACTGAGAGTGAATGCTTACAATGGAAAGCTTTTCACGTTTTGAATTAGATAAATAATGATATTGTCTTAAAAACAAGCTGCTGGAAATACCCAGGTCAGACAGTTTCTCTGGATAGAAGCAACTTTCAGGTTAATGACTCTTTGTTGGAATTGCAATAGTTGCATATATAACTAGTCTTCAGCAAATTGAAAGTGGTGGGTGCAGATAAAGAACAAAAGTAGAAGGTCTAGTTTGTGAAAGACTGTGTAGATAAATTACCAAAAGAATTAAAACTGCAAGACCAAAGGTAATGGGATAGGAAAGGATCATAGGATGTGGATAAAGGAATTTTGACAAGAATTATGAGCAGCTGCTGATCAAAACCAAGCATCGTATCAAAAGACTATTGCTGTAGGAAGGGGAAGATGTGTTTGGTGACATCACTAAAGGTGGTGGAAAGAGCAAGAATTGATCTGTTGAAAATGGAGATGCATGAAGTGTAAGGTTGAGTGCAAGGGAACTTATATTGGCTTAAGGGTGAAAGAAGAGAAGATTTGGAGTAGAAATTCAGGATTGTGACCGTCTACCCTCCGTGGTGGAAGAGAATCCTTGTTTGAAGAAAAATTGACATATTGGAGATGTTGGTATCAATCCCTGTTATGACGTAATAGCTGCAAGTTTTTTCAGTTGGAGGATTGTGTTCTGTCGGTAAGAACCATCTAAATACAGAAATCTGCTCTTCTGAAAAGGATTAAAACAACTCCGAACATCATAACCTTGAATGTTTGAGTTTCTTCATGATGGAGATGATCGGTTAAGTTTTTCTTTGTGTACCTAGTTTTTACCACAGGCAAAAATATGGACTTGTATGTTTGAGTTCTTGATTTTTCTCCTTTTTGTTGTCTCTTGTAATTATTTGCAGTCAGTTTTGCACAAAATGTTTATTTACTCACACTTTATACATAGTCATGTGAGGAATAATCTGATGCACAGAACCTACAAAGTTATGCACCTAAGCTCAGACTGCATAGCATTTCACAGAATCTCAAAATTCTTAGGGTGCAAGAGGCCATTCAACCCATTGTGTCCCTACCTTCAAAAGAGCATCATTAGCCAGCACCAATCTGTTATGTTTTCCCTGTGCCCTTATATGTTGTTTCTGTCAAAATAGTTATCCAATGCCCTCTTGAATGCCTCGATTGAACTTGCCTCTATCACATTGAGGCAGTGCATTCCATATCCTAACTAGCTGAGTGTTTTTTTTCCTCTCATCACTTTTAAACTATGCTGCCTCCTTCTTGCCCCTTTTATGCTTGGGAACAGATTCTCCCTATCTACTGTATTCAACCTGCTCATGGCTTTGAAAACCTCTTTCAAATGTTGTCTCAGGAGAACAAACCGAACTTCAATCTGTCTTCATAATTGAAGTTTCTTGCTCCTAAAACCATTTCAGGAAATCACTTCCGCGCACACTCCAAGACATTTACATCTTTCCTCTGATGTACTCCCCTATATATAATGCTCCACCTGGCAAGTATCTTGTACAAGGTCAAAATTACCTTCTCGGAGAATTTTTATTTAATGTCCTACTTCTGTGAGTGGGCAGCCATATAGCTGGCAATATAGTGACTTTTAAAATGTGCAGCTGCATTTACATTACAGTGCTTAAGCACCTGATATTTGATTTAAGGTCCCCTCTCTCCTTTGTGCCACTTCTCAGCTTGCACTGCTCTAATGGTCGATTCTTAGTCCATCATCTCTGATTACTTGCTGTTTCCTTGCCTATTACTTAATTTATCACTCCACAAAATCAGTCAGTGACCATTTTTTAAAAAAAACTCAGTACACAGTAAATTTATTTAGTCACATCCATAGAAACAAGTTAATAAGAGTTTCCAAACATGAGCACGTGCTATGCTTCGTCCCACATAATCAGACCTTGAACATTGCAACCACCCAGGCATTACTATTTGGCAGTATCTCTCTCGATTCAAATTCTGGCACGTGTGCTTTCTCCAAAGTGATGTGTTTAACTTGCTAAAAAAAAACCCCACCTTTTTCAGTACTGTCAGACATTTTTTTCTATTAATGACACAGCTGTGAATGTCATTGTGGGTCAATGCCCAGTGGCTAATTGAGCTTGCAAGTTGCGTTTGCTTTCTAAACAATTATTAAAACAGACAAACTCCCTTCACTAAATTGCTTGCTGTTAATAGTTCATGTTCAGCAGGCTTCAGTTGATTATTTAGGAAGTATTGGTAGATTGAAGCAGAGAGATCTAAATGTGATTTCCAACTAACTTTTATCTGTTCTGAAGCAAACTCTTCAAATTGATCACTGAATAAGCCTTTAACAGTGCTCAATATGTAAAATAGCCCTATTAAAGTACATTTTTGAACACGTTTTGTGGGTAGATCTGAGTATTGAAGGCATATTCCACTCATTTTCCATCTATTGCTTCCCAATGGATGGAAGATGTGGAAACTAAGCATCAGTTCCCAGACAATGAAGGTGATGAATTGGGATTACTGCAGAAAGTGTGCATTAATCAAATTGTCATTGGTTTCTGTTTTGCCTATGATAGTTCTTTGCTCTTAATTAAGGTATTTATTCATGACGTGACAGATGTTCCTTGATTGAATTTACTAAAAACCTATTCATTTATGTGCACTTAACATGTTAACTTTTTTAAGGTTCCTTGTTACATCATTGATGAAGTTGGAAAGAAACGTGATCTGAATCCGCTCATAAAGATGTCAGGAGGCTATTTGGTTGATTCTCCTGATGATGATGATTTGTATATCAACATTTGTAGAGATATAGGTTAGTTACCTTTTCTCAACTGATTAATTTCTCCTAGCTTGCATTGAGTTCATGAACTTTGTACCCTATTTACTTAACAATGTCACTCATTACTGGTCTCATTGTGAAATCAAATAATATATAAAGCCATTTATGATTTTCTTTTAAAGAAAGGAAATAATTGACCAACTAATCAAAGTTAAAGCTAAAATCAATGGTTCATATGGGTTGCATCTGTGAAATGTAAAAGGGACTCTTACAGAAATGTAAGAGAAACAAATACTGCCCTAAAACTTGTGACAGCTTATGTGATTCTGACATAAGAAAGATAAAAGCGTGTGGAGGAAAACTAAGTCCATTTAGCTTGACAGTGGCAGGAAAAATTGTGGAGTCCTGACTCAAAGGTGTATTAGAAAACACCTGTAAAGTGAAAGTACCAGTGAGTCAGTTCCAGTTCCAAAAGGGACAGTGTATATAACCAACCTAAGATCTTCTAAAAAAAATTTAGAGTAAATAAAGTCAAGGATTTCCATTGATAATGGGAACTGCAGATGCTGGAGAATCCAAGATAACAAAGTGTGGAGCTGGATGAACACAGCAGGCCAAGCAGCCTCCTTCCCGCCCCTCCTGTTTATTCCAGTACCCTCTCCTCATCCCGCTCTCTGATGAAGGGTCTAGGCCTGAAACGTCAGCTTTTGTGCTCCTGAGATGCTGCTTGGCCTGCTGTGTTCATCCAGCTCCACACTTTGTTATCTTGGATTTCCATCATGCTTTTATAAGCAATCGCATAGTAGACTGAAGCTAAGATTAGAATATGGAGTCAGACACAAGAAGCTAGTCACAAAACAAAATGAAGTGGGGGGCGGGGTTAAATGCAGTTACTCAAGCTGGCAAGTGCTGTTCCACAAGTTCAGTTCCAGAGCACTGTCAGCTGTTTCAATAAATGGTATGGAGTCTGAAATTCAAAGTATTTTACAACTTGAAGATGATATCTAATTGGAGTGAAAGTTTTAGTATAGAAGAGAACTGGCATAAAATCACAAACATTATGAAATTTGATGGGTGCAAACGGACAAGTCGGCCTTAACGTTGAGAGGTATGTTTAAGTGCCCACATCCTCCTCGGAAGGTTATTGGCTAATGAGTAGTGGAACAGAAGATTTGGGAATATAGACATACATACCACTAAAAGTAGATATCAAGGCACTGAATGTGCAAAAATGATCGTCTGGAATGATATAGAAATGAGAGACTCTATCTTTCAGGAGATAGAACAGACTGGGGCTTTTTTCTTAACAGAAGGCTTATCGATGGCTTAATAGAGGCCTTTATGTTATTAAAAAATTGGATAGTGTACATATGAAAGATCTTGACTTCTAGAAGAAACTAAAACTAGAGATGAATGTTTGTCATTAATAATGCAACGGGAAATTTAAGACAACCTTCGTTTTGCAAAGAGAGAATGCCAAAATTCCTGTCGGAAGAGAGCTGAAAGCATTTCTTCTATGGGAAATGAGTTGGTGTTGCCCATTTCTAATTGGTCTTGTACGTAATAGCTTGCTAGGTCATTTTCAGAGAAATTAAGAGTTGCATGTAGGCCAAAGCAAGTAAGTGGTAGTAGGAGCTGCAGATGCTGGAGAATCTGAGATAACAAGGTATAGAGCTGGATGAACACAGGCCAAGCAGCATCAGAGGAACAGGAAGGCCTGAAACCTCAGCCTAGACTCTTTTCTGAAGAAGGGTCTAGGCCTGAAACGCCAGCCTCCTTGCTCCTCTGCTGCTTGGCCTGCTGTGTTCATCCAGCTCTATACCTTTTTTATCTCAAACCAGGTAAGGTTTGCTTCCAGTAATGTAGTTTCATGGTTACAATTAAAATATTGATTGTCTTTTAATTCTGGATTTAATTGATTTTTAAACTCCTCCTCCACCTGCTATTTTGGTATTTGAAACTGTATCCCTCAGGCATCTGACTATGCCTCAGGATTACTGGCCTAAAAGCATTATCGCTGTCCAACTCCTCCCATGCTCATGTAGATTTAATTGAGGAAAGCTAGGTAAGTACAATGAGAGAAATGAATAGAAAGATGTTGGGATAGAGTGTGAGCATTGGTATTGGATTGTAAAAAACAATGCAGGAAATTGTCAGCAATTCAGACCAGTTGTGTTGAGAGTTAACTTTTTGGACTCTCATTTTCAGCTGAACTGGATAGTCAAATGTACACAAGAACCCGCTTTAAACATGTGAAACGAGGGTGGGATAAAGAACAAACAGAATGTCAAAGGATTGTAAGTGGGAGAGATTGTGTTTGAAACATTTGGTTGTACAAGGCTACAGGAAGTGGTTAGGAGACGAGTAGGAAACATTAGATGTGGTGTGAATGACATTTAACAGCTGTTGGTTTCAAAAGCAAATGGAGAAAACATGAGTAAAACCAAAACCTGCAAACCAATGTGGATAAAGATCACAGTCTGAAATTGTTGAACTGCGTACTGAATCTGGAAGACTCTGGAGGTCTACTAAAAAGATGAGGTACTGTTCTGAGTTTCCACTGAGATTAATTGTAACACTGAGTCAGTGCAGTGGTCAATGAGGGAAAATTGGAGAATTAAAATGACAGCATTTTGCCTGTGGTCGCCAAATCTGCTTCTGATTTCCAGGTGTAGAGAAGACAACATATGAATAATGTTCTAGATTTAAAAACAGTACTCATAAGTAGTTGCTTCACGTGGCAAGTGTATTATATGATTTAAAAAAAAAATGTGGAGTAAGAGCAGTTGTATCTCTGTTTGCATGAAAAGATGCTGTGAAAATAAGAAATGTAGATTCAGTGTCTGAAAGCAAACAGCTCTTTTTGAAATGGTAAAAGTGGTGAGGGGGTGGAAAGGTGTTTGGAGGAATCCCAATTTATGATTTGAAATAGTGGAATGTGCTGCTCAACTGTATGAAGTGAGGACCTAAGGAATGCTATCCTTGCTTGGGAGGGGAGATGGTGAGAACAGAACTGCAGAAAATAAGAAATACACAGTAGAGGTCTCTTAACCACTGGGAGTTTCGAGTTGAGGAAAGAGGGCACATTAAGCACTCCTTAGGAAGGTCACATCATTAGAACAGGTGCGACAGAGACCGAAAAACTCAGAAAACGGATTGGAATCTTCTCAGAAGTGAAGAATGGGGCAAATAGTCAAGGTGGTGGGGCTGCCAGTGGTCTTAATATTTGTTAACTATCTCCGATAAAATTGAAAAAATTTATGACCTGTCTTTTTACATTCATGTGGGCCATCTCTAACACTTGCCTTGCTCAATTTTTGGGGATAGGTCAGGTTGAGGACAGCAGATGTTAAGAGGGTCTGTCTGAAAGCAATGGTAAGGTGAGTTTATACAATGTTTCCATTTGGGTTGAGAGAAGGAATGAAATCCTCAAATGTTTCAAAAAATGGAGGAGGCGCCTCAGACTGGAGCAAGGAGAGTTCTCACACCCCACAAAAGAAAGCATAACTTGGAATGGTGCACACGTTCAGTTCTGCCTTTTATCTGGAGAAAGTGAATGGGATTGAAGTTCTTCAATATCAGATCAAATTTAGCGAGGTTGGAGAATCTGGCCCTTTTTGTTTACGGGAGAAATCCCTTAAAATCAAATCTTGCCACGGCAAATGATGGAATTTGAATGCAATAAATATGTGGAATTAAGAGTCTAATGGTGATCATGAATCCACTCTGGATTGTCAGAAAAACAATCACTAATGCCCTTTAGGGAAGGGAACTACCTCGTTACCTGGCTTGGCCTACTTCTGATTCCAGACCCACAGCAATGTGGTTGACTCTTAACTGCCCCCTGGGTAATTAGGGATGGGCGATCAATGCTGTTAGCCCACTAATGAATAAAGAAGGAAGCTGAGTTCTATTCATGCTATTACACCGAAACTGGATTACAAAGACGAGTGGTGGGGGTGGTTGGTGATGTAGAAACTGAGAAGGAGAATTGTGTTCATTGAGGCAGTGTAGACTAAAACACTTGGTATACCAGGGCAATCCTGTTGGTAGATTTTGAAAACGAGGTTTGAAGCAGGCTGTTTGAGGTTGGATATGAAAGTTCATTTTACTGCATTGCAAACACGATGTAGAATTCAACAAATATCCTGTGCCTAGTTTTGACATGTTTTAGATTTAGTAATTTTTTGGGGGTTTGAAAAGCAGCTTGTTCTGTTATTTGCCATGCCCTTAGAGACGTGTATTTTGCTTTACATATTCCCTTACCACTGCCTTTTGGCCTTGCATCATCTACTCTGTACTTTAATCTCTCCTGTCTTGCAGTCTTTTGCCTGTTTTCATATTCTTGCCACTTAACTTGCTGTTTAACATTTTCTAGTTTTAATGAAAGGTAGTTGACTGGTATGTTAACACACTCATTCAGCAGGTGTTAACTAACCTGTGGATTTGCAGCATGTTCTATTGCTATTTCAGACTCCCAATTCTCAGTACTTTGTTCTAAACACAAGTTGGGAAAACGTTACAAATTTAACTAATCATAGAATTCCTACAGTGTGGAAACAGGCCCTTTGGCCCAAGTCCACACCAATCCTCTGATCATCCCACCTAATCTACACATCCCTGAACACTCTGGGCGATTTAGCATGGCCTGTCCACCTAGCCTGCATATCTTTGGACTATGGGAGGAAACCGGAGCTCCCGGAGGAACCCTCACAGGTATGGGGATAATGTGCAAACTCCACACAGTCGCTTGAGTGTGGAATTGGACCCGGGACTCTGGTGGTGTGAGGTAGCAGTGCCAACCACTTAGTCTTAAATTTGTTACTGTACTTCACAGCACACTTGTCTGTGTGACTTTGAATAATGTTCTCAGTTTTGCAAACATGTTTGAATACTTTCAGTACTTTGCCTACTGTACATAGCCAAAAGTATGTGGTAAAAATCGAAAGAATTGCGGGATGCTGTAAATCAGGAACAAAAATAGAAGTTGCTGGAAAAGCTCTTTAAGCCTGGCAGCAACTGTGAATTAAAAATCAGTTAATGTTTCGGGTCTGGTGACCCTTCCTCAGAACTGATGGTGGCTGGGAAAACAATGGCTTATATGCAGAAAATAGGAAAGGGTTGGGGTAGGGAATGAATGATTGGATAGAGCCTAAAGAGAGAGAGAAGAGTGGTTGGATAGACAAAGGAAGTGATAACTATCTAGCTAGGAGGGTCAATAGTCCTTCATAGGGACTGTTAGTGACTAACAATATGTAGTGTGTAATGGGAGGCTGTGATATCAAGGCCTGATGTGAGGTGGGGGTCTAGGACATGGGAGAATTTAGGGCCTAAACTCTCTTGAACTTGATTTATAGAGTTCAGAAGGCTGCAGGGTCCCCAAGCGGAAAATGAGATGGTGTTCTTCCAGCTTGCGGTTAAACACTGCAGCAAGCCAGAGACATGTTAGCCAGGGAGCAGGATGGTGTGTTGAAGTAGCAGGCAACAGGTAGCTCAGGGACAGTCACCCAGTCTACACTTCACAGAACGTCGACATTCTGCTTGCAAAAAAGACGCTGAGCTACCTGTTGCCTGCTACTTCAACACACCACCTTGTTCCCTAGCCAACATCTGTGACTGTAGCTTGCTGCAGTGTTCCACTGAAGCTCAGCGCAGGCTACAAGAACAATGGACTGAATAGAGTTCAATAGAGTTTAGGCCCTAAATTCTCCCATGTCCTAGCCCCCTACCTTGGCCTGTTGTGCGGTTGGGGACCCTGCAGCCTTCCCGACTCTCTCTATCAAGTTAAATAATTCTAGGACTTAAACTCTCCCTTGTCCCAGGCCTTGTTATCACAGCCTACCATTACACACCACCTGTTGTTAGCCACTAATGGTCCCCATTAACAACTATTCACCCTCCTAGCCAGATCGTGATCAACTCCTTTGTCCGACCGTTCTTCTCTCTCTCTCTTTAGGCTCTATCCTGTTGTTTACTGCCTACCCCACTTGACCCTCCCTATTTTCTGCTTGTAAGCTGACATTTTCCCACCTGCCATCAGTTCTGAGGAAGGGTCACTGGCCCTGAAACGTTAACTCTGGATTTTTTTTTTTTCTTCACAGATGTTACCAGACCTGCTGAGCTTTTCCAGCAACTAATACTTTTGGAACAAAAACAGGTGTTTGATTCTATTCGCCCATCATTGGGACATGGAGTCTAAGTATCTGGCATTGCGTCAACACTGAAATTCCTATATCCCATTGTTCAGTATCAGTCAACCTAACAATGTGCCTCACCTGTTGGAAAGCTGCACATTTGTTTGCAGGTTGAAAGGAACATGTCCAAGCATGTGCTGCTTTTAAATGAAGTAGAAGTATTCGGATATATTCTCTAACACCTTGACCAATTAATTGACTTAACAAACAATTAGTGCCCTTTTCCTCTGTATTCTGAATTATAGCTTCCTTTTGAAATATTGCACTTTTACCTTCTGTTCTGATGAGTCCAAGACAATATGTTTTGATGGAATTATTCTTAAGCAAATTTTTTGTAACTGGATCGTTGAGTGGCTCCCTTTTGTGCTGTAATTACTTCACAATGCTTGAATTTATGAAGTGAGGAAGCAGTGTGCAAGTAAAAGGTTTTGGTTCTAGTTTTTAATAGTATTATTTGTTTAACTACTAGCTCCTTCAGGCAAGACCTCAGCATGTAAACCTGGCAGTAGTGCCTGCTTGTTGAAAGGATCCACTGCATTTGATGTTGGCCAACCAACAGATGCTTTGAAACTAGTTGGCAAAGACAGGTAGGAAATGTGTCATTGGAATTCCAAGCGTTACATTTGATTTTGATTTATCAGAAGAAAATTTTAAATGTAGAGCTTACAGTATGTTTACATTGAAGTCATTTTGTGTATAATTTCCACTTTAACCTGAAATTCTGATTTTTTTTTATATATAGCCTTTTGATGTCTGTATAGTTGAGAACTAAGTATTTAAATGTTTTATAACAATCAGTTTCCTGAGATGTTAGATATTCAGCTAACGGACATGGGCTCATGTTTTAATATCCCTTCTTGGACTGCAATTTCTGATGTAATTTCGAAATTACTAGTCCTATAGTTACTTGACAATTTTCAGGGTCTTAGTTGCATTTTACTTTTTTGATTTAATCACCAGCTACATGCAGTGCATTTAACTATCATATTTTCCATTAGTCTTCACTTTCTCATGTTTTAGAATGGTAAACATTATTTCCTGTATAATAGATCTAAGATAGAAGTGAAATTATGCATGAAATTGACATTGAGAAGTGGTGAAAAACTCTTTGCAGATATTTTGCATTGGAAATCAAATTTAAGGTAAATGAATGCATACAAGGTCTTTTGAATGTATTCAGACGCGCAAGTCTTCATGTACATTGTACGTGGGAAACAGGTGATCACGTTTCCTCCTCCCCTACCGGCCCTGCCCACCCAATTCCTCACTTATGGCATAGCCAGCAATGCCCATAAGCTATCAATTTATTGCCCTTAAGGAGGTGGGTGAGCTACCTTCTTGAACCATTGCAGTCTTGAGTGTACCTACACTCCAATAGTGCAGATAGAATGGGGGTTCCAGGTTTTTAACCCAGTGTCAATGAAGGAACAGTGAGCAGTATAGTTCCGAGTCAAGATGATGGGAGAGTTGGCGGGAACTCTGCAATGGTGATTCCATGCATCCACCCCACTGCTCCGCCCACCCTCACCCACGTAGAGCTTTGAGGGTTTGGAAGGTACTGCTGGTGGACTTTTGATCACCTCCACTGTGTACCAGGGATAAAGCACACGAATAATGAAAGTGGTTGATGGGCAGCTTTCTCTTGGATAGTGTCAGACATTTGAGATGTTGGCAAGCATAGAGGAGGTGAGTGAACTGTTTACTACAGATTTTTTTTTAGTTTTGGGTCTGTTCTTGTTACCAGAGTCTGTCCGATCCGGTTTAGTTTCTAGTCAACTGTAATCCCCAGGATGCTGGTGGAGAATTCAGTGGTGGAAATACCTTGTTTTGAAAACCCTGTACCTAAATGCAGTTCTTGGAATAAAGTTGATGAGCTGATGGCACAGAGATAAATGGGTACAACCTGGTGGAGATTACTGAAATGTGGTTTACAGGAAGATCAGGACTGGAGGTTAAATGCCCATGGGTTCTCCTTATTCCAAAAAGATAAGCAAAGGACGACTTGCTTTATTGGTTAAGGATGCCTTCAAGGCTGTATTAAGAAACGCTTTTGGCCCCAGCGACCGAAATATTTATTAAGTTCAGATGGAAATGAAAAGCAAGGGAAGAAATACTTTGGTAAGAGTAATTTAAAGATATGCAAATAGTACTTATGAAGCATAGCACAGTACAAACCAGGAGATAATGAGGGCTTGTGAGAAGGGCACACAGTAATTATGGATGATTTGAACGTGCATATTGACTGGATTAATCAACTTGGGAAGTATTGCCTCAAAGAAAGATATGTAGAGTATATGAAGGGTTGTTTCAGAGCAACATGTCATCAAACCAGCCAGAGAATTGGCTACTTTAGATTTGGTGTCATGTAATGAGGAAGGATTGTTAAAAGGCCTTATTAGTGAGGATCCTGTTTGAAGGTGTAACCACAAGATGTTAGAGTTTCAGATTCAGATGGAAAGAACAAGAGTTGGCCCTTGTGGACTGAGCAATGTGTTAATAGCCAGGACAAATAAAGAACAGTGGAAAATACTTAGGGAGATACTTAACACCTCCTCAAGTAGAGTGTATTCTCTTCTTGCTCTCAAGTTCTAATAAGGTGAAAAATCATCCATGGCTTAACAAGGAAGTCAAGGATAAGATAGGCCAAAACTAGGGCATATCAAACCACAAAAGCTACTGGCACGCTAGAGGATTGGGAGAACTCTAAACCTTAGCAAGGGGTTACTAATAACAAATCAAAGAGCTAAGATGAACTGCAAAAGGAAACAAACAGAAATACTAACAGCATTGATATCAAAAGCTTTTAAAATGTGTAAAAAGGATGAAAATCTTAATGAAATTACAATAGCCAGGGAGAAGGTATTATGTAAACTGATGGGATTAAAGGCAGGTGGACAGCACCCTAGGATATTAAAGCATGTGGCAGCAGATAGCAGATGGATTAGTTATGATATTCCAAAATTCACTCCATTCTGGAAAGGCCACCATGAATGGAAACATGCTAACATGCACCCTAGTCAAAAAAGGACATGGCAGAAGTAAAACTAACTGATCTGTGGTGGGGAAGTTGCTGGAGTCTGCCTTTAAAGGAGGAGATAACTGGACATTTGAGGAAAACAAGACTCAATGTGCCAGTGTTATAAAGGGCAAGTTATGCTTGACAAATTCGCTGGAGTTCTTTTTGAGGATGCGACCAGACATGTGGATAGTGGGGATCCAGTGGACGTGGTACATGAAGACTTTCAAGAGGCATTTGACAAGGTGCTGCATAAAGGATTGATCCAGAAGGTTAGGTTTTGGGTGTTAAGGATGGCGTATTGGCTTGAATAGAGGCTCGGTTGACTGACAGCGTACGGTTGGGACAGATGGGTCCTTCTCTAGTGAACCATTCCTAGTTGGGTGCCACAGCATTCCATTCACAGACCTCAACTCTTTGCAATCCGTATAAATGATCTGCAAGCTGGAACAGTGTAGCGTAGCAAAATTTGCTGATGATACTGATGTAGGTGAGAAAGGAGGTTGTGATGAAAGAGAATTTACTCCGTTTTTATCAAACTGCTACAAAGTGTGAACAACAGAATAAAACTGGATGCAGCACCATCTACTGTACTCTTATTACAATACTAGCTGGGCAACATGACTGCCTCATTTAGTGCAGTGGTATTGCCTCGCAACAGAATGGAAACTGTCTTTCATATGAAGTTGGGACTGGGTAGTAGTTGTTTCGATTAATACTGTATAGACAGATGCATCTGTGGTAGGTGCATTTTGATGACTAGGTCATTCACTCCACCTTGGCTGGTTCTCCACCTTTTGTGACGCAGTCTAGAAGCTGTGTCCTCTTGGGATTCTGCCAACTCTGTCAGGCTGATACTAAACCACTCTTGACAATAGACACTTGAAGTCTCCGATACAGATTGTTCTGTGCCGTTTGCACCTTTTTGGACTTCTTGAAGTAACGTTCAACATTTACTAATTTCTCAGTTGAGCGCAATGGGTATGTAATAATCAGGAGGAACTTGTGTGATTTGACCTAATGGCGATATACTCGCAGGATAACTCCTTCCTGCTTTATATAGCACTGTGCTGCCACCTCTTTTGGCTTGCCCTATCTAGGGACAGATATTGGTGGTATCTAGGACATAATTTATAGCCACAGAATCATTCCGTTTACAAACTAGTTGATCAATAGTCTATCGGTGTGAGACAGGTGTTTCAATTTTGGCACAAACCCCAGATGATGGAAATGAAGACTTTGCAGTGTTTTCAAAATTTGTGCTTGCTGGTGTACATCCTGGTGCTTAGATTTAATGCCAGGTGCTGCATCCAGTTTTATTCTTTTGTTTAGTTTGTAGCAGTTCAATAAAAATGGAGTGGCTTGCTAAGTCCATTTCAAAGGGCAGTTAGGAATTGATGGTATTGTCGAGAGTCTGGAGTTGCAGGTACCAAGTAAGGGTGGCAGATTTCCTTTCCAAAGTTGTGAACAAGTTGGATTTTATGAAACCGAGCACACAGTCACATTTTGCTAATTGAATTTCGCCATCTGACAAAGTTGAATTTAAACCTGTGTCTTCATAACATTAGGGGTTCTGGATTATTTGTTCAGTGATACATTCAATGTGCCTTTAATGCAATTTTTAATTGTCCTTCAATTTATGTTTCAGGTTAATGCTTCGCTATGCTAAAGAACACATTAGAGATGAAAAGTCACCAGCATTTTGTGGCAATCATAAACCTGCTGTCACCATCACTTTAATCTGTCCCTCTGGAAGGAGACAGGTTTGTAAATAGGTTGAAAACATTTGTACTGAAATGGAAAGCTGATCTTTTCTGGATGGAATATGAATAATTGAGGAATAGTACAACTGTTTTTTCCTCAGCTAAACCTCTTCAGTTGAAAGAGTTTTTAAGTTGTACATGTTTAATAATTACTACTGTTGATTTTTATTGCAGCAATTTGATCTGTCTTTAATTCTGCTTCCTTAGAACATTTATCTTTTCTAAAATGTTTCATTTTGATTCCCATTTTAATACATACTTCCATCTTTGTCTAGTGGCCTTAACTTTGAGAGCTTTGGCTATAATGTTGACCAGCTAGTGTTGTAATAAGAGTACAGTAGATGTTCAAAAAGTTTGACCATTTGTCCTCTTTGAGCCACTGTACCAATCAATGTAATCATGATTGATCTTCTACCCCTTTCTGCTTTCTGCAAATTTTCCTAATTCTTTAATTGTATGAGACGTCAAAAGTTTGTTTGAGCCTTGAATACGTTGAGTGAACTTCTGCAGCCTCATTGGGAAGGGATTTCTAAAGGTGTACACTCTTCTGAAGGTTTTCCTCAGCTCAGTCCCAAATGTTCAAGACTTGGCCTGAAACTGACTTTGTAATCTAAATTCCCCAAGCAGAGGAAACTTCCTTTCAGCATCCACCTTGTTGACTCCTTTCAGAATTTTGTATCTTTTTAAAGAAATCACTTCCCACTCTCCATCCTTCCAATTTAGTGAAGCTAATCTATGCTGCTTCAAAGCAAGCATATTCTTTCTTGTATACGCAGAGGAAAAACTGTATGCCCTACTAAGTGCAGTCTCACCAGAGTTCTATACAGCTGTCACAAGAGTTCCATACGCTTGTACTCCAGCTCCCTTTCTACAAGCGCCAATATGCCATTTGACTACCTAAGCTATTGCTGTGTTTCTTGAAGTGCACACAATTTTTCAACATCAACTTTTGAAAGGTTTAAGTCTTTGAAACATTTTGTATTACTGTAATAAATGAGATTCTCTTAAATCCACATTATACTTTACCTGCCTTGTTGTCCATTTTCTGAAGCTACCTTTTATCATCTTGCAGCCTCTGATCTCATGATTCACATTCCCATCAGTTTTCTTATCTCAAGCTACTACACTGTATTGTATCAAATTTTCCTTATAAATCATGATTTCCCTTGGTCGCATTCTCGAGTTTAAATTTTTAATTTCATTTCAAGTGTTTTCTGTTTCTCCAAAACACGACCACTGTTTACTTAAATAATTTGTTCTTAGAATTGACAAATGACAGACGTTATGCAGATAACATGCAATTCTGGTATCAATGATATGTAAATTGGATTCTAGACTATTCACTTCAAAAGCAGGGCACTGAGTTTACTAAGATAATGTGGCTGAAATAAAAAGAACACTTCAATTGCTAATGCCTGTTCAATATTTGCCAAAAGATGCAGCCTCATTTCTTAAATTAAGAATGAAAATTTGATACAGTGGAGCTTTGATCATCCATCAATTTTTGCTGCCTCTTCAAAGTCCCCTTTGTGTTGGCAATCCTAAGGACAGCTTAACATATTGTTCTGGATTCTGCAGAGGGCTACAACGTTTTCTCCAATTTCTTTTCTTTATTTGGATCTTGGAATCCTTGATGTTCATTACTATGTTTTGCAATATTTCTGAATTTGGGGAAAATAATGTTGCATTCCATTATATTTAGAACATAGAACAGTACAGCACAGCACAAGCCCTTTGGCCCCCTGTTGTGCCGAACTTTTACCCTCATCCTAAATTCTATCTAACCTCCACCTCTACCTCATACTATCATCTGTATGCCTATCTAATAGCTGCTTAAGTACTCCTTATGAGGCCGACTCCACTACCCTCTCCGGCAATGCATTTCACGCCCTGACGACTCTGAGTAGAGAACCTACCTCTGACGACTCCCCTATATCTACCACCACTCGCTTTAAAACTATACCCCTTCATAATACCTCCCGCCCTAGGAAAAAGTCTCTGGCTGTCCACTCTATCCGTACCTCTGATCATTTTGTCCACATCTATCAAGTCAACTCTCATCCTTCATTGTTCTAAAGAGAAAAACCCTTGCGCTCTCAACATTTCCTCATAAGACCTTCCCTCCATTCCAGGCGATATCCTGGTAAATCTCCATTACACGTTTTCAATGCTTCCACATCTTTCCTGAAATGAGGCGACCAGAACTGGACACAATACTCCAGATGTGGCTGAGCCAGGCTTTCTTATAGCTGGAACATAACTTCGTGGCTTTCGAACTCAATCCCTCTAGTAATGAAAGCTAACACACCATACGCCGCCTTAACAACTCTAGCCACCAGGGTGGCAGCTTTCAGGGAATTGTGAACATGAACCCCAAGATCCCTCTGCTCCTCCACACTGCTAAGAATCTTTCCGTTAACCCTGTATTCTGCTTTCAAGTTTGTCCTTCCAAAATGAATCCCCTCACACTTCTCAGCGTTAAACTTCATTTGCCAATTCTCAACCCAGCTCTGATCCCTATTGATGTCCGTTTGTAACCTGGAACAGCGCCTACCCCCGCACTGTCCACAGCACGACTCATCTTCATATCATCCACGAACTTGCTAATCCACCCTTCCACTTCTTCATCCAAATCATTTACAACAATCTCAAATAGCAGAGAACCCAGAACAGATCCTTGTGGTACACCACTCCTAACTGAGCACCATGTTGAATATTTTCCTTCAATACCAGCCTTTGTCTTCTAAGGGTCAGCCAATTCTGAATCCAATCTGCTACATTTTTCCCCTATCCCATGCCCCTGTACCTTCTGCATGAACCTACCTTGGGAACCTTATCAAACGTCTTACTTAAATCCATGTATACCCCATCCACTGCTCCACCTTCATCCACGTGTTTGGTCACTTCTTTAAAGAATTTAGCATCCATGCTGACTATCATGAATCAAACTGCTTTTCCAAGTGATCATAAATCCTATCTGTCAGAGCCCTTTCCAGTAATTTGCTGACCACTGACGTAAGACTGACTGGTCTGTGATTTCTGTGGTTATCCCTGTCCCCTTTTTTTGAACAAAGGAATGACGTTTGCCTCCTCTCAAATCTTCTAGCACTATATCTGTGGACAGTGAGGATGAAAAGATCATCGCCAAAGGCCCTGCAATCTCTTCCCTTGCTTCCCAGAGAATCCTTGGATAAATCCCATCAGGCCCAGGGGACTTGTCTATCTTCAGCCTCCTCAAAATTCCTAGCACATTTTCCTTACTAGCATCGAACTCCTCTAACCTACCAGCCTGTTTCACACTGTCCTCCTCTACAACTAGGTTCCTCTCAGTTGTGAATACCGAAGAAAAGTATTCATTAAGAGCCTTTCCTATCTCTTTAGGCTACGTGCACAAATTCACTTTACAATCCTTGATCAGCCCTACCCTTTCTCTGGGGATATTCTCGTGTTCCACACGCGTGTGTAAATAATCTTGGAGTTTTCCTTGATCCTATCTGTCAAGGTTTTCTCATGCCCCCTTATCGCTCTCCTAAGCCCTTTCCTCATCTCCTTCCTGGACAACTTGTATTCCTCCTAGAGCCTTTTCCGTTCCTTGTTTCCTAAACCTACCTAAAACGCCTTTCTTCCTCTTAACCAGTCATTCGACCTCTCATGAGATCGCTGCTTACAGCGCCATCTTAGGTGCAAAGGTCCGAAAGTACAGTTTTTGCAGTGACAGTTCTTTGGGAGAATAGAGATTAAAAAACAAAGTCCGGCACAGCAGATTACGGGAATAAATTACAAAATGGAGAAAAGTTCAGAACAACAGTCTTCCTACCCAGTCTTTAACTAGGTAAATACACCTGTTTTAATTTTATTTTAGAACTAATATAAGCTTGGTTTGCAGGGAGTGTACCAGAAACCATTTTCACGTTTTACAGGTATTTCGGGCATTGAGAAACTTGTAGAATTTGCACTTTTGATTTTATGATCTTGACTTACAGTACAAATGTGTTTGTTTTAATAGGGTACAGATCCCAAGTTGATTGCCAGTACTAACTGTCGCTATGAAATTGAATGGGTTACTGAATTTGCCTGCCCCAGAGATTACCTAGAAAGCCATAACTGCAAGCTTGTAAGCGACCAGCATGACATCTCCATTGATCTGACTCCCCTCACATTGACTGGTAAGAAGTGTACTGTTACAGAATAATAAATGTATAATCGTAGGCAATCCACCTGTGACAGCTCATCTAAACTACAGATGTCTAGAGTAGTATAATAAACTATGGTAGAAATGTAAACTAAGTTGTTTTGGTTGTTTGGCTGTCAATTTTCTGATGTTTATTTTTAAAAGCCTTTATTGAAGTCTTTGTATGCACAGTACTTCCTAAAATTACCTAAGATTTTATCTTGGTTTTTTATGCTTTCAACCCCAAGACCTAGTTTGATTTGTATATTGCCTTTTAAGAAAAGACGTGTATGAGGATAGTAAAGCACTGAATATGTTCTCTGTGGTGGTTGTCACCCTTCTGTGCTTTAAGGAAGTGTCCACAATTTCTGTACATCTTAAGCGAGTGCTGTGATACTACATGGGATGTTGATAAAAGGAAGATGAAATCATCATAGTATCAGGGTTTCTCACTCATTAGAGAAGTGACCGGTGTTGTGTTGTCGCCACTCCAGTGAGGCGTGAGACTTGAGAAGCTAGTACAGGAAATGAACTTGTGCTGTTGGTGTGCTCTGTATCGCAGTTCAACCAACAATGTTAATCAGCCCATCAAGCTTGCTGATATCCTCACACGCAGGTGCAGCAAGAGTAGATCCATTATGTTTCTTTCCAGAAATTAAATCTGGAGCTCTCCTCATCTTTGTTACACTTCCTTGTGAAGGCTTGGGGATGCGCAGTTTTGTGTGCAACTAACCTACCCATTGAAATGTCTGTCATTAAGGTAAATTTTCAACATAATTTATTTATAATTGAAACTATAATGGAGTGATTTAAAAACCAGTACAGTGTGTTAAATGTAAATTGAAAGATTAGGGAAGGTCTGCGTCCTGAGTTTGGTACCTGGGAAAGAAGAGGTATTTTTCATGGGATACGGTTATGACAGGAAAGGGTTGCATTTGAGCTGAGTGGGACCGGTATCAAAATGGAAAAAATAAATTTGAGATGATAAAGGCTTATAACCTCTTGGAGGGGTTACAGGGGATGCAGTGAAACAAGGAGAGCATGGGCAATACTAACTATGGAAAGCTATAAATTAATAGTTGTAGAAAACAAGTACCAAACATTTGGATAAAAATAAGATGAGGAACATCTGTTTAAGAAATGGATTAGACTCTTCAGCCATATCCAATGTCTACAATAAAATAGGTGGACTGGTGATAGTTGAGAAACCAGATAATGTAAGGATTGCTGAGGTGTGATTTTAAGAAAAATCAGAGTTAAGAATTCAATATTACAGACTATAATATATTTAGAAAAGGAGAAGATCAAGCAGTTGCGTTTAGAGATAACAAATTAGAAAAAAGTAAGACTCCAATAAGTTAGAATACATACAGACCGGCTTCAACAATTGACTTTAATAAACGTTTTAAGTTGGAGTAGACAAACAAACACCTAATAATGAAAGGGGGAGATGGAGAAAGAAATGTGAACAAACTGGGGAAATGAATCAAAGCATTGAACAGTCATGTGGTGGAGCATGTTGTTCTTGTCTCTGAGCGAGGAAACTGGATTCAAGTTCCACCTACTCCAGAAGTGTGTAAAATATCTCTGAACAGGTTGATTTAGAAAATATCTCTAAGAGCAATCACTGAAAAATTTAGCTTCTGTGAAATGAATTAACCAAAAGAGTTGGGTTAAAGGGGAAAAAAAATGATGTTGCTACAACTGCAGGACTCTTGCATATTGGTTTAATGAGCCCAACAAGAAAAGACTGACACTGATAATTGGGAAATGAATTAGAGAAAATGAGTAGTAAAAGCATTTAAACATTGAGACAACAGTGATCATGATGTATGGTTTGGGACAATATTTGAGAAAATTAAATTTTTCAGGGTGATAGTGAGGAAAAAACTGTTCTTAAGGGGCTGGAATTAGAATTTGCACAAAGAAAATGGACAGTTATATTGATATTCTGATCCAGAATAACACAAAAGTTGCTTAAATAAAATATGAACTAATCACTAATGAAATACGATCAAAACCATAAAGGAAAAATTGAAACTAAAAAATGGGTGTAGGGAAATGAGTATTAATGCAAAGACTAGGAGAGATATTTTAAGAAAAAGACTTGAGGTGGCAATATGGAGCTAAATTATCGATGATCATAAAGCAAAATGGTAGAATATTCTACAAGCAAATGACTGAAACATAGCAAAGTATGATTGTGAGTCAGACTACTGAAGGATGGTCAGGACAAAGACTCACTTGTGGCAGTACTTAAATGACTATTTTGTGCTGTTATTTATTACCAAGGAGATGGTACACCTGTAATTTACCCTTCAGAAGGTGAGATTTAAAATTCTGTAACGGCATATAAAGGAAAGAGGAGATATAGTTTTTGAAGAAAAACTCATGAAAAGGAAGGTGAAATCCCTCGAGATAGAAAGAAGGCTCAATGGGCAGCTTGAGTTGATACATTTTAAAATTTTGTCTGCCATTCTACGTGAAACTAGAACTAGGCCATTCGGCTCTTAAATCTGCTCCTCCACCCCAAAAGGTAATGCGTGATCTGTTCTGGGGCTGATTTTTTTCTTTTAAAATTCCAATTCTTGGATCCATGTGAAAGATAATTGAAACTTTATACTGGACGTAGTTTGTGCTTAAAAAGTTCAATCTTCTATCATGTTTTGAGGTTGGGTTGAAATGTGCCTGTTTAAAAGCAGTGCACTCGAGGAGAAACCTTAATCTGACAGTGTTCTAAATGTAATTTCTATAGTGGTACATTAATTTATGTAGAGCATAAAGACAATTTAAACACATTCAACTGTTTATAACCCTGCCAAATAGGATAGCTAAAATATTACAGGATGACAGTTACGATACCAAAGGAAGCCTTTTGGGCTATGTTCTGCACCTGCTTTCTCTGCAATTCAGAGTCCGAATCCTTCACATTTTCAGCATAATCTTGCAAATTTTAGCCTTTTTACAGAAGTCTAAATCTTTTGTCTCAATTTAACATGTTTCTTTCACATTGTCAGGTAATGCATTCAAACACTAATTGCTACATAAAGTTCCTCAAATGTATTTGCTAACATTGAAACTGACATATAATCAAATATTCTGAGCTGTTTTTTCACAATGAGGAGGCACTGGTATTGGACTGGGGTGGTCAAAATCAGAAGGCATGTGACTCTTCCAAGTTATAGTCCAACAGATTTATTTGAAATCACAAGATTTCAACGCCCTGATGAAGGACCAGCACTGAAAGCTTGTGATTTCAAATAAACCTGTTGTACTATTACCTAGTGTCGTGTGACTTCTGACTTTGTATAGTTTTACAAGGGATAATTATGTATCTGGATATAGCATAAGCTAGACTTTTGAGGTTTCTCAGAAATGTTAGTTTATTTGAAACATACTTAAAGATGTAGTATGAAAGGGGCATCATTTGGATTAATTCCTTAAAGAGCTTCCAAGCAGATTTACTTTGACAAATTGTTTTGTGAGGAAACAGACTGAGTAGTTTGTTTGCAATTAATATGACTGCCCTTTGACGCAAATTTAAAGTTGTGTTTAATGTAATGTGTGGAATGAAGATAAAGCTAACAATTGTTTGGTTTATTTTAATGGCTTTGGTGCTGGTTTTAAATAATAACCCTGTTTGCCACCTTCTGTCCATGAATTTTTTTGTCCAGCATCTAGCAATCCATATCATGTTGTCCCCAAGAAGAGTGATGACACCACTGATGAATACTATTATTACCTGAACGTGTGTGGACCGATCAGCTCTGATGTTTGCAGCGATGATCGAGGTTTTGTAGCATCATGTCAAACTAAACCAGAAGTTTCCTTTAGTAAGGTTGCAGGGCGATATGAAAATCAGACGCTCAGGTAAGTAGTCACGTTTTACTTGGTTGAGATAGATGTCAATCAATTTTAAGTGGTAATTATGACCTGAGATCCTGGAAATTGGTGTAAGTAATTTGTGTAACTGTCAGCAAATGTTGAAATGGTATTAGATTAGGTTTATATTAGTATTTCTATTTTGACTTGTCTGTGATGCAACTCTGACTATGCTAAAAAGAATATTACTGCCTACAAAGCACTCCAGTTGCCCTTAGGTCATGTAAGGTACTAAACAAAACACAACATAAAACAAAGAATGATGGATGCTGGAGATTTGAAACAAAAAGCAAATTGCTGGTAAAACTCGACATCTGGCAGCATTGATGAGAAGAAAGCAGAATAAACATTTCAAGCTTGTTCAATGTTCTTCATCGCCTCTAGTAAAGTATTATCGGACTTGAAATGTTAACTCTGCAGTCTTCCCACAGATGATGACAAACCTGAGGTTCTGCAACAATTTCTGATTTTATTTAATATAAAGTACAAGTTTTGTTTAATGTTTCCATTATTCCCCAACATCATTTTCTTGGCTTGAATCATTTTGTCAACATTTGGAGCAAGTGGCTGGGCTGTCAAGTTCCAGTTTATCGCAAAATTAAGAAAATATTTTTGGTTTGTTGATATGCTGAACAATTGGTTTGTGCATGATTCAAATGGGGGGAAAAATGTTGTTCCAATGGACAACTTGTTGGGATTATTTGGTACCTATCAATATTGGAAAATGTTCTCAAATATTGCTGTGTAGTTCAATAACAGCTTGCGCTTTATATAGTACCTGTAATGTGACACATCATCTGAAGGCGCTTAACAGGCACAACTTATGGAGCCAAGTGAGCTACGAGATTAGGCTACCAAAAGCTCGGCCAAAGAAATAGATTTGAAGAAGGAGAAAGAGGACATAATTGGAGAAGTAGAAGTTGATATTGCAGCAGAGTTGTTCCTCAAAACCTTTATCAGAGGAGAAGCAAATTATGTTGGACATTCACGAAGGTCAAATTTATTGGCAGTGTTCAGTGTTTTGGAGCTGGTGAGTTTAGATGGATAGCGAGGAGATCGTGAAGGGGTTTAACAATAAGTATAAGAGCTTTTAAAGTCAAGATGTTGCTACCTGGGTGTGTTTTCTGCTCCCTAAGTATGGGATGATGGGAAACTGAATTGGCACTGGTTGTTTACACCTCTGTGCCCAAAACAAGCAAAGAATTTGACACAAGATACCTTTTGGTAGAGAGATTTTCGGGGTCATCTATTGATAAACCTTGGTAACACCAATGTAGGAAATCTAGTTGTTTGGCCCATTGTAAAATAAGTTACATTTGAGGCCCCTCTGGTATGAAATGCATGGTGATGGAAAATGATGTGCGAGAAATGTAAATACTTTACAGGCCTTGGATCATAGAATTAACTGAAGACTCTTTTTTTTCAGTTCAATAATTTTGCTCATTAACCAAGTAAATCTGTCCCATCTTTTGTTCTGATTATTTCAAAGCTGGCTTGCTACCATAGTGGTTAGATCAGAGCCATTTGTGTTCCATTATTCTAGTTGAGGGAGAAGAAACTGAGTACTTGTGCAGCATTTTTGAAAAATACTAAAACTTTAAATAATCACCAAACAGTTGTCACTTGGAGTGGTGATTACAGCCAGGGTGAAATGAAGTTACAACTTTTATGATATTCATTGTTGTGATTTGAACAGCCTTTTGGATTTCCTTGTGATTACCAGACTTCAACGTAGAAAATAATGAATGGTCGTAGACAACTAAATAACTAACAGTTGGAGGCTCCACAAATATACCATCCTAAACGATGGTGGAGCTTGTCACATCAGTGCAAAGGTTGAGTCTGAAGCACTTGCATCCATCTTCAGTCAGGACTGCCAAGTAAAAGAACTAGCATTTCTTTTTCCTATGGTCTCTAGCATTACATGTTCCAGCATTCAGCCAGTTGACTTCATTTCAAGTGAAATCAAGAAATGGCTGAAGACACTGCACACAATAGTTTCTGAAAACATTTCAAAAATAGCGTTGTTGAACTCTGCTCGTAGTTAACATGAAATATTCATGTCATAAAAGCCAATCAGTAATGACTCAGAATCTAACCATCACTTCATTGACATTCAATGACAGTACCATCATTGAATCTCCAACTTTCAAGAAAGGCTGGGAGGGCTACCCTTGAACAGAATCTAATCTGGGCCAGTCAGAAAAAAAAGTACATTAAAGGTTAGGAATTCTGAAGTTTGTCTTTTGATACTCAAATGTCTGTCATCTGCAAGGAACAGGTCAGAATAATGATGGAATCGTCTCCTTTGGCCTGGATGACTACAGCTTCAAACTTGACCTCCATACCACTTAGGGTGATGTAGCCCAACTAAGACCACACTGTCCACTACATGCAACATTCACTCCCTCCTCGATTGTGTATAGCAACTCACCAAGGCTTCTTTGACAACACCTCCCAAACCTGTGATTTTTGCTACCTAGGAAACGTGGTAGATGCATGAAAGAAGTGCCATTCTGCATATTCCCCCTCCAAACTGACTTAGACTTGTAGCTCCGTTCTTTCACCGTAGCTCAGTCAAGCTGTTGAGTTCCCTCCCTTATCAGCACAGTGGGCATATATAGCATGTGCATTGCAGAAGTTCAAGAAGGCAGTTTAGCACCACCACCTCAAGGAGAAATTTGCATAGCTGATAAATAGTGGCCTGGTCATTGCCCACATCTTGTGAACGAAGTAGTAAAGATCTATTATGCCATCATTGTTAATGGGTAAAACAAAGGTGGTTTTGAAGAAGTGGATTTTAGATGGGTCCAAGCTGATTTAATATCCGCTGTTTTAACTTTGAAGGAGCCACAGTTGTAGTCATCACTTATTTTGATTTCAAATTACTTGCTCAACCTGTGGTAGTGGGGAGCAGATGAGGGAGCTGGGGAGGGAGCGGTCCCTCCGGAGGGCAGGTAAGGGTGGGGAGGGAAATACATTCTTCATAGTGGGGTCAGATTGTAGATGGTGGAAGTGGCAGAGAGTTATGCGCTGAATCTGGAGGTTAATGGGGTGAGATGTGAGGACAAGGGGAATTCTGTCTGTTTTTATTGCAGGGAGGGGGTGAGAGGGCTGAGGTACGGGAAAAGCAAGAGATGCAGTTGAGGGTGTGTTTGATCGCTGTGGGGGAGAAATTGCTGTCCTGGAAAAACAAGGACACCTGGGATGTCTGGGAATGGAACGCCTCATCTTGGGAGTAGATGTGGCGGAGGCAGAGGAATTGGGAATAGGAGATCGCATCTTATGGGAAGGTGGGTGAGAGGAGGTATAGTCAAGGTAGCTGTGTGAGTTGGTGGGCTATATTTCCCTCCTCACCCTTATCTGCCCTCCTGGAGGAACTGCTCGCTCTGCGACTGTCTTGTCCGCTGCACACTCCCTACTAGCCCTGCCAATCCAAACCCTTTCCCTGCACCCACAGGAGGTGCTGCACCATTAAATAGATGTTCACCTGCATGTCCGCTGTTCCTGATGTGGCTCCCTCTGTCGGGGAGGCTCGGAGACCGCTTTGTGGAGCACCTATGCTCGGTTCATGACAAACGACAACGCCTCTGTCGCGAACCAACTCCCCCTCCCACTCCCTGGAGGTCATGTCCATCCAGGGCAGCCTCCAGTGTCACAACGATGCCACCTGAAAGCTGGAGGAACAGCACCTCATATATTCCATCTTGGAACCCTACAACGCAATAGTCTCAATGTGGATTTTACGAACTACAAAATCTTTCCACCCCCAACCTAATCCCAAGACCTACCACCTCACCACCACCACCCCCCCCCACTCCCTCCAAACTCCCTGACTGGCCGTCTTCCCTCCCGCATGCCCCTCCCTCCTCACCCCAACTCCCTACCTACACTCACCTTTACTAGCTTCATCCCAAATTCCTTGACTTGTCTGTCTTCTCTTTACTTATCTGCTCCACTATCCATCTCGATCACTGCCTCCCCCTCTATTTATTTCACAGCCCCCTACCCTTCCCCATTTCCGAAGAAGGGTCCAGACCCGAAACATCAGCTTCCCTGCTCTTCTGCTGACTGTCCTGCTGTGTTCATCCAGCTCCACACCTTGCTATCTCCAACTCCAGCATCGGCAGTTCCTACTATCTCCTCGTGAAGTTAGCAGTCAGATTAAGCACCGGTTTAAAAAATGGGAGTGGATAATCTAGTGTTGAGGTATCATTTGTCAAGAAATTATTGATTTGTAATGCAATTAAATATCTAGTCCCTTTTACCTTGGATTTCGAGGAAAAGTCTTCCTCAAGTAAATGGTCAATGCTGCTTTTGACACCAAAAATGATGGTCTCCATCTTCTAATTGACTCCGATTCAATTGGAGAGTCTTTGGCAACAGATGCCAACATTTTGGGCAAGCCAAAAGGAACAGGAGTAAGCTGTATGATCCCTTAAATCTGCTTCACTGGATCTGATGCTTGATTATATTGAATAACCAAGCATTCACAGTCCTCTAGGAGTAGAGAATACCAAAAATTCTCTCAGGTTAAAAAAAATCCTTTAACCTTCACTCAAAATGACAAACGCCAAACCCTGAGATTTTGATCCCCTAGTTTTTAACTCTTCAACTGGGGAGACAGCCTTTCTCCACCTACTCTTTCAAGCCTTTTAAGGATGATGTCTCAATGAGATCACCTCTGATATTTTTTTCCTCCACTTCAGTGAAAAAGGCTCATTTTACTTTGTTCTTAACAGGACAGCTCCTGGGAATCAGTTTAAACAATCTTTATTGCATGCCCACTAGGGTATGTGTACGCCTTGGAAGGAGATCTAAGTTGCCTTTCTTACTGTGTATGCTCAATACCATTACAATGAAGGCTGATATAGTATTTGCTTTCCTAATTGCTTGCTTGCCAGCTGCCTTTGATTTGTATGCAGGAATACACACGTTCCCTGAATATTAATATTTGCTGGTCTTTCACCGTTTTTTTTAAACAAAGGAAATTTGCTATTTTCCTGATTTAGTCTTGCTTTTCTGTCCCTTCCATTATATTCCATTTATCATGCTTCACCCTGTCTGTATTCTTTTGTAACCTATTCTTCCTTCTCAGAGCTTTATTATTTTAACTTTGAGTAAAAGTTTGAAAGGATTGTTTGGTTCTCCTTATTCTAATTACAATTTATTGTAAATTGCTGAGCTCTAAGCAATGGTGCTTGCAGCACCCTCTAGCTATTACCTATCAACTCAAATGTTTATTTGTTAACCAATGCTCAGTCTTTGGCAAAGTTATGAGCTCCAGTGTCATGTATAATTTCTTGTGGGGCGCTTTAGTGAATCGGAGTTCAAATTTGGTATCTCCACAAAATAACCCCGATATCCTCAACTGTGATCTTGAATATTTCTTTTTCTGCAGACAGTTGTGCGGAAGTGATTATATTAGTGCCTGAGAGTCTACTGATGATCTGTGAGCCCAATTGTAACCTTGTACAGTGGGGGGCTTCATCTGTTGGCTGGTAGAAGGGATTACTGCCTCAAGCAGCTGTCCATTTTTTTTGGCCTTGTTCAGTTCTATCTCAGTAACTTCCCTTGTTGGTTGGAAGGTCTTGGTAACTTTTCTTAATTGTACAAATATTTATTGTACAATTGTATTAACCTTTAAACTACTACTGTAACTTCCTGTGTAATCTGATTTACGAAAATACCAATTATTGGTGGAGAAACTTTAAACTACGTTTGTGCTCCTTCTATATTCTGATTTTTTTTAAGATATGGTTTTTCAGCATGCTTCTATCTTCTATGATCAGCACTGTCTTCCTCCTTTTCGACTCTCATCTTTTTCCGTTTTCTCCTTTTTGACTTCTGAACCAATGTCTCAGTAATAGCTGTAAAATCAAACCTGTTTAATTCTACTTGTGCCTTTTGACTCATGTAGTATTCCAATATAGTGTCGGTAGTTTTGGTATTTTAATTTTGCATATGATCAAGGAACAGGGGTAGGCCATTCACCCCTTTTTGAGCCTGTTCTATTATAAAGATTATTGATCTGATTTGTAGTCTTAAATCTGTATTCTTGCCTACCCCTGATACTGTCACCTGCTCATTCCCAATATTCAATCCATAGCTGCCTTTAAAAATGTTCAAAGATTCTGCTTCCACTGTCAATTTCAGGAAGAGGGTTCCAAAAGTACTTAATCCTCTTGCCTCTACTGTTTTTTTTAAGTAGGCAACCCCTTATTTTTAAATAGAGGCACTGATTTCTAGGCTATCCCATAAGAAAACACATTCTGTCCACATCTGCTCTTTCAATTCAAATCAAAATTGCCTCTTAATTTTTTTAACCTTTTTTTAAACACATATTTCTCTAATCAACCTGTTCAGAGATGATGTTACACAGCTTTGGATCAGATGGGATTTGAGCATGTGCAGAGGTAGTGTCCCTACCCCCACAAAAATCCTTCTAGTTGCCTCTTAGTCTTCTCACTGTAACTAGATGCAAGCAAATCCTCTTCAGCTTTTTCACCATAAGACAATTCCCCCATTCTAGTTAGTCTAGTAAACCACTCTGGCTTCTTATGCATTTATTTCATTTAACATGTATAGAATGGATAAACTCCTTTTGCTGAAAGGGTGAACATTTGGAATTAGTAGCCCAGAGGGTTGTATGATGTTGCATAGTTGAATATATAAAAGGCTGGGCAGACAGAAGTAGAGGGATTGGGAGGAAAAGTGAAGTTGATCCTTAAAGCCCAAGATCATTTTTGAAAAGTGGAGCAGACTTGATGGACCATATTGTCTACTCTGATTTCTTATGTTCTGTTGTCCCTTCCTGGCATGCTGCTTGTCTTTGCAAAAAATGCTAACCTCTGCATGGTTTGGCATTTCACTTCTGACTTGCAACTTCATCCTTAGCATATTGTCCCATTTCCAGTATTTTAAAACACTTGCCATCACCTTAGTTATTTAATTCACTGCGGAGTGCTTCTAATGGATGAGTTTCCTTTTTATCCCTCTACTGATACCAGTGCCTTGTGAATTCAAATCCCTTCCTTCCAAAGTCATGATTCAGTCACACATTTCAAACCTTGAATCTGTTTGCTCCTCTACAAAATTTCGCATGACTGTCTGTAATTCTACAATTATTAACTCTTGAGGCTTTTGCCTTTTAATTTCCACCATAGCTCATGAAAATTGATCTCATTCAGTGTCAAATTGTTTAAGATCCAAGTGAAAGATGCTACCTTTAACTGGGTCAAGACTTTTTAAAAGGGGTGTTATTTCTCAGATAGAGATGATTGGTGTTTGTTTTGCTGGTTCCTCAAAGCCTCTTGCTCTTGGCTTATGCAGGCCCTATATTTGGCAAACAGTTTTTTAAAGAGATAACCCGGTGTGAGGCTAAATGAACTCAGCAGGCCAGGCAGCATCAGAGGAAGAGGAAAGCTTGACTTTTTGGGTCAGGACCCTTCCTTTTTTTTAGAAAAGCTTCTTTTAAGCATTCAGGTATCCAATTTGGGCAATAAAGTTGTGGAATCCTTAATTCAAACAGACCAAGTGATGTAAACATTCCTACATAGTCTTTTATCCTGTGAGTGTAGTTTATTAATAAACTCCTGTTTTGAACAAAACTCGTTTCAAAGATGTTCGGTGTTTGGTGCAGGGAAAAGCTCTTTACTCCTCCACATCCATCATGATTGGTGATGCAGTGACTTGTATGGGCTTTGGTGTGCCTAGGGTATTAAAAGCTGCTGTTTTGACTAAAGTAGTGCTTTGAAACTGAGAATTCATGTGATAAGATCTGTGTGAAATCTATCAATTGACAGCAGTAATTGAGTAATCCCCTGAACCTGTCTTTCACAGAAGACTGGTCAAAATTTTTATTTTAATTTAAAAACGAGTTCATAGTATAAATCTGAAATGAAAAGCAGTTGAATTGTAGTCGTAATTTACTCAATATATGAAAGATGTTGCAGTACTTGAGAATAAAACTATTGCTTACTTTTATTGTGTAGCCCTTCCGTTGCCCATCTCTGAGACACCACTTAATATATAAAAACAAAGATACAGCTGAGACGCTTAGAGCTCTATAAAACCATAGTTCATTTATTAAGCACTTAAACAAATAGCACTTAACTACTAGAGATGTCTCTAGTAGTTGTCTTTCACTACCCTGATTTCTGTAACTAAACCCAAATGTTATTACCTGGGAGAGTTCGCAGCTGGCCAAGCTGAAACTGCTTGACCTCTTCACACCACCTGATGTTAGGATACCTCCTTACAACATTAGTCTTTGAAGTGTTGTTGAACAAAGATTTTTTTTTCAGGCTTTTTATATACATGTCTCTGGGCCAAGTATATTTCTTACTTGGAATTATATTTGCACATGACCAATACTAAATGTTTTGTCCAAATGTATGCCTTATTTGATAGACCCTGCAGAGATAGTAAGAACTGCAGATGCTGGGGAATGTGAGATAACAAGGTGTAGAGCTGGATGAACACAGCAGGCCAAGCAGCATCAGGAGCAGGTAGGCTGATGTTTTGGGCCTAGACCCTTCTTCAGAAACCACCTTCTGAAGAAGGGTCTAGGCCTGAAACGTCAGCCTTCCTGCTCCTATGATGCTGCTTGGCCTGCTGTGTTCATCCAGCTCTACACCTTGTTATGATAGAGCATGCAGTTTTACCTCTTAGCAGACCCAACTGACTCGGTGCATTACCATTCACAAAGCAGCCCATTGTTAGGCCTGTTTTCAGTTCCTGTTATTTTCAACCTTATCTAATAACTGTCATTAGTGAGTATTGAAGGACTGTTGGGGTGCTCCACAGCTCATTTAAAATTAATTCATCTAATTTTGATGTGCAACACATTTGCACTTTGGAGATGTGGCTGTCCACACAACTTAGTACTGCTAAAATTTAACGTAGCTTTTGTTCTTTTGGTTCTCCTACATTAGGTACTCCGATGGCGATCTTACATTGATATATCCTGATGGCAATTCATGCAGCTCTGGCTTCCGAAGAATGACAATAATAAACTTTTACTGTAATGAATCGGCTGGTAAGCTTAATACAAAACATATGATTTAAAAGGTATTTGCCAAGTGTGCAATCCATCTGAGAAGAGGATATGAGAAAAGTATATTGTAACACTAGCTTGTTACGTATTATTGAGATTATACTTGAGTTAACTGCTGTGCAATTCAAACTTATTCTATATTAAATTTCCCAGTCAGCTAAATTTTCATTTGGTTTATCTGAATGAGTTGATAGTTTTCCATGTGCTTCTTTGTTTAGAAGTCTGAAATGAAGAAATGCTGAGAAGGCTAACTGTTTTTGGCCATGAACACACTTTTTGCCTTCTCATAGAAATAGTTTATTGCACCACAATAACCATTGTATAGCCTGATAGTGCAATAATTATTGTTTCTGGTAGTATTATCTAGATACAACCTTAACTATCAATGTCAACCTTTTAGTCTGGTACAGAGACAGAATAGCCAAGGTTCCAATTATAGAATCAATCATCATCTTTGCCAAATTGTTTGGGAGAATGAAGACAAAAATAGATAATCCTTGGTGTAGAAGCTGGACATTCAGCATAATTGATCTGTTCTTGTCATACAACTCAAGTATCTAGAGTGGTTGGAGTAAAGACCTCTTTCCATTCTTTTCCTTACTCCTTTTTTTTTGCCTTCTACCTAATGAGTGCATGACAGCTACTTCTCGCATCTTCAAAGCTATCTGCTTCTATCACACCATGTGGCTGCAGGTTCCATATTCTCACTAGAGAAAAGCTACTTCCTTTTTGATTTCAAAGTGTGATGCTTAACCCTCTGATAAATTCCTGGCATTTGTAGTGGGCAAGTTGTTGGAGCTGATTTGGAGGGACAAGGTTTACATGTATTTGAAAAGGCCAGGCTGGTTAGGGATAGTTAACATGGCTTTGTGTATGAAAAATCAAGTGTCACTAATTTGAATCGTTTGAAGAGATGACGAGGACTGATGCCAGAACAGTAGATGTTGTTTATATGGACTTCAGTAAGGTGTTTAACAAGGTTAGATCACAGATACAGAAAGAACTAACCATTTGGATACATTCAGACTGGAGACCTGCGGCCAGCTGTGTCCCATGTGGATCGGTGCTGGACTCACTGCATTTTGTCATTTATATAAAATGATTTGGATGTGAATATGAGGTATGTTTGGAGATGACACCAAAATTAGTGGTGGTATAGTTGCCAGTGAAGAAGGTTGCCTCAGTACAACAGACCTTGATAGACTAATGGGCTAAGGAGTGGCAAATTTAATTTAGTCTAGATAAATGTGAGGTGTTGTTTTGGAAAGGCAAATGAGGGCAGGACTTGTATATCTTAATGGTAAGGTCCTGGGGAACATTGCCAAACAGAGACCTTGGAGTGCAGGTTCACAGTTCTTTGAAAGTGAAGTCTCTACTAGACAGGGTAGTGAGGAAGGTGTTTAGTACTCTGTATTGGTCAGTGCATTGAGTATAGGTGTTGGGATGTCATGTTATGGCTGTACAGAACATTGTATGCCATTTGTGGCCTGATCAGTATTCAATTCTGGTCTCTTTGCTATCAGAAGTATGTTGTGAAACTTGAAAGGGTTCAAAAAAGATTTGCAAGGACATGGCCAGGGTTGGAGGCTTTTGAACTATAGGCCAAGGTTGAATAGCTGGGACTGTTTTTTTTTCTCGAGCATTGGAGGCTGAGGGTTGACCTTATAAGGTTTGTAAAATAGAGGGGCATGAATAGTCAAGATTAAGCGAGCTCAAAACCTAGAGGGCATAGGTTTAAGGTGAGAGGGGAAAGATTTTAAAAAAAACGGACCTGGAGGGTAGCTTTTTCACGCAGAGGGTGGTGCCTGTGTGGAATGAACTGCCAGAGGAAGTGGTGGAGGCTAGTACAATTATAACATTTTAAAAAACACCTGGATGGGTATATGAATAGGACCGGTTTAGAGGGATATCGGCCAAATGCTGACCAGGTTAATTTAGGATATCTGGTTGGCATGGACGAGTGGACTGAAGGATCTGTTTCCATGCTGTATATCTCTGACTCTGCTTTCCATAATATCCCATCTTTCAAGCATTACAAATTCTCATCAACTTTTAAAAAACAATGTGCTGTTGAAAAGGTAATCAGTTTAGCAAGCTTGATGCACTGTCTAATCTACCTAGGCCTCTGTCTCCGCCTCTTTGTCATGTCCAACACTGCTCCATTTGGCACTTTTCACTTAGATTTATCAATATTTATTTAAATATTTTTATGTTTTGTGCACAAGTTCAGACTTGATAGTATTGCATTATTCTAAATTATAAACCTAAATTATAACATGCATTTTATTCAGTAAGATGTTTAAATTGAATGCAGTGCATCCGTATATACGTATAGCAACTGAATGCCTCTGCTGATGAGTGCATGCAGAGAGGAAAAGGCTGGGAGTGATTCATTCAGCCTCTTAGGCCTGCTCCATCATTCTGAATTATTAGTGCAAAAGGAGACCACTTGGATCAATGTGTCTGCACCACTCACTAAGCATTTTAACTTGGTGCCAATACCCTGCCCCTTCTCTCTAATTCTGCACATTGTTTATACACTTCATACCCAAACTACTCAGTGTGGAAAGAGTTTTTGGCACCCCACAGTTGCTTCTGTTGCAAATTACTTTAGAAACTGCCATTTAAGTGGGAACAGTTTCTCCCTTTCTACCTGAACCAGGTCCCTCATGATTTTGAAAATTTCAGTTGAATCTGTTCTTGGCCACTTCCATGAAAGCAATGCTAACTTTTCCAGCCCATCTTCATGACTGGTTTTGGGGATCAGAAATTTCATTCTTCTAAACCTCTGCTGCTCTCTAGAGCAGTACAGTTATCCAGCTGAGATCTAATCAGGGTTTCCCTCTCCCTGATATTGTGCACCCCCTATTAATGATCCTAGTTAATAAAGCACCAGTATTAACAATTTTCTTACCAGTTCTGCCACCTCCTAATGACTTGTATACGTATACACCCGTAATGTGCATACCCCTCTGTTCTGAAACACCCTTTAGCATGGTATCCTTGTTTTGCCTAGTTTTGCCATGTTTTTTGTTCTAAATTGCATCACCTCTCACTTTTCAGCATCAAGCTTTATCTGTCAACTGGATCACGGCTGAATCTTTACCTTGCCACAATTTTTCTACATTAATACTATAATCCTTGGTGTATTTAATATTAGCTTTTTCCAGCAGCTTAAACTCCCATTAATTACTGTATTTCTGTTCTTTGAAAAGCAAACGGTGGAAAAGGTGAACCAGAATTCAGTGCCGAAGTTGACTGCACATACACCTTTGATTGGGGTACAAAGTATGTCTGTGTGAAAGAAAAAGAAAACTTGCTCTGTCGTGCCTCTGATGGAAGGAAACGATATGACCTTTCATCTTTAACTCGATATGAAGGTAAGTTTTTCAGCTTTTAGCCATTTCAAAGTTAATATAAACTTGTGTTTTTCTGTTGGTTGTCAACTAATTTTTGATGCTGTAAATCAAGATTTCTTAACACAAGTTTTAGATTTATTTTGATTACTATGTGTTAGGCAGTCTGAACTTAATGTTATAAAGCACCTGCAGAAAACAAAAATGAAAATGGGAGTTTTGATCAAAAACAGAGCCAAATAAATACTCCAAAATACACACACTCTTCAGCCCACATCCTATGATCAAATTTTTTAAAGTATTGTTTCCCTCAGTAGATTCCAATCATTTGCCTTTTGAAGTAAAATTCACAAGCCTATAACTACTTTGAAAAGGCAATAAGAGATAATCTAAGTGGTTCAGCAGTGCCTGTTCACTAGTCTTTTAATGCCATATTGGTGCTCAAGCAGGATTGAAATATGCTGGAGAATCCCTGCAATTTCCTCCCTTGTAACAATCTGGGATAGACTTCATCTACGCCTGTTGATTTATTTTCAAAGATGTCATATCTTGAATGTTGCCTTTTCTTGCAGTGTTTATTTAACATTTCTGACATATCCTTCATTTTATTTGATGTTTGCATTTGAAGCTACACCTGAGATTTGACCTAATCAGTACCTGTCTAAAACCAATGTATCTTTCAAACTTGAGTTGAGAACTGTTTTTAAATGGTGAACTGCTGTACACGAGACAATTTAAAGCCATCGTGCGATAGATTGTGATTTAGTTTAGTGTTGGTATAAATTACTGTAAATAACTTTTATCATAAATTATTGGAACTTGCAGCGAAAGAGGTTCCTGAATCTGACAACACTCACAATTGGGAGGCATTGGATAGTCTGGTGAAATCTGATCAAAAGCGGATCTATATTAATGTGTGCCACAAGGTACTTCAAGATGGCGGAGCTGTAGGATGTCCTGAAGATGCAGCTATCTGTGCTGTTGGTAAGTTTGTCAGCCACTTGTATTTAAAACGTTAAGTTTTATGACATAGTGCCTGCTCAATGTAGTCATTAAGTGGCTTGCATAGAAATGTTTCCAACACCTTGCAGTGTTTTGCATTAGATGTTGGCTTACCAAAATAATGAGTAGAAATTGGTACATTTGTAAGTGTGAGCTCCTCCACACTGCAAAAATGAGAGCAAATAGTCTAGAAATTAACAATTTTTAGACCATCTTTACAGAGATCAGATTAACTACTTATGGTGTAACAATTTGTGAAATTTTTGACACCAATTGGGAACACATACGGCAATTTTGTTCTTATTTTAAAGTGCGTCGTAAATGAAAGTCTGCCATGGTTTACAAGAATGCGGTCAGGAGAAAGGTATGTAGGAAAGGGTAAATGCAGAACTGTGCTGCAGTTTGGTAAACAGGCCATTGAATGGCCCTGTTCATTAGTGTTCTAATCAAGAAGGATGTAGACTTAATAAACCTGCCTTTTATGCAAATAGGTTCATACTAATCTGCTTTTCTGTAGCATTTTCTACTACTATCTTGCAGCCCTGGGAGTTTCTTACTCTGGCTTGAGGAAAAAAATATCCATAATGTCCTCGGGACAGGACTTCTGTCCAAAATCACAATTTGAGAAACAACATACAAGGGAAAGAACTCTCTAATAACCTTGCTACACTGGTTTTAAAAATTTAGTGACAAGTCCAAAAGTTTAAAGAAAGCTTTCTCAATAAAAAAAATGACCTGTTGAATTTTGTAAAAACAGCACACAAGGTTTATTTGTTTGAAGATCAAATTATCCCAAACATAACTTGTCTCCTTCAAGGTGAAAATAACAAAAAGAACCTCGGAAAATTTGTTTCATCCCCTGAAAAGGAAGGCAATGATCTTCAACTTGTGTACTCTGATGGTGAGCCATGTGGAACAGGTGGTCAAAGTAAAACTATCATCACTTTTATATGCAGACCTGGTAAGTTTGTGTGCATCTTGTTTCTGTCTTCTGAAAATGTTTACACGTTTGTTTTGCATTGTCCTTGCCTAATATTTGACACTGGTTGTTTGAATATGCCAGTGTTTTCCCAACACACCAACATGTGAGAAGTTTAGGTAATTTGTTAGGTGTTTGACAAATTAATTATTAATTGATATTTCTAACACTTGAACAAGCCCAGACTATTGAAAATAATTAGGAGATCTTCCATAACATTTTGAGTTGATGATTTCATGGAGTGGGAGTATTGCATTATGCCAAACAGAGGCACTGGTTGTTGCCACCAGTGATCAATGAAAACAGGTGCCTGAAATCTAGCAATACTGAAATGTGCAAGCATCCATCCAGGGTTCAAGATACCTAGTGGGGTTGGCAAATTTGCCCTAGAAATTTCTTAAATATCCTGCAAAAATTCAGTGTTGGGATCAAAAGAATTGAAGTATGTTTTTCGCCTCTCCTGCCTTATTTTGCAATGAGTATGGGAGATGAAATCTTTGAGCAACTCCTCTTCCAATCTCAGATTTATCCATCCCATGTTGCTGCTATAGCTTCTCCAATCATGGGTCCCATCGCTCCTGTTGTTTTTTAAAAAATTTTTCAGACCATGTCTCTTTTTTTTTTGCTAGACTGTCCAGTTTTGTTAGATGGCTGTATGGTGTGAATGTTGAGGGCCGTACCTGAAATAAATGAATCCTTTCAGCAGTTGAAGACCAAATTTGCTGATAATTAGCTGCAGGTGATGTTATTTAAGCTGCATTTCTGACCAGCTCTCACTAATGGTCAATTAAGCAGGGCTCCACCCTCGAGACAGACAGTGCAGTAGCCGTCATGCATTAAACAATGTTTGGTGAGTCCAGTTGATGGATTACTGGGAATAGCTGTGAAGTTTGCCTGAGCAGGCACCAGCCGCTAAGGCACTGCCTGTTGGAGCTACTGTGCTCTGCCAATGGAGGTTTGAAAGGCAGAGGGTCTGGCTTGTGGTAGATCCACCTTTAACTCTGTCCACACCCAGTTTCAACTGGGGTGTTTGCCCCTTGGAGTTGCTGACCCTGTTCACCATCAGTCCATAGTCTTTGTTCCCCAGTACTCTAGTCGGGAGGAAGGAGAGAGGTGGTATTGTACTAAACTGTGCTCTGTATTATTTCTGTTCTGTAATGTAGAGGAATTTTGACTTTGGTTTTCAGCAGTATTCTAATGGAGCACTTCTGCAAACATGGGTAGAATTTGATCATTGGAAAAGGGTTCCTTTGGTACTGAATGGAAATCTCAGCATTAGGGTGTTACTGTGTTTTAGGAAATGCTGAGATTTCAGTTTGAAGGGTTGTGTGCCTTAGGTTCTTGAAGTGCAAATTGGTTCCTTTTATTTCTCTTCAATTGAGTTTGTGTACGGAGTTATTAAGAGTTGCTAGGTTATGACTGTTTTGGAGAGAAATTATATTTTAAGAGCATGTGTGGAACACGGCCAGCAGGTGAATGGCGCCTAAACTGCCAACTAAATAGTGCATGGCAACAGTTCAGGTAATGATTATCAATGTGACAGGAAAGGATAGAAGATAAAACTCGAGTCCACCAGTGTGCAAGACCAGAGATTGCAAAAATGGTTGGAGTTTAAGGCCTTGTACTTGAATCTGTGCAGTACTTTCATCACAAGGTAGATATTGGGCCACTCCAAATTGATGCTGGAAGGCTAGTGATGGGAGATAAGGAAATAGCTGAAGAACTTAATAAGTACTTTGCATCAGTCTTCACAGTGGAAGACATGAGTAGTATGCCAACAATTAGGGAGAGTCGGGGGCAGAGTTGAGTATGGTAGGCATTACAAAAGAGAAAGTGCTAGAAAAGCTAAAAGGTCTAAAAACTGATAAATCTCCTGGCCCCGATGGGCTACATCCTAGAGTTCTGAGGAAATAGCAGACGCTTTGGTCGTGATCTTTCAAAAGTCACTGGAGTCTGGGAAAGTCCCAGACGATTGGAAAATTGCTTGTTTAAGAAAGGACCAAGGCAAAAGATGGAAAATTATAGGCCGATTAGCCTAATCTTGGCAGTTGGTAAAATTCTAGAATCCATTGTCAAGGATGAGATTTCTAAATTCCTGGAAGCGTAGGGTCAGATTAGAACAAGTCAGCATGGATTTAGTAAGGGGAGGTCCTGTTAGAATTCTTTGAAGAGGTAACAAGTATGTTAGACCAGGGAAACCCAGTAGATGTTATCTATCTAGACTTCCAAAAGGCTTTGATACGGTGCCTCACTGGAGGCTGCTGAGTAAGGTGAGGGCCCATGGTGTATGAGGTGACCTACTGGCTTGGATTGAGGATTCGCTGTCTGACAGAAGGCAGAGAGTTGGGATAAAAGGCTCTTTTTCGGAATGGCAACCGGTGACGAGTGGTGTCCCGCAGGGTTCAGTGTTGGGGCTGCAGCTGTTCACCTTGTATATTAATGATCTGGATGAAGGGACCGGGGGGCATTGTGGTGAAGTTTGCCGATGATACGAAGATAGGTGGACAGGCAGGTAGTACTGAGGTGGAGAAGCTGCAGAAAGATTTAGACAGTTTAGAACAATGGTCCAGGAAATGGCTGATGAAATTCAATGTGAGTAAATGTGAGGTTTTGCACTTTGGAAAAAAGAATACAGGCATGGACTAATTTCTAAATGGTGAGAAAATTTGTAAATCAGAAGTGCAAAGGGATCTGGGAGAGTTGGTCCAGAATTCTGTAAAGATTAACTTGTAGATAGAGTCCGTGATTAAAAAGCGATTGTAATGTTTATCTTGAGGGTTGGAATACAAAATCAGCGATGTGCTTCTGAGGCTTTCTAAAGCTCTAGTTAAGCCCCATTTAGAATACTGTGTCCAATTTTGGGCCCCACACCTCAGGAAGGACATACTAGCCCTGGAGCATGTCCAGCGGAGATTCACACGGATGATCCCTGGAATGGTAGGTTTAACGTATGATGAATGGCTAAGGATCCTGGGATTGTACTCATTAGAGTGTAGAAGGTTGAGGGGAGATCTCAAAGAAACTTACAAGATAGTGTATGGTTTAGAAGGAGTGGACGCTGGGAAGTTGTTTCCGTTAGGCGGGGAGACTAGGACCCGTGGGCACAGCCTTAAAATTAGAGGGGGTAAATTTAAAACTGAAATGAGATGACATTTCTTCAGCCAGAGAGTGGTGGGCTTGTGGAATTCATTGCCATGGAGTGCAGTGGAGGCCGGGACGTTGGATGCCTTCAAGGTAGAGATCGACAAATTCTTGATCTCCGAAGGAATCGAGGGCTATGGGGAGAGTGCAGGGAAGTGGAGTTGAAATGCATATCAGCCATGATTTAAATGGCAGAGTGGACTTGATGGGCCGAATGGCCTTACTTCCACTCCTGTGTCTTATGGCCTTATCTCATGGTCTAAGGTAATTAACTCTTGGCACAAATGGTGATAAATGTGACCTGATTGGATTTACTGAGACCTGATTGAAAGACAACCATAATGAAGGGTCCCCAATCTGAAATGTCAACTTTTCTGATGCAGCCGTACCTCCTGTGTTCCTCCCAGCTCCACAGTGTTGACTCTGATTCCAGCATCTGCGGTCCTTGCTATCTGTACTAGGACAAGAGAGTGGGGTTGCTGTGTTAATTAAACATGGCGTTAGTTGAGGATAATGTATTTAACTTTGCTTGAAAGGTTAAGAGGTAGAATCATAACGTGAATAGTTTCTAGCTGCTCTGCACTCACCCATCCTACAACAGCAAAAAGTGGGGAGATGTATAAGAAATTTTAGTCATAATTTTGCATGACTAATTTACACAGATTTCGAGAATCGCGAAGGAAATCAGTATCCTAGGATCTTGAAAAAAGTGATGATGTGGATAGTAGGTGCATTGGTTACAGATGTCCAAAGTTCCTTGAATTGTCAAAAGGTTCTAGCAAAGTGAAAAAGGACTAATGCAGCATTTTTATTCAAGAAAAGAGATAAGAAACTAGAAACAGTTAACCTAACATCTGTCATGTAAAAAGATACTAGAATCATTGTGAAAGAGATTATAGGCTAATTAGAAAATCATAATCTGACCAGGCAGATCCAATGTGGCTTTGTTAAAGGGAAATTGTCTAACTACTCTGGAGTTTTTTGGAGTAACATCAATGGTGGATAAAAGGAAACTTGTGGATGGGGTGTGCTTGAATTCCCAAAAAGCATTTGATAAGGTACCACTGCAAAATGTTAATACACACAATAGCACAACAGACTACCATAAGTAAAAGACAGTTAAGCAAACACAAAGCAGTGTGTCTGGGTATAGACAGGAATCATTTTCCAATTCACCAGCCAGTTTAGTGTCACAGGAATCGGTGCTGACTTTCAACTGTTCGCATTTAAAATAATTATTTGGATGAAGAGACCAAATGTATCCTAGCTAAATTTACCAATGTTACCAAGATGGGTCGGAAGCTTGAGTTGTCAAAATGAAGTGTGAGAATTTGCGAATACAAATAGACAGGTTGTAAGTTAACAATAGATGTGGCAGATGAAGAATAATGTGGAAAATTGAGAGCCTGTCTGTTTAGATGGGGAGAATAGAGAGCAATATACTTGTTGAATGGAGAGAGATTTTAGAGCAGTGATGCAGAGACCTCTTAGTGTCCCAGCATATGAATTGTGTAAAGTTACTACACAAGTACAGCCAATGATCAGAAAGTTAAATGAAATGCTGTTATTTATTGCAAGGTGAATGAAATATAAATGAAAAATTCTATTGCAGCTAAATAAAATGCTGGTGAGACCATATCTGGCATACTAAATACAGTTTTGGTCTTTTTCTGATTAAAAAAGATAGTTGAATTAAAGCACTTCAGAAAAGGTTCACTTATTCTTGGGGTGACTTGATTATCTATGAAAGGTTGACTAAGATTATACCCAAGAGCTTAATGGAGTGTAGACAAGATCTTGAGCAGACTAGATAAGGGAGTACCCAGGGAATGTTTTCTTTTGTGAGGAAAATCAAAGCTAGGGTTCAAATTTTAATAATGTCACTTTTAAAACTCAGGAGACATTTCTTCTTCTCTCAAATAATGAGTGTAGAATCTTGCCCAAGGACGTAGTGGAGACTGGGCTTTTAAAGTTGAGAATTTTATTTTGATGGACAAGCTGTGGGATGCAGTCAGGAATTTGAACTGGAGTGTGGTAAGCCACAATCCAAGCAGCTGTGTACTTAATGAATGGTACATCAGCCTTGAAGGACCAATAGCGTACACCCACTCATAAGTGTGATGTTCCTTGAAGATTCACCAAACTGAATGAAGTGTATCAGTGATAATGGGAACTGCAGATGCTGGAGAATCCAAGATAACCAAGTGTGGAGCTGGATGAACACAGCAGGCCAAGCAGCATCTCAGGAGCTCCTGAGATGGTGCTTGGCCTGCTGTGTTCATCCAGCTCCACACTTAGCTACACTTCATTCAAGATAACAGACTTTTGGCATTGTAGAATCTTAATAATTAACAACCTGTCTAGTCCTGGAAAAACTAATTATTTGCTTAGAATACCAAATTCCTTACGATAAATTCCAAAGATTTTTTGAATTTGTGGCATTTCAGGTGCTGCACGAATCTCATGCCGTTTTATTTTGCTCTCTGTAGATTGATTATAAAGATCATTGGGGTCATTTTAATTTCTGGTTTGATGTTTAAAGTTCTCAACATGACTGACTTCTGAGTGCTTGATAAATGCTGTTGGAATGCTAGAGATCCCCTTTAATTGGCGTTGGACTCAAATTAATATCAGAACAATTCAAATTTGCATCAGAATTCACTAGGCCTTTGTGGGCAGCTTTCTCCAGTGTTGATGGCAAGTTGCTTGACTGCACACCAATCTGGGCCTGTGGGTTCTTTCTAGTCGTCTTTACTATCTCACGGTTTTGAAATTCTCAAATTCTTATCTTGGGAGTTGGGGAAACAATTTTCAACATGTTGGTTAACTGTATTCAGGGAATTCCGTAAGCTGCATGCACCTATTATGCAAATTGACTGGGAATTTACTCCAGTCAATTCTTAAGTAAAAATAGTAAGTTTGAAATTTTGTTTTGAAGCTCCCCCAGTTTGAGATGTCATATTCGTAACTTTTTCTAACTTTTGGTTCATGTATTGTAGTTTTGTCTGAAATGACTAATTTTTTTTCATGAATGTTATCAAAGGACCTGAAATCATGTACTGGGAACACTTGGTGTTGGTGGCATAGTTATAAGTAATTAACCTCAAAATGTATTAAGTGCATTGTACAAAACAAGTTAATAGTAAAATGAGTATTTCAAAACAAACTAATACCAAAGTAGTATGCAAAATAAAAATGATCTAAATAAAGTTGCGACTACAATAACAGATCTTTTGTCCTCAGGGGATCTGGAGAGTCCTCCTATCCTGAAGCCTGGGATCAATGAATGTTTGTATGAACTAGAATGGCATACAGCTGCAGCTTGTGCTTTATCCAAAACTCAAGGTGATAATTGCAGGGTTTCAGATCCGGAGGCTGGTAAGCATCTTAAAAACTAAAGTGCAATTTGGATTTCTAAATTTATTATCCCAATTGTGTACTATCAAGCATTAACGATGAAACAGGTTAAAACAGTCATAATTCTTTGGTTATTTGCGACCAATTGAGGTTTATTGGTGAATGTCTGTCTATTATTGGTACTGTTGTTAGCTCTAGAACGGAACAGGCCGAATGTTTCTTATAGTGCCTGCTTTCCTCAAGTTCAGTAGATGTGCACAATTATCCCAAACAGTAATAAAGTCTGTGGTGTATTATAATTCCCTATTGTTATTTTTGCCTGAGAAGAATGTTTATTTTTTTGAAACCCAAGCAGTAATTCTTTAAATGTTAGCCCTTGTTTCTATTGTTAAACCTGTTGGTGTTTTTTCAGTTCACCACAGCAAACATCCTCCTCGTGCTTTCATAGTTGTCTTCATTTAGATTTAGACCCTAGTTATGGATTGAATTACATTCATGTTGAACTTGATGGAAAAGACTGTCATACAATATTCAATATTCCTCAATTGTTTTGCATCCAGATTATTAATTAGCCCTGTCATTGCATGGTACTAGATCTAAAATAGCTTTTTCCTTGTTGATTCCTCAATATACTATCTAGAAAACTCTCTCAAACATATCCCAAAAAATTGTCATCTGCAACGTTATTCCTGACTCTTTCTGTGCAGCTCTATGCATATCCTTCCTGTTTATCTCTCCACGGAAACAGAATTTCTATCTTGTTCTTCCAATTGGAGATCCTGTCACTGATACTGGTCCCAATCCCTTATCAGCAGTACTGCAGCTCTTTGACTTTCAATGGTAGTCATGATGTGGAGGTACCGGTGCTCAGCTGAGGTGGACAAGGTCGGAAGTAACTGCCTGTTAATCTCTTGCCTGTACAGTCGGCGCCTGTTATGTTCTACACTTCTCCTGACAAAGGGGCGGCACTTTAAAAGCTTGATTTCAATAAACCTGTTGGATTATGTAATCTGGTTGTGTGGCTTCTGACCTTTTTTGCTTTCACATATCCCTTCTAAATGGTGAATATCCTTTAATATTCAGTTTCTAATCTTTGCTACCTGCACATCTCCATAGTCCCCATTTTTAAATAAGTACCAGTTTTCTTCTGCAAGTGCCACTGATCTACCCATCATCTTAATTGTATGAATGGAAGACAACAGTGTAGCATGTTGCATTTGGAAAGAATAGGTTTTCCAACCAACCAGGGTACGTAAGGTTATATGCACGGACCTTGCTTATTTCTCATCTGTTTAACATCCCTCACCAGCATCCCCGCATTAGTTTCCGCCTGTGCTTTGACAAGCAGCTCTGCCTCCACCATACCTCTCTGAACCCTCCACTTTTCTAAAATATCAAGCTCTTCATCAGTTTTTTTTTGTCAGCAGTAAGTACACTTGGTAGTTTGAAAATTATAGGTAGAAACTAAATGACAAAGGTCCTATGGCTCAGCATATCAAGCTCTATCTATTATAATTCAATTTTCCTGCACTTGGCCGATGGCCTTTTGTGCTTTGGTATTTCAACCGCTCATCTGAATAAGTCATCAATGGTTGAGGGTTCCCAACTCAATCATCCTTCCTTTTTAGAAATTCTTCTCTGCTTCAATATTAATTCATTCTGAAGCCTGTTGAAGATGTCTGAAATTAGGCAAGTTTTACTTAAATCTAGTTCATGTACAGAATGCAATATTTGCAAAGATCAGCCTCCTTGCTAGCAAGTCCTGTGCCCAAGACACTGGTTTGGTGCCCTCCAGCTGCATAAACATTAACACTTAATACAAGTAAAAACATTGACTGGTAGATTAGTTGCTTGTTTTATTGTGCCTGCTTTTAAATAGTTTAAAGCTATTTGGTTCCTTTCTTTTCTTAAAAAATTCTGTTCTGTTTATGCCTAGGCTTTGTGTATGACCTCTCGCCTCTAACCAAACAAAATAGCAGCTACCAAGTTAAATCTAAGACGTACAATTTTTATTTAAATGTATGTGGCAATGTGTCCAAGGATGGCTGTGAGAAAAACTCTGGTGCTTGTCAAGAAGCTCCACTGTAAGTGACTATTGTGATTTAGTGCAACCAGTGTGTTGTATGAATTTGATTTGAATATTGATGCACTAAATGTATGTTGAATGATGAAGACTATTGTTAGTATAGGAATTTATATTGTCACTTTTCTAAATGCAACAAGCTACTTCCCCAAAATGCATATTCATCTAGCTCAGATTTTAAAGTAGCTATGGTTTTAGGGGTTGTTTGAGATTGTGTGTTAATATTTAGTTATATTCTGGAGTAATTGTATGTATTGCTAAAACTGGTGGAGTGTTTCACCTCCAGGATCATACAGACATACAAAGCTAACTTCAAGCTGCTCTCTTCAACCTCTCCTATCTCCTCTACCCCATCTTCAATAACAAGTAAAAGACAACTGTCTTTAACTGCTGTATAGCCAAGATTAAGACCATCCAATCAGCTGCCTCTGTCACTTCTGCCTCTTCACCTAGCCCCCACCCCCAACCCGCAACCAAACCTCAAGAGACCATAGCTGTTTCTCCTTCACTTCTATGCCCCCTGCCTTTCAAATCTGAAGTCATGAGCCCCTTGTCTTAACCTTTGCATTACTGCAAGCTGCTGTACCATTTCTGACCTCCCATGTCCCTCCAGTCCTTGAATGCATTGTCATCTCCCAAACACATGCACATCTCTCCCAGAATTTTGTATTTGAATCCTTCCAATTGTTCTTGTCCTGCTATATTCTGAAATGTTATTTAGTAAAGTTATAAATGACATCTTATCTGACAGTGAGAAAGGCATACTATCCCACCTCATCAATCTCAAAAGCATACGTTGACAAAGTTGATCATTCCAACCTCCTGTAATTTCTCTCCTCTATCCAACTTGATGAAAATGCATTTGCCTGATTCCATGCCTTTGTGTTTATTTGCAGCCAGAGAATTGCCGTCAATTGTATCTCTTCTCACTTTTTTTCAGTTAATTCTTGTGCATCTTGATCTATGTTTGGCTTCCCTCTGAATTATTGTGTATTTATTGTTGCTCTGCATTATTAACTGAAAACAAACCAGCTTCCATATATAGACAAACAGGAGGCTGGAGGAATACAGCAGGCCAGGCAGCATCTGGAGGAAAGGAGCAGGCAATGTTTCGGGATTGCCCTCCTTCAGGTCTACCATATATGCACTCAGCTCTGAATTTCTAGTGCCCCTCTCGACATCTCTACTGTCTCTGTTATCAGACAAGCAGTATTGGATGTGCAGAAATTACCTCTAATTCAATTTTGAGAAGATGGAAGCCATATTATGTATCCCTGCTCCCTCCATGTGATTCAGCTCTCTGGCCTGGTAACAGACCAGCCACAATCTACGAGGTACATTTTAATCTAAAGATGAGCTTTCTGCATAGTTGCTCAAACCACTCATTTACTCCTCTAACGTTTCCAGTCTCTTCTGCTCCTCAATGTAGCTTAGTGTCATTTTTTGTTTTCTTGTAACACTGAAGTAGTGCCATGAAATTTTACATTCAAGGTGCTATATAAATGCAAGTTCCTCTATTTCTGCTGTTCATGAAAGCCACTCCTCCCACTTCTTCTGACAAGTAGAAGGCCAGAAAAAATGTTGAAATCAGTCTTTGTTGTCCAGTTCATACCTGCTATGTATACCTGATTTTGAAGCTGATCATCTCCTGTTTTTGTGTTCTAATACTCTGCTTGATCCTCAGTGATCAAAAGTTTTGGAGCCTAGGAGAATCTAATTCCAGATTGTCATACTACGATGGGATCATTCATCTGGTCTATACAAATGGGACAGAATACAACAATGAGCAGCACATTCAACGATCCACACTCATAACATTCCTGTGTGATCGAGATGCAGGCGAAGGACATCCAGAATTTGAGGTCAGTTATTAGACTTCTGTATGAGCTAGTTCATGTTGTATCAGCACAGTGTCTTTTCAGTGATGCCTGTTTAGTACTGTTTCCTGATTTCCAGCTTCTAATTTTAGAAAGAAATTAGACTTGACCCTATATTAGGATCTTTGGTTCATGTGTGAACTGAATTAATTTGTCAACTTGTTAAAATCTATTAATGGGTGAATTGTGGTTGAAAAGAGTGCTGATTTAACGAAAAGGAATGCTATCTGATGAGCCATTGCAATAACAGGGGAGTGAAAATAATATTTTTGGCAAATTAACAAAATTGTGCATTCACTTATTGAAGCAGGTCATTTTTGAATAGGCTTTGTTAAGAAACCAACTCTCAAGTCAATAAAATGTGAGGCTGGATGAACACAGCAGGCCAAGCAGCATCTCAGGAGCACAAAAGCTGACGTTTCGGGCCTAGACCCTTCATCAGAGAGCGCGCTCTCTGATGAAGGGTCTAGGCCCGAAACGTCAGCTTTTGTGCTCCTGAGATGCTGCTTGGCCTGCTGTGTTCATCCAGCCTCACATTTTATTATCTTGGAATTCTCCAGCATCTGCAGTTCCCATTATCTCTCAACTCTCAAGTCATGCATCTTGACTCATTAATAGCTTCATTCCAAATTCCAAAGTTTCTCATTTCCAAATTGCGATGAATAGGAACTGCAATGTTCGCATTTATTTCAAGAGGGCTAGTATACAAGCATAAGACTCTGGTCAGACTGCATTTGGAATATTGTGAGCAGTATCTAAGAATGGATGTGCTTGCTTTTTGACTGGTTTACCAGAATGATCCCAGGGATGAAGGGCTTTCAAATAAGTGGTTGAGAGCGCTGGGTCTGTGCTTGGAGTTTAGAAAGATGAGGCAGGATCTCATTGAATCTTACAGAATGCTGAGATGCCTCGATAGAGTGGATGTGGTGAAGATGTTTCCACTAGTAGGAAAAGTTAGGACAGGAGAGCACAGCCTCAGCGAAGGGACAACGCTTTAGAACTGAGAGTGTCAGAGTTATATAGCAGGAAACCAGGCCCTTCAGTCCAACTTGTCCACACATACCCGATTTATCCTCAATCAATCTAGTCCCATTTGCCAGCATTTGGCCCGTATCCCTCTAAACTTTTCCAATTCATGTACCCATCTAGATGCCTTTTAAATGTTGGAATTGTACCAGCCTTCTGCACTTCCTCTGGAAGCTCATTACGTATGTGTAACCCCCTCTGCGTGAAAAAGTTACCCTTCTCTTTCCCCTCTCCCTTTAAACCTGTTTCCTTTTAGTTTTGGACTTCTCTGCCCTTGGAAAAAGACCTTGGCTATTCGCCCTATCCGTTGCACCTCAGAATCAGTTGTACAGCTTGGAAACAGACCCCTTCATGATTTTCTAAACCTCCTAAGGTCACCCCTCAACCTCGCTCAAACACTCTAACCCAGGCAACATCCTTAAATCTTTTCTGCACCATTTTCAAATTTAACAACATCTTTCTTATAACAAGGATACCGGATTTGAACACCGTATTCTAAAAGTGGCTTAACCAATGTCCTGTACAGCCGCCACAGGGCATCCCAGCTCCTACACACGTTGCACGGACTGATTTTAAAGGCAAGCATTCCAAATGCTGCCTTCACTATCCTGTCTGTGACTCCATCTTCAAGAAACTGTGAACTTACATGCAAAGAGGCGTTGGGGTGCATGAGGAGGAATTTCTTCAGCCAGAGGGTGGGTAATCTGTAACTGTTCGAAACAGAGGGCTGTGAGGCCAAGTCATTGGGTGTATTCAAAGCATATCTTAATTGGTAAGGGCATCAAGGATAAAGGGGAGAAGGCAGGAAAATGGGGATGAGAAACATATCAGTCATGATCAAATGGTGGAGCAGGCTTGATGGGTCAAATGGCCGAATTCTGCTCCTATATCTTATGGTCTTATGCACTTAATGCTGCGAAAGTTGCCTTTTAACATTAGGAGGAGGACGAGTACACTTACAATTTCAAGTGGTACACACAATACGCTTGCCCAGAAGTACCAATAGACTGTATAGTGATGAATGAGGTTACAAAGCAACAGTATGATTTGTCAAGGTAAGAATGCAACATTGATTTATTTTACGTCCGTATGTTTTAAAGTTCTTAAATTGTGCTTCAATTTTATATCTTTAAAATTTGATCTGAGCAAGCAGGCAGGGTTTGAGTAAAGTTTACCTTCATATATACATGTAAATTAACAATATACAGCGAGTTTCTTTAAATATACGAAAAGAGAGGCAACAATGAACCCTTTGAGTATGAATATGGACAAATAATGGTGCAAAGTCAGAAAATGGTTGATTAGTTGAATAAATTCTTTGGAAAGCTAGGGAGGAGATGGCGGAGCCTTTGGCCTTGATCTTTGAGTCGTCATTGTCTATAGCTATAATACCAGAGGACTGGAAGATTGCAAATGTTGTGCTCCTGTTCAAGGTGGGCAGTAGAGATAACCCAGGTAATTATAGACCAGTGAGCCTTATGTCTGTCGTAGGAAAAGTTTTGGAAAGGATTATAAGAGTTAGGCTTTATAATCATCTAGTAAGAAACAATTTGATTGGAGATAGTCAACATGGATTCGTCAAGGGCAGGTCGTGTCTCACAAACCTCAGAGTTTTTTTGAGAAGGTGACCAAGCATGTGGGTGAGGGTAGGGCAGTTGACGTGATGTACGTGGACTTCAGTAAAGCCTTTAATAAGGTTCCACATGGTAGGCTATTGGAGAAAATGCGGAGGCATGGAATTGAGGGAGATTTAGGAGTTTAGATTAGAAACTAGCTTTCTGTAAGAAGGCAACGAGTGGCGGTTGATGGAAAATATTTAGCCTGGAGTCCGGTTACTAGTGGTATGCCACAAGGATCTGTTTTGGGACCACTGCTGTTTATCATTTTTATAAATGACTTGGACGCAGGCATAGGCGGATGGGTTAGTAAGTTTGCAGATGACACGAAAGACGGTGGAGTGGTGGACAGTGTGGAAGAATGTTGCAGGGAGACTTGGATAAACTGCAGAATTGGGCTGAAAGGTGGCAAATGGAGTTCAATGCAGATAAATGTGAGGTGATTCACTTTGGGAAGAATAATAGGAAGGCAGAATACTGGGTCAATGGAAAGATTCTTGATAACGTGGATGTGCAGAGGGATCTTGGTGTCCATGTACATAGATCCCTGAAAGTTGACACCCAGGTTGATAATGCTGTAAAAAAGGCATAAGGTGTATTAGGTTTTATTGGTAGAGGGATTGAGTTCTGGAGCCGTGATGTCATGCTGCAACTGTACAATACGCTAGTGGGGCCTCACTTGGAATATTGCGTGCAGTTCTGGTTGCCCCATTACAGAAAGGATGTGGAAGCATTGGAAAAGGTGTAGAGGAGATTTACCATGATGTTGCCTGGTCTGGAGCAAAGGGCTTCTGAGGAAAGGCTGAGGGACTTGGGTCTGTTCTCATTGGAGAGAAGAAGGCTAAGAGGGGATTTAATAGAGACATACAAGATGGCCAGAGGATTAGATAGGGTGGACAGTGAGAGTCTTTTTCCTAGGATGCTGATGTCGGCTTGTATGAGGGGGCATAGCTGCAAACTGAGGGGTGATAGATTTAAGACAGATGTCCGAGGCGGGTTCTTTACTCAGAGTGGAAAGAGTGTGGAATGCCCTGCCTGCCAATGTAGTGAACTCAGCCACATTAGGGGCATTTGAACAGTCCTTGGATAAGCATCTGGCTGATGATGGAATAGTGTAGGGGGATGGGCTTAGATTAGTTCACACGTTGGCGCAGCATCAAGGGCCGAAGGGCCTGTTCTGCGCTGTATTGTTCCGTGTTCTGCGTTCCCCTAGCTTTGTTGTTCACGTTTTTAACCTTAAATTACCATTTGGGGGTTGCTTCTTCCCTTTACAGCTGAAGTTGTACCATTGAGTGTCTTGGAAAATTCCAAGCTATTAAAGTCATATAAAGGTATAGTAATGTGAGTTAGAAAACACTATGGTGTAGTAACGTCAATGCATGAACTTATGCAGAACATTTAAGTTAGGTATTGTCAAACTACAGTGGTGAAATTGTTGGGGCTGGTGAGTATATCTATACACTGTGGGCCAGAGTTCTTCAAGAAGGTGGGGGGGCAGGGGTGGAGGAAGGAATACTTTTCATCCAATATTCATGTAATAGTATCAGATTTTCCTAAAACGAAGTATGACTGCATTTGAAGAAAAATCAGTATAGCTTTCCCTTTTTTAAAAAAGGGCACCCTACCTAGTCCCTGACTAGAACTTTTTTTTTCACCACGGCAGTTACTGTTTCAGTTAAAAATCTGACCATTTGACATGTCATCTTTGAAAGCATACTTACACAAAAAGTAGCAGTGTGTAATTACGATCTCTCATTCTCAATCACTTTGTATTCTCACACAGCACTGCATTTTTGTTTTGCACTGTTGCTCAGTTATAGCATAAATACATGACAGCAGAAGGAATGTGAGGTGAGAGTGGGGGTAATTGGTGAGTAATCACAAGATGCATTTCATAGAATCATAGAATCCTTAGTGTGGAAACAGGCCCTTCAGCCCAATGAGTCCACACTGCCCCTTGGAGCATCCCACCTAGACCCATCCCCCTATAACCCACACACCCCTGAACACTGGGCAATTTAGCATGGCCAGTCCACCTAGCCTGCACATCTTTGGACTGTGGGAGGAAACTGGAGCACCTGGAGGAAACCCACGCAGACACTGGGAGAATGTGCAAACTCTGCACAGACAGTCGCCTGAGGCTGGAATGGTACCCAGATCTCTGGCGCTGTGAGGTTGCAGTGCTAACCTAAATTACTTTGATCTGTTTTGTCAAAGTCTTATCACTCTCCAAAACTAGTTTGCCACAATAGTATTATTGGACTATACCTTAGATCTCATCGCATAAATAGTGTATAGGCCAAGTGACAGAACTTCAGATGCTTCAGCGTGGTCAATCAGTCAGAGTAAGCATTTCAGCTATAATGAACCAGGGTTAAAATGACACTATTCGTCAGTATCTGAATGAAATTGAATGCCAAAAATCAATTTCAGTTTGTCAGTGAAACTACTTTTTTTGCGAAAACTACGTTGGTTCTGTATATTCACTTGTTAAATGCCTTAAATGCATGTGGTGTGTAAGTCTCTAGAACGGTGGTAATGTTTACATAAAGTTTGGTTTATGTTTAAGATTAATAGTCTAGAACTCTAGGTTGATATTCTGGGCTAATGGATTCAAAGCCAGTAGACACTAGTGAACAGCAGGTTGTGAAATTTTGAATTCAATAAAAATGTGGAATTAAAGTTAGCTTAATGTCAACCACAGAACTACTGTTGATCGTTGTAAGATCCAACATGGTTCACTGATGTCCTTCTTAGGGAAGCAAATCTGGCTTCCTTACCTGGTTGACCTACACGTGGCTCCAGTCCCACCGCTATAGGGTTGACTCTTAACTGTTATTTAGAAATGGGCAATAAATTGTGGCTCAGCCAGCGACACCCATATCCCATTAATGAAAAATTATGTGCCTCATTCTACTTGATGTGGAGTAAGCAGCATTTTTTAAAAAAAGAAAGTCAAAAATCTAGAACAATTTAGGGCTTTCTCCCTACTCCATGTAGTTTAATTCTGATAACTGACCAGATCTTTGTTCAAGTAAATCATTGTGGCTGTTGGCCTTTAATGTTCTCCTCCTTAGCTCAAGACTGAGAATCTTCACTTTAGAGCTTTTTAATAAATAACCAGTTTGAATTTTTTGATGCATTCAACTTTCCATTACAGTTCGTATAGGATAGAATTTCTCTAGATGCCATATTTAAGTGGGCTTTTTCATGTAATTTTCCCTAACTTGGCAAACATGCAGATTCCTACTTCAGTTTTTAAATTTGTTTTGATTTGGCAGCATGCAAGCTAGTTTGTTTTTCCATGCTTGGTTGACCTGGTCTGTAGTCAAACTTCTATAGTGACTAATGCTCATCAAGTTGATGTAGGCAAAAATCCTGTACAACGCAATCTTCAGTAGACAAACTCTATTGATCTTGTGACCTCAACTTGGCATAAGGAGCCATGGTGTATCATCTGAAAGACATCACTTAGATTGTAGACTGAAGCCTGAGACGCTACTTTATTTAAAGTATTCAGCACTTTGGGAGAATACCGGGAGGTAGTGACTAATCACAAAAAGCGTTTGCCCAATCTGAGTCTTTTGTGCAGTTTGAAAATCTTTTCTACTCAGGTTATCGAGGTTGGAAGACAGTGATGACGGTAACTGGTTTGCAATGGACACGACATCAAGTAACCATAAGAAGTATTATATCAACGTCTGTAGACCTCTGAATCCAGTTCCAGGATGTGATCGCTATGCAGCAGTGTGCCAGATGCAGTATGAAAGAGATCTAGTAAGGGTGCATATAAGTATAAATTCAAGGTGCATTTATAATATAAACTGTCAGCTTGTTATTCAAGTTGAAATTTAAGATTACTACCATTGTTTATTAAGCATGTTGAAACGCAACTATCCAGTTGTTTTCATTTCAGTGTTTAGAATGGTTAAGCCAAATACAATGACTTGCAATTACATTCTCTGAAAGTACTATTCTGAATGTTTGATTTGCCTTCATAACTCAACAAACCTGTCAAAAACTTTTTAAATGGTGGAAAATTTTAAACTAGTGTCAGGAATGTGCAATTGCTTACCTGAAGTTTGGTTTATGTTTAGGATGCACTTTATGAAAAAGTATCCATTAGCAATCTGGGTATTGCCAAAAATGGTCCCAAGCTAGAAAAAGATGGACGAATTATTTTGGAATACCTAAATGGATCAGCGTGTACCAATTCGGGTGGTGATAAAACCTCTTACACTACCCATATTCACCTAAGTTGTTCGAAAGAACTGGTAAGGAAATTTCCCTTTTACCACCTCTTTACAACTCCTTTAGCAATACTTGCTTTCCAAAGCAAGGGCATATTTTTACAGTGAACTTCACCTCGTTTTCTTTCTGGTATGATTGCCTACATCGTTATCTTAAACTGCTCTTTGCTTCTTAATCAGATATTTGTTATTTATTGATTTGACAATTATGTCTTGAATAAATTTCCAAACGTCGTAACAGTGCTTAAAAATTGCTTCACCCTTGATTTTTAAACGTGCATCTTTCACCTAATCTTTAGCAGTTCCACCAGTAACTTTGAGGTCATCCTGCAGTTAGGATAAGCCATGAAGTAGCATGTACCACACAGGAGAGGGAGAAGTACATTAGAAATAGCTTATGAAAGATTACAGAAGCTCAGGACTAGTAATGTGACCCTATCATTACTTTCCAGGATATGACAAAACCTAAGGAAAATTTATTGGAATGTTGTGCGGTGGAAACATCACTTGCAATTATTTAGTGCCTTATCTTGCCCATGATATGCCCTAGAGCACTTCATGATCAAAAGGCTACTTTATGGAAGATTAAGCAAATAAATACAACAGTTAATTGGTACTTGTTGAGGTTCCACAAATAGAACAGATGACTGGAGAAGTTGCCTGCAGGAAAAATCTAGGTCATAACTTTGTTCTTCAGATAGTGCCATTATTTATTTTTGCATTCACGTGAATGGGATGAATGGGGTCTCATTTAAATATCCTTCTGCTGTGCGCCACTTTGGCCAATATTTTAATCTCTTAATACTGCACTGAAATCAGTATTGAGGTTCTGCAACAAGCTTTTGATTTGAGTTAGAATCCAACTGCACCAATCTAACTTTAGTCAGTATGATACTTTTATCAATGGAGAAGAGTAGTATTTATTTGAAGTTTTACCTAAGGGAACCTGATGGCAAATTTTCAGCTGTGGTCTTGTGCTTCTCCTCAATTCAGTAATAATGAATATTCATTTTAATAAATTTAATTTTCCAAGTAAAGTTGTAAATCACATAATTAGTAGGCCATGCCACTAATATGTAATGGAATCTGTAAATACTGATTCTTTGAAGATAACACAAGTCCATTTAATTCTATGTAATGTGCAAATGTACGTATGCTGCATACTTTGTGTATAGTGCTTCATTGAAGCATTAGTAAGAGTAATAAGTGAGAATTTACTGTGTTTAAACGTTGAGGAGTTGAACCTTTTGTCTTGCACTCATGAACTAGGAAACAGTTGAACAGAGGGATTTTTATAAAGCATGAAAAGAGGCTACCAATTGGCTGGATCATCATTGGCAGGGAAATAAAGCAAGAACAATTGATCATTCATGATCTCAGACCATGTGGCCAGTCAGCATTCACTTCCTCTGCTAGATAAAATGGTATCCCTTTGTTTGGCTGTTTCTTCCCTCATTTCCAAGTGCAAGTTGTAATCTTCAACTTGTTTCTTTTTTGCAATATTTATATTTGACATGCTTTGAGAAGGAGATTTTTTTGGCTTGGGCTAATTTGTCACTGGAGATAGAAAAGCAGTTCATAACTAAGAAGAACACAAAGCACACGTTCTGATCTTTGTTTCAAATGTTTGTAAAGCCATGTTCACCTTTTTGGTGGGCAAGATTTTGGTGGGCAGACTGCTAAGTCAGAAAGTTACCCTTTTTGATCAATTCTAGTGTTCTGTTGGACTAAACTTGTGTAGAATTATTACCAGGCTTTACCTGGATGCTAGTATTGTGTATAGCTTTATTTCCTTGTGAGATGACCATGCTAATGCTTTTATTTGCCTGTAGTCTTCTGGTCCAAGGTTCATTGAACACAAAGATTGTGTGGTCACATTTCTGTGGGAAACCAATGCAGCCTGTCCTATCACAACAATTCAAGAATCAAGTGAGGTAAAGTCAATGACTGTTAACCAAGAATGCTAAATTTAGTCATAGATTGGAATGTCAATTCTATTATTTAAATATTCTTTTTGGAGGTTGTGCATATTTCTCTGAATTTAACATGTTTGTCCTGATAAATCTCACTCTACGGCTGTTATTCAGTGTAAAACCACTTTTAAAACAGATGTATTTAGCAGAAGTATACTGCCCACATTCTAACTTGTGCCAAGACCTAGTAATGCCGTCACCCTTATTTACAGAACTACACTGGCTGGCTTTTTATTGTTGCATTGCCTTTCCTGTAATTACCCGTTCCTGTCTCAAAAATTGTTTAAATTCTGGCCTCTTGACCCCAGATTTTCTTCATCCAAGTCATTGGTCTTTCAGCCAGTAAGGTCCTGTAAGGCCTGCAGTTCTGTTCCTAAAACTGTTCACAAACTCTAGTCTTTTTAGAGGCTCTGGAAAAACCTTGGTTGAGAGCCCCCGATGTACCCAATACTTTGCTATATTTGGATGGTGGAACAACCAAATTTTGAATATTTGTATTTTTGGATTTGTCTGCAGTGGATTTTTAAAATTCATTTTGAAGGGATGTGTGCATTTCTGGTGAGGTAAAAATGTATTGTCTATTCCTATTTTCTCTTGAGAAGATGGAGATGAGCTACCTTTTGTATATCTGTGTGATCCATAGGGTGTAGGCACCCTAGTGCTATTCAGAATGGAGTTCCAAGATTTTGACCTAGTGCTAGTGAAGATTTGAAAAGAACTGAGTCAGGATAAACTACAGTTTAGAGGGGGGCCTTGCAAGTGGTGATTCCATGCGTTCATTACCTTTTGTCCTTTGATAGAAATCCCTTTGAAAGGTGCTATTGAGGGAGCCATGGTGAGTTATTGAAATTCTTCTTGTAGATGGTACACAGTACAGCCATAGTACATCATGAGGGAATAATTATTAAAGGTGATAGCTAGGGTACACGTCAAATAGCATGGGCTGGATGGTTTTAAGCTTCTTGTGTTTGAACTATGCCCACCCAGGCAAGTCAAAAGTATTCAATCACGCACCTGATTTGTGCCTTGTAGATGATGGACAAGCTTTGGGAAGTCAGGAATCAGTCACTCATTGCAGAATGTAGCTAGTCCAATTCCACTTTTCTAGTCAATGATAATCTCCAGGTTGCTGACAGGAGAGCGGAATTCAGTCATGACAAAGCCATTGAACATCAACACCACCTCGTTGGAAATGGTCATTGCTCAGTGACCTCACTTGCTGGATGTTGTCCACATCCTACTCGACGTTGACAAACTGCTCCAGTATCTGAGTCATCTTACGTGGTGCTGTGCAATCATCAAACATTGCCAATTCTGACCTTCTGATCAAATGAAAGTCAATGATGAAACAGTTAAAGATGGTCAAACAAAGGACTGTACCCAGGATATACGGCTTTCCACTGTAATGATTCTTCAGATGTAAAATTGTTCAGTTTTTCAGCCCTGTTTTCCTTTTTATTTCACCTTTTTTGAGGTGCCTAAAACTAAGTGTCATAGTTTAAAAATTAAATGTCTCCCATTTCAAATGGAGACAAGGGTTTCTCTCCAGATTGATCTGAGAGCAGCAGAGGCTGGATTATTGACTATTTCAAGACTGAGTTTGACAAATTTTTGATTGACAGCGGAGTCTACCATTATGATAAATTGACAAGTAAGTGGAGTTGAGCTGCAGTCAGATTAACCATTTCTTACAGGATGATGGAACTGGCCCAAGGGACCTAGTACTGCCTCTGATTTGTTTGGTATTGTCTGCATCTTTAGTTTGCCAGAGAAACACACTTTGTTATTGCAACCAAATAGCTAGCCAATTATTCTGGCTTAGGGCATTACAGTAAAATATTTGATTTTATAGCCAAGTTACAGTTTCTTTTGTGTGTTGAGACTTCATATTGAAATCACTTCAAATGTTATTCTGATATCTGACTTTGGAAAATATAATGTCTGATTTTCTGCTCCTTTTCCTAAGCAACAATAAGTGAATCTCCTCCCACACCTCCCTAATTCATTTGCATTTTCTCTGATCTAACCAGTGAACAGATGATTCAGATGTTTTCTATAGATTTGATAGATTTCAATATCACTGGAATTTTCTGTGAATGCACCAGTTTGTTTTTGATTGGTAGAGCAAATGACAACCTCAGTGGAGCTGATGGTGATTTTTTTTTGTGAAACAAATGTGCCTTTATAAAACATTTGTTATGGTAGATTAAATTGCTCAACTAAAATGCCTATGATCTTCTTTCTAGAATTGCTCAGTAGAAGATCCCAACACTGGCTTTGTCTTTAACTTTCTGCCTCTGGCTTCAGACTCTGGTTACTCAGTTACTGGAAATCACATGGTATTTAAGGTTAGAACCCTGGAGATTGACTGCTTTCTGTTACATTTTAAATAGTAAAATATGATATTAATTTGTAGTATGTGCTCTGAATTGGAATAAAGAATGTCAGACCTCTTCTGACTTTAAGAATTGTTCAATTTCGGGCCTAGTTTTATATCCATGTGTTTTTCTGATTAATAACTAGCTGAGAAAATAGAATGAATTTTCAGAGCTAATAATTATACTTGAATTTGGCTTTGTAGTTTTGAACTGGAAGTTTGTTTTGGCCTACTATGAGGACAAAATGTGCATCAGTCAGTATGATGTACTTGAGGGAAGCAGGGAGCAATTACACAGTTATCACTCAGCAGATTAAAGAATGATTGATTACTAAGCAGCAGAATCCAAACTTAGAAGGATTAGTGTTTAATTCTGTGCCCAAAGATGGGTAATGACTTCTTAAAGAAGAACAAGAGATTAAACTAACATATTTCTTTAAAAATTGCAATCTTGAACAATAGTTAAAATCTGAATAAACTTTAAGTTAATTTTCAGTACCAGAGGAGTTGTTCAGCAGCAAATAGGATGGTTAAAAATGCACTAGGATGCATAACACAAAGGCATTTCAAAAGCTTCTAGAGAAATGCAAGAAAGGAAAAGATTAGCAAAGACAAACATCAAGGAGAAATTGGAGAATTTACAATAAACAGATGGCAGAGAAGCTAAGTAAGTACTTTCCATAGAATCCGTAAAATCCCTACAGTGTAGAAACAGGCCATTCAGCCCACCAAGTCCACACCAATCCTCTGAAGAACATGCCACCAAAACCCATGTCCCTGCCCTTTAGTGGGCAATTTAGCATGGCTAATCCACCCAACTTTCCCACCTTTGGACCATGGGAGGAAACCAGAGCATCTGGTGAAAATCCATGAAGACGCAGGAGAACATGCACATTCCAAACAGACCATTGCCCAAGGGTGGAATTGCATCCCAGGCCCTGGTGCAGTAAGGCAGCAGTGCTAGCTGCTGAGCCACCATACTGTGAATGCGCTCTTACAGAAGAGAGAAATAATTTCCCTAAAGTATGAAGATTCAAGGGTAAAGTGGGAGTGTGGAACTGCAATAAATTAGTATTAATGAAAACCAAGGAGTTTGAGAGGTTAACAGAACTGAAAGTTGAAAACCCCAGGACCTGTTTACCCTCAACCTAGAGTGTTGAAAGAAATGATCATGGACATAGTGGATGCATTAGTGATTCTTTCAAAATTCTATTAATTCTTCATGCTGCCTGAAGATGAAGTTACAAATGTAGCTGTATCCTTTAAAGAAGGAGAGTGTTGAAAGAGAACTACAGAACTGTTAACCTCATGTCTGTAGTTGAGAAAATGTCAGCATCTATTGTACAGGATGTGGTTAGCAGATGTTTAGGAAGCAACTAACCAGTTGGACAAGATCAACATGCTTTATAGAAGTGCAATCACATTTGAAAACCTGATGAAGCTTTTAAAGATTTTGCTTGATCAATGACAAGTCAGCAGATTAGATGTATTTGGATTTTCAGAACGTTTTAGCTCAAGTCCCTTATGATGTTAAGTGAACAAAATTAAAGCCCACTTGAATTGGAAGTAACATTCACATGGATTGAGGATTATTTAACAGGCAGAAAACAGTAGGAATAAATGGGTCATTTTGAGGTTGTTGAGCTGTGACTAGTGGGGTACTGGAAATATCAGTCCTTTGGCCTATGCTGTTCATTATTTGTCAATGATTAGTTGCAGGGGGCCAATTAC